>NC_092862.1:71698110-71815891 GCF_032062135.1 Pyxicephalus adspersus | reverse complement strand
TCTATGTTGCTGCATTTGATACTTTGCTTACCATTTAGCATAATAGCTTCTTTTTTTACTTGTTTTTACTTTGAATGTTTAAATGTCTATTGTGCTGTTGGTCTTCGTTCACCCATAATTTTCACTTTTTACATAATTCCTTGCACTTTATTTTTTATTGTTAAGGTCCTATATGCCATTATGGTTACAGAGTATAAATAAACCTTCTCTGCACTCCTAATTAAATGCGGGATGTGGAAAACGCATGTAATGTAGATTTACTTTGTGGTGTTCATGGGGCTCTAAGGGTGAAAAAACATATATGGTAATAATTCATGAAGCTAAAGATTTTTAAGGGAGCAAGTGAGATTTTATATTTGCCTAAAAACATTTGAACTTCAACAGCTAAACATGCTTAGCAAAAATTCTTTATTCAGTACATATAAAGACAAATAGCACTATAGCTAGCTGTTGTTTTTATCACTGTGTCAGAAGACAACTAACACAGGTATTGTTTATCCCTAAGGAAAAATATCAAATTAAAGACACAGTGTAAACATGTTACAGTCTAGTCTCTATGTCATTACAAGAAGCACTATTACTGACCTTGACAATGTTAATTTGCTGCTAGAGGCATAACATTTCTTGGTGCATACATTATTCTTTAAGACATGGCAGCCAAAACAAAAAAAAAATAACATTTTTTAGTCCTATCTCCAGTTTCTCGATGAGTAATGGTAAGGAGTGAAAAATATACACACATATCTATCATTTTTTTTCACTAGTTTGTACACTTGTAAATGATAAGTAATGTTTTTTTTCAGTCTAGCATGTCTGTTTTTGTTTTGTCATTAACATATATCTACTCCACTTCCTAAACTTTTTATCAGTTGGAAAAAGTGGAAAAGACCCAGACAGAAATAAAAAGCGTAATTATTACTGAAAATAGATATTTATACTTCTGGTTCTAGCAGCTCATACAATAGTAACAGGCTTAAGCAGTCCACAAACCAAACCATCTATCCCATCATTTTTTACATTGAGCAACAGCCCCTTGATTAAACAAATTCCTGAAAAATAAATTTGATTCAGGTCTAAATCTCTTCACCAAAGAACTGACATTCCAAGATGAACAAGACAATCTTGAAACATGGGAGAAAAAGGAGAAAGGATATATCCCTAAGAAAAATATTGCCAATACTACTTCAGTAGTTGCCAAGCCATATACAGATAGAGGGAGAGTGGAAAGAATGGCTTTCTGATGGCAAATTAATGTTTACAAATCTTTAAAATCCTTTATTGTAAACCAAGTAAAAAATAATTATACACATAATACACAAAAACTAAATAACAAAAAACAGGTAATTCCCCACAAGGAGTTGTATATACAATACTAGGGCTCCTTACATATCATTGGAGACTCATATAGCCAAACCTTTCAAAGTTATTTAGAGGTTCAATGTGTGAATTAAAGTCCCAATCCCGACACGTTCCCCCCCAGTGGGGTTCTTCAGGGGATGGGAGATATGCAATAATAAACTAAGGTATTGTAGTGTATGGAGATTGTCTGGCTTTCAATATGTCTTGTTAATTTGTAGTATTAGGATAGTGGTATATTCACTGTTTTTTCATAGTTCTTGTAGGGAGTTCTTGTGGTTGTAAGTACTGAGTGGGCATGTAAGAGCAGGGTAAACTTATGAATAAGTGGACCTTGTACGTAAGTCAAGGACAATCTCCCATGAAGATAGTAGTCATAAATTGCGTAAATGGAAACGTAGTCATTGTAGTATAGTGGTGAGGGCAGACCGGCGGCAGGCATCCAGACCTGGTCAGTTGCCAACTCAGTACATGATAATCAGTATCACTGATAATCATTCTTCAAACAACCACAAGAACTCAAGAAACAGTGAATATACCACTATCCTAATACTACAAAAAAAAAAAGACATATTTGAAAGCCAGACGATCTCCATACAATCACAGTTTACAATACCTTAGTTCATTATTTCATGACTGCCCTCCCCAGAGGAAGCCTACTGGGGCCAAACGCGTCGGGATTGATACTCTTATTCATGCATTGAACCTCTAAATAACATTAAAAGGTTTGGCTATATGGGTCTCCAATGATATATAAGGAACCCTAGTATTGTATCTGCCTTAAGAACAATTCCGTGTGGGGAATTAACCGTTTTCTGTTATCTAGTTTTTGTGTATTATGTGAATAGTTATTTTTGACTTGGTTTACAATAAAGGATTTTAAAGATTTTTATCAGTCTTAAAACATATACATTCCCTAGACCATAACTATAAAAGCAGTGACCGAAGAGATAGAAGCAGAAGCATGTATCACTACCATAAAAGAAAATCTAGAAGTCTATAAAATTAAATTATCTGATTAGAAAAAATGGACATCTACCCGTAAAAATAAGGATGATCTCAAAAACAAGTGGTACAAGAATAACTCAAAGATCATAAGCATAACTAAGACCTTTAAAAATAGTGACACTACCTAAACTATCTGTCAAAACAACCTCAGACTACTAGGTCTCAAAACATTTTGCAGAGTAAAGTTGGCCAAACAACATTGTTCCAAGACTGGTAATCATATGTTAACTTAACTACATGGATAAATCAAAAACTCTTCAAGCCTTCTAAAGAAATCCACATCTGGATGGACATACTTTACTGACATTTGCAGATTGCTCTTCAAACGTTTTTTGCAAATGTTTGCCCTATGCAGTTTCAAGAGCTACTTGATTTCATACTACCTTATCTGGCAACAATTCACCTACAAAATTACAATTATTTACCTATTTTCCTACATAAAATAGAAGCCTTTTAGAGACAGATATTATTCAGATATGCCAATGCTAACTCGTCTATTCCAAGTCTACCAAGGTTAAATAGGTATTACTACCTAACAATCATATAGTACTGTTGTACTCTCCCATTGACTACATTCATTAATATATTGTTCCCTTCATTAGGTTCAGTAACAAGAAACTCATCTAAGCACCCCACTACAATTTCTACAGAGTGAAATACACAATTCTCAGCCTCATTAGGACATCTTAGATAACACAGCTGTTTTATCAGCATAAACAAATCACATATGAAATTAACCTCCCAAGCGGTAACCCCGAGTGTGACTCACACTCGGGGTAGCTAAAACAATAGAAAACAATATGTCTAAACGCAGTACATTGTCTTTCATGAAAATTTATTTTACAATATAATATATTAGTATAGGTATAATATTTAATTAAAAAAAATAATTTTTTAATTATTATTATTATTTTTTTATATTTATTATTTTGACATGATTTTGTGTTTCAAACTTTATTATACTCATACTATTATAATATACTGTAAAAAAATTGAAAAACAACATACCACTTTTAGACATATAAATCCGGACAGAAATGAACCGCCCAGGAGGGTAAAGGAAACTATCAACAAGAAAGGAAGATGGTGCTGCCTTGCGATAGAACAAGGATCAGTAAGACTTGCAGGCTTACTTCCACTTTTAATAGATACTGTAGCTTTATCAGGGCACCTGACTCTAAAATGTACATCAGACAAGCAATTCTCATTTATCTAGTTTGCATATGTTGTGCCCTTGCATTCCAACAATGGGCCTGATTTATTAAAGGTTTCCAAGGCTGGACAGAATACACTTTCATTGGTGAAGCTGAGTGATCCAGCAAACCTGGAATGGATTTCCTAAAAGTCATTAGCTATTTGTTAGCAAATGTTTTAAATTCAGGATCAGAACCGTTCCAGGTTTGCTGGATCACGCAGCCTCACTGTTTAAAGTTTTTACTCTCCAGCCTTGAAGAGCTTTATAAATCAGGCCTAATAAATCTATTTTAACACATTACTACCCTCTGGGTAATTTCTGTAACAGTATTCTGTACCTGCATGCTACACAAGAACAATCGCCAAATAGATTCTATGTGATGGTAATGTTCTTATTATTCACGTAACATGTCTCAATTTATTGACTTATCTTCAGCATAGAAATAGTTTATATACAATACTGCATTTTAATATCTGGTGATGAATTCTCATAGATCTTACTGCTTGCCTCACACTGTTTTATCACCACTATTCATCATTATATCAGAAATTACCAGGAGGCTAAAACAGCCTCCTGGAATGTTAAGGGTTTATAGTTCCCAAACAAATATAAGCTGATCCCTAGACATGTAAATAAATTATCATATGAAGAAATAAATGCACTAGGGAAAGAGGATTTTAATGAGATGAGAAAATTATGGGTAGGAGAAATGTTTGGCTCCCCAGCCACCTGCTGAAAGGCAGGAGTATTAACATATTATTTCATAAAAATCTTCAATACAATGTTGAATTGATACTATTAGAAATGTAAGAAACCATAAAACACTAAATTAGCTTATTCCATGAAACTTTTGGTGTCTGGAGATACATGCTTGACAAATAATACACTTTTTTTCCTATGTGCATGTTTTTCTAACCCACTTAGATATCCTGTTCTGTAGAGCTTTGCTTCAACCAGCGAAATCACCGGAAATACAAGATGTCATTTTACTGGATCTTGCTTTGATCACTATCATACTATATAAGGATATATATCTGGATTCCACCTAACTTCCCGAACTACCTGAATAAGGTATAGCAATCTTAAATGCAATTATAGCACTTCCAAATATATATTTACTATCACCAATCTAGCCAATGGTAAATCATGGGCCCAAATTGCTATACAGCAGAAAAATAGGCACATATCCAAGTCTAACTAAAAAAGGAAAACACTCATGATCCCTAGGGTCATACAGACCCATATTATTAGAAAAAACTTGACTCAAAAAAACAATATAAAATATTAGTAGATTGTTTACCATCTCCCTTATATATCTTTTACACCCAACACAGATTTAATAGGACAGGGAGAACAGTAGTGACCAACATCATAAAGGTCTTAAAGAGTAACTTTCATTTAAAAAAATGACACTTACCTTTACTTTCGCAGAGCCCTTGATCCCTCCACAATCGTATTTTATTCGGTCCTTTGCTGTCCTGTATTCTTTCTCTCTACCCAACGCAGAGGAACCAGCGGGAGCCGCAGGCTTTTCCAGACCCATGGTGTAAAAACCATGTGGTTGACAGCTCCCTGTGGCAAAATGCTTCAGGTCTTAAATGGCCCTAACATCCTTCAACTGAATAACATTAAATGTAAAAACTGCATAATATACCTCTAATGCCATGAGAAAAGAACACGTAACCTATGTAGGCTTTAAGACAACTACCTTTGTTAATAAATATATCACTAAACTTATCTCCCCATTAGAACCTAAAATTTATAGCAAACTTACAATGTGGAAACACTTACATTCATTAGATTTATCGCACATTTAAATGCTTTGATTACCATCAAAAACAATGACCTTTTTTATGTGAAATAAACTTTCATTCCAAAACCCATCAACTACAACTGAAAATTACAATGACAAAACTCCCTCTCCTCAACAATATATTAAAAATATATAATAATTTGATTTTAGGATATTTACCAGTACATAGAAACACAATGCTTCATCAAGGCCTGAAACACACTACACCCCATGTTTTTTTATGGTAATTAAAGGACATTTTCTAATAAGAATATTTTCAGCCAATTCATTTCCAGGTCTTTAAACCAAGTTTAATCTATTTCATTTATCACATTATATACATTCCCCTCAAATGACAAGTTATTGGGAATCTCAGACTATCAGTCCAATGGAGGTTTTACAACACAATCATTATGATTCTTTAATTTCTACTTTATTCCATATCCCAATTCAATGTACCTATTCCCGAAAATACAAAATAAACTTAAAACCACAGCACCAGCCTATTGTTAAAACAGCAACATTTCCACAGACAGATGTGGCATAGAAAATCAACCAGGGTTACCAAGTAATATTAAATAAGACCTGAAGAAAAACACAATTTTAAATAAAGTACACAGCATACTTTGCCATGTTAATATTAGCACTATACAAATGCCAGGTTACATAGTGAGGGTAAAAAGGACAAAGTCAAGTTCAGCGACCAAAAAATACACATACTAAAAACCAGCAGACTTCCTGGGGCGGTGCCTGAGCTGATGGTCGCGTTTTAGCCCGTGACTCACCCGTCCTGCAAAGCAAAAATCTGCCTTCCACAGAGGTATACTTACCTCCATCTCGCTCCTCCAAGATCTTCTGCAGTCAGGTGGCATCCAGAGCCGTTGTTAGGGAAGCAACATGTCCCTCTTTTACCCGGATTCTGTGCCCTCCTTCCTGGGCTTTGTTGTGTGGCAGCCATCATGACTACGTGGCCGGAGCACAGCACATTTCTCCTTCTCCTCCCCTGCAGCAATTCGGAACAGGAATACTGGATTTAAGGACAGCAACACATTCTGAGAGCAAGGTTGGTGATTACCACTATTCCAACTTCCCCTGCATGCTCTCCCTCCCTGCCTCATCCAACAGCAGCTGGGGACATAGAGTGATCCTATCCATTTTGGGGACTGTGGCTGCCAGACCCTCCCTAGAGCCCCCACATCACCTTCTCAAGTACCATACAAAAAAAGTATCCAGTGACCTCTCCACTTGCAACGCCTTAGCATTCCATAACTACACTGGGACTTTGTGGGACCAAGTGGGCGGTGTGCAGCTCCTACTCTGCCTGTGTACCTACATTTTTCACGCTTAGGGCTGGGACTCTAGAAAACTGTAACCCTTCAAGTCAGTGATTTATATTTATACCTCTCGGTAGGGTACTGGTGCCACTACTTCCCAGACTACCTAAGACCCTGAGGATTCCTCCTCTCCTCCTGCAACTCCTTGTATGGAATTTATTACTCAACCCTCTCAGCATACCTGTTGTGCCACTGCGCAAGAAGTTTCTAACATTCTTTTACTCTACTTTGAGAAAAAGTTTTCCACAGTTGAAACTGCTCTCCAACAAATAGCCTCTAACACTACCAGAATCGCTGAGCTGGAGCAGCGTATTAGTGAACTAGAGGACCAGGCCATAGAACGTCAGACAAGTATCGCTTTTCAACAACTCCTCTTGCTTCCTTGTCTGACAAGTGCAAGGACCTGAAGAATAAACACCACCGAGCCAACCTTTGCCTGATTGGCCTTCCAGAATCCTGCAAACCTGTTGACCTGGCCTGCTTTATCATAGTGGATATCCCTCAGGCCCTGAATATGGATCCCCTTCCCCTATGTGCCATCATGCATGTCCACTGCTTGGGTCCAGACCAAAAGCACTCAAAGCTCAAGACCTTATGTGGGTATTGCCAGATTCTCCCATGTAGGTGACAAAGAACTTATCTTCTTAGCTTCACGCCACTTAGGATCCCCTGTGGTTTAGGGACACAAGATCCTGATTTTCCAGAACTAATCGGCAGCCATAGCACAGCAACTAAGAGCCTTCTATATAGCCTGCAAATTCCTCATCGAACGCAACATCTGCTTTGCTTTACTCTATCTAGCAAAATATGTCTTCATCTCTGGGGCGCCTATGTTTTTTGACGACCCCTCCCTTGCCCTACCTCGCCTTCAAGAGATTTTTGCACCTGACCCGACTACCTGAACATTGTCACCTCAGATGCATTTGGGACCTTGTCCCGCCTGCTGAACAGTGGCCTCTATCAACACCCCTGATTCTAAATACCTATGATGGGTAACTATGCAATTGTTATGTTGCTGTTGCCTTTTGTTTCTAATATACACCTATGCAATGTTCCTTCAAAACATACTTTGGGTCCCCCCCCCCATCCTCCCCTCCTGAATATTCTAAACTGTGTACCGTATTTTTCGGACCATAAGACGCACTTTTTTTCCCCCTAAAGTGGGGGGAAAATCAGGGTGCGTCTTAATGAATGCCGATCGGCGCCGCCTTCATGGGCGGGCACAAGTGCCGCACGCTGGATCTCAGGGGAAAACAAATGAATTTTTTTTTTCTTGTTTTCCCGTGCGGAAAACCTGGTGCGTCTTATAGTCCGGAGCGTCTAATGGTCCGAAAAATACGGTAATTGATATTTTTTTTCATGCCCACACACTATTTACAGTAAACCAGGTCCCTCTCCCCAAGTACCCCTAGTAAATTACCTGATTTACCATAGCCCCTTTCTCCATCTTTGATTACCACATATATGTGCTTTCTATTTCTTATACTCCCACGCACAATTTACCCCCCATGGTAAATCATATTACCCTCCCTTCTCACCCCTAACAAGTTATTTGATTTACCAAAGTCACAAGTCTTTCCTGTTTATGGGAAAGTACACTCCCCTGTGCTCTTACCCCAGAATAGAAAAAACTTTCAAAAAATTACAGTTCAAGAGTTCAACTAACCACTTTTCTTGTAACATGGCGACATGGCAGCGTTGGTTCCCCTGTACCACTAATGATATTAGGCACCAGTTAGGTTACCTTTCTGCTTCAACCTTGAGTGTGTTTTTCATTGTATTGCAAATTTGAGGTAATTTATGTTTATTGTTTTTTTCTGGCCAAAGTACTACATTAGCCGATTGTGTGCCCTGAGGCTATGGAAGGACCCCCCTCCCACTGGTCCCACCAAGGGCCTTGGCAGCCTGGGACAGCCAAGCCAGCACTTTTGTGCTTTACGCCCACTACCCTCATTCTTCATGCTCCCTAATACGAGGGGGTGCTGAGAAGTTCCTGGCTTTGCCCCCTTCCAGATGAAATAGAAAAATGAGTATGAGGGAATAAATTATCCTAATATCATAGTATGTATTTGTGCAAATATCAGGTCTTTGCGATTCCTAAAACTGTTTTTTCGTTTAGTGGGAAGATATGATGGTAGAGGCACAAGCAAGTTTCACGTCATTGGAGTTACGGGCCGGTATGCAGTTTTAGTTTCTCCTGGGAAAATCAGCAAAGTACATTCACACTGAGATGTCACAAACACTGGGGGAGAAGTGTCCTTCCTACAGCACTGTCAAAAGCTGGATATCTCGTTTCAAGACTGGGCATTTCAAGACTGAAGATGAGCCCCACAGTGTGCGCCCCCAACCTCAACTGACTGGGAAACCTGCGATTCTGTCCATGAGCTGATTATTGAGGACTGGCGAATATCCACAAAGAATGATAGTCCAGATACCTGAAATCTCACAGGATCAAGTTGGGTTTGTTATCATCACTATCCTAGACATGAACAAGCTTTCATCAAAGTGGGTGCCCAAATGTTTGAACAGTGATCAGAAGAAGGAACAAGTTGAAGCATCCAAAGCTGTTTTGGCCCATTTTGAAGCTGCACAAGACTTTTTGGCTAGGTTAGTGACTGAGGATGAAAGGTGGCTCCACATTGAAACCAAGGAACAGTCAAAGGAATGGCGCCAAAGCGGGTCCCCGCGGCCGAAGAAGTTCCAAACCCAGAAATCATCCAAAAAAGTCATGTCGTCTGTTTTCTGGATTTTTTTGGTGGACTACCTACCTCAGGGCTCTAGTATCACCGGACAGAATTATGCTAATCTCCTAGACCAGCGGAGGCAATTAAGAGGAAACACCGTGGAAAGTTGACCAAAGGGATCCTTTTTTTGCAAGACAATGCACCTGCGCACACGTCCAACATTGTGGCTGCCAAATTGAATACCCTGGGTTTCCAAATGGTCCACCATCCCCCCTACTCTCCAGACCTGGCCCCTTCGGAGTATTATCTGTTCCCAAATTTGAAGAAACACCTGAAGGGGCAACATTTTGAGGACATTTCTGACATCGAAGATGCTGCTGAGAGCTGGTTTGCGGCCCAACTAGGGATGAGCAAGCAAAATTTTTAATTTCAATCTAGCAGTGATTTGGGCCTTTCTCGCTTACAAAACATGTAAGCGAGAACGACCTTTTGATATGCCACAAGGTCGTGTTCTTGCCGAACTCAGATGATCTCTCAATGGAGAAACTGGAAGCACCTGTGTGCCTCCAATGAGCTATGACCACAGGTTCCCACGCTCCTCGGGCTGTACTTATCAATGTTAATTACAGCCCAGGGAGCGTGGGAACCTACACTTTAATGGCATTTGCGAAATCAGTTTGCCGAAATTTTTGCAGACCGATTGGAAGTTGAGGGAAATTTTCGTGAGAATGTCAGAGGCACTCTCACTTATCCCTAGGCCCAACCAAAGGACTTTTATTTGAACAGTCTAGAAAAGCTGCAGCTACGCTGTACCAAGTACATCAGTCAAGTATCTTGAATAAATGTGTTATTTAATAACTCTGTCTCTCTTCTTCTGGGTAAAGCCAGGAATTTCTCAGCACCCCCTCATAGATAATGATGGCTACACTGCCTAAAGCTACGTACACACTTCCAATTATTATCGTTTGTAAACAAACGACGAACGATCCTGCACGATATCTGCGAACATACAGATAACAACACGATCGTTCAAAGATATTGTACACACGTATATATACACACAGTATATATGTGTGTATATATGTGTATATATATCTATATATATGAATATATATATATATATATGAATATATATATATATATATACACATACACTCACATACACAATACAGCCTGTATCGATCAAATGTTCGTTCATCGCGCATGCTCAGAACATGCACGATCACTGAACGACCGTACACACGATAGATGGTCAACGATCGTCGTCCGATCCGCCGGTCCGGTCGTTCATTTCCAACGACTATCCTCGTTCGTCTGCGTCGTTGGTTACTTTTTTTACAAACGATTTTTGGCCAATCGGTCGTTCGTCGTTCGTTCGTCGTTCATTTCCAACGATAAAAATTGGACGTGTGTACGCAGCTTAACTCTAGCAACAGCCCCCTGGCCCCTTATCTACCTTCAAAATTATTGGAAACTGGGAGGCCTCAACCACCCCATTAGGAGACGCAAGGTAACTTTGTATTTGCACGCTTACCATCCTGACCTGGTGTTTCTTCAAGAGATGCATCTGAAGGCGGTTGATACCTTAAGGATGCCTGGATCCTGGGTGGAGGAAGTTTTAACCTCTTCTTACTGGGATTACCTAGTGTTGCTATGGGAAACAGGCAAGGCAGTTCTAAGAGGACACATTACTTCCTATATGAGG
This sequence comes from Pyxicephalus adspersus, assembly GCF_032062135.1. Classification (NCBI taxonomy): domain Eukaryota; kingdom Metazoa; phylum Chordata; class Amphibia; order Anura; family Pyxicephalidae; genus Pyxicephalus; species Pyxicephalus adspersus. Next base: position 71,804,817 of record NC_092862.1, on the reverse strand, counting down.
GGCATTAGAAAGGAAGAAGCCAAACTTAGTACACAATTATGTAATAATATATCAGTGATGTACCATGCATATTTGCAGAACCAATCTGAGGAAACTAGGTGTGTCTGGTTGCAGGCAGCTTTGATTTTAGATAACCACCATCACATGCTAGCCCAACGCAAAGTAAAAGCATATTTAGTAAAAGTATTACCGCTGGCGCAATCAGACAGGTACGTTTACTGGCCAAACTGGCCACCCCTAATGGACCCAAGAGGGCAATACATACCCTACGTGACCCCACGCAAGGGACTAGACACCACACCCAGCAAGTCATCTTGAGGCTCCCGGAACAACATTTTTCCTCGGTATACTCAACTCAACCTCCTGACCCAAGAGACTTGAATGTCCTTCTTCAAGAGGCCATATTGCTCTGTTTAGCTGCTTCAAAACAGGAAGTTCTTAATGTCCTAATTGAGCTTTTTAAAATCGAAGCAATTAGAAGAAATATTCCCATGGGAAAAACCCCGGGGCTGGACGGCTTACCTGTTGAAATGTATAAACCCCTCGAGCCATATCTCTCTCCTTTACTAAAAAAGATCTTTAATGGTATCCTCCTTGACCAGCTTTCCTTCCCTTCTTTTAATGAGGCCGACACGTCCCTTATCCCTAAACCCCTCAAAAATTTGGATCCACCCGCTTCTTACAGACCTATTGCTCTGTTAAACATGGACTACAAAATCCTGGCAAGAATAATGGCCAACCATTTTCATCCGATTTACCCCCCCCCCCCCCACTCCTCACTGAGCAACATTTGTGTTTTGTCGGCAATAGGCATATCTCTAAGGGAATCAGAACAGCAATTGCAGCCACCACACTTCCCTATAACAAGAATCATGTTTTAGTAAGCCTTGATGTAGAATAAGCATTTAACAAGGTAAAATGGGGAATTTGGATCTAGTTTTTCTAACTATGTCCGCTTTCTATATACAAACCCCACAACCTCCCTGATAGTAAATAATCAGCTGTCCCCACCCTAATGCATGCAAGGAGGAACCCGCCAAGGTTGTCCTTTGTCCCCACTCCTTTTTAATATTGCCCTCGACCCTCTTATACGCCTTCTCATATCCAACCCACAATTTGAGGGAATTACTTTTGGTAACACCAAAGTCAAAGTCACAGCCTTTGCTAATGATGTTTCCCTTTTTTTCAAATCCAACCTCCTCTCTGCCCTCTATATTGAACCCTCTATATCGCTTCGGCCCTCTGTCAGGATACTCAACCTAACTTCAGTTAGAGATCCGGGTTCCCAAAAATCCTGCTCTTCTTTACGACCTCAATTTTTCACCTGCCTTAGCTGCTATGCAGACCTCCTTTAACCACCCGACTAGTAAACCCAACCTTGGTTCTGGTAATCGATAAACCCGAACTTTTCTCACTGTGTAAATCCCATCACTGGTCCCCACTGCGATGATCCATTCTGTCCAGTCGATCGCTAAAAAAAAATACTCACTTTCTCCCCGCAGCTCCTCCGGACACGTCTTTCTTTCTTCATCCGGCCTGTGCAGTGACGATCACCGGGGTTTCCAGGTGACGTCGCTGCATGTGTCGGTGCGGGCGGGAGGCGGGGCGGGAAATTCAAAATATATTACTATACAGTATACCGAATTATCGCATTTTCAGTATTTTTGATTTATTTATGTATTCTTGTTTAAGCTAATTTTTGTGTATTTTATTTAATTTTATTTAAAATATATATATATTTTTTTTTTTTACATGATTGTGTGTTTCAAACATTTTTTATATTCATGATATCTACTAGACCCCTGTGCGGACATACTTCTGTAAGTTACAGGTCTACAATTTAAAAAAAAAATTTCATGAAAAACAGTGTACCCCTTTTGGTACAGAAATCTAGACATCAGTGTAACGCCCAGGAGGTTAAATCATAGTCATCCCTTCCCCTCTCCTGTATCGGTCGTGTGGCCCTGATCAAAATGGTGACGTTCCCTAAACTATTATTATTGCTGCAAGCTCTCCCAATCTTTTTTACACCCAAACAAACTCAGTATATTACTGGGTTATTTCAGCAGATTAAACCCCTTTGTTCTGTTGTACCTCCATAGGGAGTTATTACTAGACCATGTTAATTGTAATCCATTGCTGTTTTCACAATGGCCTCTTTGGCATACTCTCCGTATTAGGACACTGCTTAACGCCCATACCTCCCTCTTCCTCCACTTGATTTGGAACCCTGATTTTACCCCCGGACTCAATTCTCCGGTGTTCTTACTCACTTTTCCTGAATGGGCTACAGCGGGCATATTCTCAGTAAGATTTTTTCTAAACCCTAAAACACGTAAGACTTACTCCCTCCATGAATTGCAATCGTAATTCCCTAGAACTAGGAAAAACCTGTTCGCTTTCTTCCAGTCACGCGATTCACGTAGTTCCACAGTTGCTCACACTCTCGGCCACAGACAGGCACAATCCCCTGGACACCATGCTGCTCTCTGCCCCCTCCCCTAATAAAGTGATATCAGAATTCTACAATTTCTTTCCAGAACTTGGAAGGAATTAGATTACGATACACTAACCACGGGCCTAGTGGGTTGGCGGCAACATTTTCCATTTGTACTCACCAATTTTGTTGCAAATGCTGCACGTGTCCTGGAAAACAGTGCATATATCTATCCATCCCGAGCGTATTACATGGGTCTAACAGAGTCGAACAGTTCTCCTAAATGTGGTGCACCCCAAGCTGATCTTTTTGACAACTTCTGGGACTGCCCCCTAATCAAACATTTTTGGAGACAGGTTGCTCGATATATCCAAAGACACCTGGTTAATTTTTTTCCCTTTACACCCTCCTGGGCAATATTTGGTATGGTGGGTGGAGACGCTATTCGCTACTCCCGTGGTTCCAAAAGATTGTTACTTTTACTATCGGCAGTCAGTAGAAAATCCATTCTCCACCGTTGAATTTCCATGGACCCCACCTCGCTCCAGCTGTTCCTCCAGCATCTTTTTAAAATGGGAATGGGTTGAGGCCTCCAACTCCAAAGAATCTAAAACCCCCATTTTTTTTAAACTTGGGAGAGTTTTATCGAAACATTAAATGTAACCACTAAAGCTCATCTTCTTAAATGTTTCAACCAAACCACTTGGTATCTCACTAGAACTCTGGAAGGTGACCCTTCTATTCAATTCCCAGTCTAACATGTATCCCTTCCCGTCACTCCCCTGGCCGCTCCCATGTAGGAACATACTGATGGCTATATTGATCTAGATGCTCAGCACGGTTCCTTTAACTGGTGTTCATCCCTTTTGCATTACTACTAGGGACACATAATATAACATTATGTAAATTACTGTTTATCCTGAAAACATTTTGGTACACCAAAAATCTGTTCTGTACCCCTGTTGATCTCTTGCCAAATGTTTACTTTGGTATGTTTTTGCATTGTTTACACATAATATAATATAACATATAAAATTGTTAATTCAGAAAAAATTTGGTACTTCAAAAAATGTGATTGTTTACTTTTGTTAATCTCTTGCTAAATGTTTACCTTATAATGTTCTTTGTATTGTTTACCCCAGCATATTCCAGATAAACTATATACAACTATATACAGGTAGTCCCCGGGTTAAGGACATCCGACATAGGGAGGACTCTTAGATTTGAATGCTCGCTCGTTTGCAGGACGGAGGCTTGAAGGGGTGAAGGGGTGGCTTGCATGTCTTGTAGAAGAATTCTTTTGCTAAACACAGCTGAGGTTGAGGATGATCTTAAGAGCTGAGCTGATCTGTAACATCTTGTAACTCTTTAATGACTAAGACAAACTCTTTTTTCTTGCTTTGGTTGTGATTAACTCACTATGAGGATATTATACAGTAACCGACACCATGCTGCCTAATAATATGTTGAGACAAACATCTGTCCTAATTGTATTTATTAAAATAATGTACCTGTTCTGTCTTACATACAAATTCAACTTAAAAACAAACTTACAGTCCATATCTTGTATGTAACCCGAGGACTACCTGTATACATAGTTGATCCAGAGGAAGGCAAAAACATTATAAAGCATGTTTAAATTAACTACTGCAGGGGAAAAAACCTTCCTTATACTTTGAGACAATCGAATATTCTCAGAATAAACAGTCTCTGGTGTCATTCCTTTAAAACTTTATTACCTAGTTATACTCTGTGCTTCTAGAAAAGCATCCAGCTTTTTCTTAAAGCAATGCTTAGAACATTGCATAACTAAATGCCCCAAGGGTAGAGACATTCGAATAAATCACTGTTTATGGCCTTGTAAATACATGAACACTTTCTGGGGTCAGGTTGTTCCCTGTATATATAAGGTTACTTAAATGTGACCCTAAACTCTAATATTACCTTTATTCAGATACTAGGAAAAAACAAATTTGTAAGAAGAAATATGTTCTGGATATAAATTTGTTCACTAACCAACCAGAAAAAAAAACATAATGAAAAGTATTTTGTGACCTTAACCCTCATCAAATCTTAACTCATCTCAAAAAGCTTTATTCTATATAGGAGAATGGATGCAGAACTGCACAAAGACACGCATACGGAACAAAGAAGAAAATGCCCTTTTATGTGATTTCAGCAAAAAGGAATATACAGAAATCATAGATAACTTTAAATATTTGACATGGTACGCTTTCCTTTTCTTTCAATAGGCAAAATATGAGACAACAATAATTGCTTGTTTAAATTCACTTATTCCAGATCTCATTATCCTAATATTTACAAAGTAAAAATTTAATTCATATATGTGATTCACTTCAAAGCCTTTATTTTTTAACACAAAACCTCTCTGTACTATAGCCATTCTTTGTTCCTTAATCTTTGTTTCTTGTCACGTTGACAATGACCCCAATAAAGATGCTATATTGAGAGTTTATACCTTCAACTTCTATAGTTTTTGTAATGCTATTAATCTCATAATTTCAATATAGATATGGGAGAAAAATAAAAGTATATCGTTAAGCACAGATATTACAAACTCCAAACAATGGTTATTCTTCCTATTTGTAACAGCACAAATCCAGCACAACACCTGTGTAAACATGATTTCTTTGTAACATTCTAAAGAGATACCTGTTAGCCAGGTAATCGTGTATTGATACTCTGTTATGTATATATGTTCAGAACTACTAATGTGTATAACATGCTTACTATACTATACTGCTGTATATCAAACACTAAAAATTTCATTTTGGCCACAAAAACCCTTCTTTTTGTCTCTTTCTCTTCATAATTTGCTATGTGAATGTTTTATGAGGGTTGGCCTTCTACAATTATGTTGATATGATATGGGGTATACTAAGCCCACTCCCAATTACTTATTCATCTTTCCTCATTGTAATATTATAATGCAAGTCTCAAACATGTAGAGGAAAAGGAGGTCAAGTAGTCAAGTAGTTGTGACCACTGCTAATATGTCCCAAAAAATTTTTTTCTTGGGTTTTACAGATCAGGAATATTTAGAGATACTTTCAGGGTTTATTGACACCACTTGCATTGCAGTAACTCTCCTTAAGGATATTGGTGAGCTGTAATGCATTTCATTGTGCACGTAAACATAAATTTATATTGCCACTGTGCTATAATGCACACCACACAAAATGGAGGTAGTACCTATGTTTTTGTCACAATACTTGTCAGTTCCCACAGCAGTCCCTGCTAAACTGTCCTGCTGCATCCTGCCCCCGTGTGCCCTGTTGAGCTGCCAAGTGCAGCATTCACTCTCACAGTCTCTGGCTGACAGAGCATGCAGCACTTCCTCATCTTCCTCCTCTGTGGGCAGTCTTGCTGCCCTGACCAGGGCCTGGTATCTGACCACCCTCCCTTGGCCCCGGGGTGCATTCACCTGCCGCCTGTCTCCAGCTTCCCTTGTCAGGTAGGATGACCCTGGCCAAAATAGCAAATGTTATGGTTTTCTGAACACTTTTCAGTATGTTAAACCTGTAAGAAACAAAAAGAGTGATCATCATGACCAACAAAGATTTTTTTGAATCCTTTGTCAGGTAAAACATGAAGGTGAGCATTTAACTGTCTGCCAACAACTTCACTGATAGCAAATTTTTCTTTTTGCTTAAAATAAAATGAGAAAATAAATGCTTCACATAATTTGCTAATTTGATAGTAAATAAAGTAAAGACATTTTATGGACTGAAATGATGAGTTAGGTTTTGTTTTAACAGTCAAAATCTTTTAACCTTGCTGTTGTTATCCTATTTGTTCAACATATTTTGGCATGCTATAAATATTTTCTTAAGTGTATGCTTCAAGTCTCAGGGATACTTTTAAAGTATTGACTTGCCAGAAGTTATTTCATTACTGTAGGTCAAAATGTCCTTAAATTCTCCTGTTTGCAAAAGTGATTATTTTATGTCTAAGGAAGATTACAACTGTTCCCCTTGGTATGTTACAATATCTATTTCTCTCTGTTATATGACTTGCTTTGGAATAACTTGGTTCCCTTTAGACCACACAACTCAAAATGTGAAGAACATTTTCTCCTGCCTACAGCAATTTTGAAAGTATTAGGTTAAGTGCCCTCTACATTTTTAAAGTATGAAGTTAAAAAAAAAACAGATTGAAAGCAATGTTCAAAAAAACATTTTGAAAATAATATATATATACTTCATATATACCCATTTTCACATTAATGTTTCTTTTATTTGGTGTTAACCTTTTTAAAATAGTTTTGCATATGCACTGTGCTTGATATATCATAGTAATAAAGATTAACAAGAATACAATTTTGTCAATGTAAATTATAATTCTATTATATAATATATTTGAGAATCAGTTGAATAAATATTCACAACAAATGTGCTCCCTGTGTAATGAAGCGTGATGCCACCACATAATTTATGGACTAACTGATGCCTATCACCACCCCCAAGTTACGGCTGTGTGATGAGGGGTTCCTGTTTTACTCCTTCCCCAACCAAGTGCATATGTGAAAGGCTTTCACAGAATTACCAAATCAGTACTATACACAAGTGTACACCAAGTGTACTATACACAGTTTTTACCAAGTGTCTGGGAAAAAATCAGATGCATATGGGTTTGTTTCATCCTTGAATTCCACATGTAAACCCACATTAGAAATAGCCGAGTGAGACCAAGTGATATTCTGAGTCCTATTTGCTATTGTAAACAGTGAGGTGAGGAGTGGTAAACCTTTATTCATTTGCTTCCACATCCAATTATGTGAAGACATTTGAAGCAAATATAGGCTCTTTTTACCCCATTTTACACTATAGTAACTAACCCAAAATTACTTCACTTTTCTACATATTATAATATAATATAATATATAATAATATATAATATCTATCATATTACTCAAATAAAGTTCAAAGTTTTGGAAATATAGCCAATTATTTCAAATGAAAAATAATGTTTTGAAGAGGACCTATCTCTGACAAATAGGGACTGATATATAAAAGCTGTCCATGGCTGGAGAAGATAGACCATCATGGGCAAATCTGGAATGGAGCTATTCCAGAACTGACAAAATACTAAATACACTTTTCACAAAAATCTGGGTGATCCAACAAGTCTGGAATGAATTTCTTAAAAGTCATTTGCTATTTGTTAGCAAATGTTTTCAAACCTGGACCAGATAATTTCCAGGTTTGCTGGATCACCCAGCTTCACTGATAAAAGTATATTCTCTCCAGCCTTGAAGAGCTTTTTATATATCAGGCCCAATATGTAAACTGCAACTGTTAAACTATTTCAAAAGAATGTTAATTGCTTAGATTATATGAATAATGTATTATTTGATTTAATTGATTGGACCTCTGAAACATGCATGTAGCTAGATGAGCATTGGTTATGTTGTAATTACCCGAATACCTAATCTGTTTACTCATTATGGGTCAGTTATTCAGAAAGGGACCACCAACCATGCAAGCTATCTATTTTAGAACAAGGCCAGTAATGGAAACTTAATCTCTCAGGAAAAAGGTCCACAGTAAGAAACAGCAGATTGTTGCAAGAAAACAAAAAACAGAAACAAAAAAAATGTTTTTGGATATTGCATCTGATTCTGTTCTCTCAAAACAATGTAATAAAATAGTGTAGGAGTAGATTATATTATTTTTTGTATCTTCTTCTCTTATAAAGAATCATTCTTCATAAGCTGCTATATAAAAACATTCACTAGTATAGTACAACCCTTTCTTGCTTTTTACTTTTCATTTTCTGACTCATAAAGTCTCCTTGAGTGAGCATTTAATAATTTTAAAGTTTTAAAATTGTGGGAAAGATGAAGTATATATATATTAGTTCCAGGACTATACAGCACTATAATGTTTATTTACAACATCTAATACTAGGATATGATCCATGGTGTCAACAGTTTTGGGCTATGCCCATACTCAAGTCCATACTCCCATACTGCCCATACTCAAGCCTCAGTAACATACGTATCAAGTACATAGGGATCACTTACCTATATATTATCTCTAAAGTAAAAATTACATGTAACTAAAACAACTATAAATTCACTCATACATAATCATATCTAAAAGGTCTAAATAAACATTAATATACAATCAAATCACAACATCACAATCATTTGGGCTAAACTGTACCCAACTTCACATCAATAACCATACACTTAAATTGCAAGACCCTATTTTAATTTCTACAACATATCTGGCAACTGGTAAGTGTTTTGGTGACTTTGTAACTTTGCTATCCTCTCTTTCACTTTTTGAGTAGTCTCTCCCTAATATTTACAAATTATAATAAAAAGGGAACTACAAATCAAAAGAGAAGTGTACTAATAGTGTCTCAAGATTCAGAAGTTTCAAATTCACCCATTACAATTTGTTAAAAGAAGTGGAAATATAGGTAACCAGGCAGGTAAAACTATGTTTATAAAGGAACATAGCATGAAGCTTCCTACATGTCTTGAATCTAAAAACAAGATGGGCAGCAATAATTGCTTTTCTAAGATGTTTTTCCTCCTTGACATTGTGTTAACATATACTTGAATACTCTAGACCAGCAAGCTGCCAAACTTCTGTTTTTATAGGGGTGCACTTTTATTCATCACATTTCCTAATGATCACTTAATCAAGTACATTTGAATAGCAGCAACTGGCTGATACTTACCCTAGTAATTCCTATGGAAGTGGTCAGGGTGTACTTCATTTTCACATGCTGATTCTGCATTTTGACCTAACATAATTTTAAGGTTGACCTTTAAACCTGGCAAGATATTTTTACAAAATGAGAAAAATAGTCTGGTTTTTTAAATTTCCCCAGTCCTCATTTCACAGTAAAATTAACCTTGCAAAACTACATGCCTACACAGATCTAGTGGTAAGTAAATATTGTCTATATTATGGAAGCCACAAGGGCAAGAAGAAAGGCCTTGTCTGTACACCATATAAAGTGCTGGCTGCCTCACCACAGCCCTTGGACAGGTAATCATTGTTTGTGGGACAAACACAAAGCTAATGCTTTCTTTCATACTATGTTGCACATTCTACAGTTCTGAAAATGGCAAGACAGGCCAAACATAATGCATTGTACTTGCTGCCTCTTAACTAGTGTTGGTGTTTGAATTCGGGTTGTCCATATATTCGACCCGAATATGGCTGTTCAATATGGGATAGACCCGACCCAAAAAACAGGATTCGACTTTTCAAATTCATGTATAAAAATTTGTTTAAAAAGGCTTTAATGTTAAAGTCATTTATTGAATGTGTGTGATTTGTGTAACTAACTTTTATTTTTTCATTCATTCTGAGCACAGCCGTGGAATTCCTCCTGTCAGTGTGGGATCCCTGAGCTTTAGCGGTAAAATGGGGACAAGTCTCCCCATTCATCAACTCTAGTGCTTTGTGATTGGTTGAGGGAAGGTAAACCCTGATGACAGCTCAAGCATCATCAGGATTTTCCTTTCCCCACCAATCACAGAAATTTCACAAAAAGCAGCAAGTGTTACCAAGTAGCTAAAGACCATCAGGGATCTATAATATTTAAAAAGTTGTAAAGAAGGTATTAGCAGAATGTCAAGTATGTATATGTATATAGAGGTATATATATATATATATATATATATATATAATATATATGTATGTATAGGTATGTGTGCGGGGATATATGTATATAGTACACTGTAGGATATATCCTAATAGTTAGACTGTATTTAAGTAGCATGAAACAATACAGGAATACAGGGCAGGAATGTTGTGGGTAAACATGAAACCTGTTTCATCTCTGTACTGGCCTCTGGCCCTCCTAGGGGGTCTCCAAGTGGAGGACTTCACAGAAGTAACAAACAGATAATAAAACCGATCACCAGTAGGGCCTTCAAGGGGCAATAAATCCATCAAGCCTGAGTCAGCAGAAGATGGAGGCATAATTGAACAGGTGGGTTGGGTTGATGGCCCATCCAGACCTTTTGGTGACAACTAAAATTAGATGACCCCGCCTGGCTTTGTATGCAGCTTCCCATATAAACTTAGCTAGGAGGCCTAGTAAATTCCTGAAGTTACAGTAACCAATATTCATCTTACAGATCACATTCAGTAACCAATCCAAGAGCCTCAAGGATACCTAATGGGAATTAACTATGTAAAAAGGGGAACTGAGAGAATTTAGCTCTCTCTTGCTCTTCTCTCTTGCTTGCTCCCCTTGTCTCCTGAGAGTCTCCTTAGGTAAGCTAAGTTATGGAGTCCTCTTCGGAAGGAAGTAGGCTCCTGAGGTACCCATTAACCTCTTAGCAGGTAGCTATAAGATATTTCTGATTGTATTCTTATGGGTGTCTATAGTATTACTGCATTACTTTGCTATTTTGTAGTTACTGTATTGTGTACTAAGTAGTTACTGGATTATTACAGGGGTTACTACTAATAACTTTATGTCCATGTGATATATATATATCACTGATTGAAGTTCCTATGTGTAGATATCAAACAATATTGCTATGTACTTTGTTTTACCTAATTAAACTGTTTGAGTGACTAGCTTTTATTTGTGCATGAACCTTCTTTTATTGAATATCTATATGCATTGATAGGGGATATAATTTCCATATTTATGCAGATAAATATTTCCAAAACAACATAAGTTAGAGGTAAATCCTGATCAAGGGGACAATCTTGATCAGGAACAGATTACCAGGAACAAGTTGCAGTCTGTAAACAAGCTGGTATAGCAACAGGTAAGCAGGAACAAGATCTGATTAGAATACAAGTTGGGTTAGTAGCAGGTAAGCTGGAACAAGTCTAGGTACACAGGTTTGCAGGATAGGGAACTAAATGGTCATTTGGGTACAAATTCCAGAATGGGCCACTGTGCTTCTATAGGGCAGTGATTTTCAACCACTGTGCCGCGGCACACTAGTGTGCCATGGGAGATCTTCAGGTGTACTGTGAGAAATTATCCAATGTTGGTTAATTGGTGTGAAAATTATTTATTTACTGCAAATAATTTGTCTTCATTTGGCTATACCAGCAATGTATAGTGATAGGCAGAACAAAGAAGTACTCTTCCACTAGAAGGCAGCAGGTAGCTAATTAATCTGTGACATTTTTGTTTAGTGGTGTTCCGTGGGATTTTTCTAATGTAAAATATATGCCACGATTTAGGAAAGGTTGGGAAACACTGCTATAGGGATGCCATACACTTATGCAACCACAGCTGCACACAACCCTAGTCCCACAGTTGTGTGCAGGGTAATGTACATGCTTACAATGACATGTTGTGAATCCTGACTTCCACAAGGTTTTCTTTTATGGTCATATATTTATAAATTTTACTTCTTTGCCCATCATTTTATTGTTAGCTCATTTTATATTTTAATGATATCAGTATTTACATGTTCTACTTTGGTTTGTGGTTCTTGTGGTTTTAACACAGAAAAATGTTTAACACAAAATAAAGAAAAGCTAAATTCAAAGTCTCTGCAGCACTAAAAGACTTTTATAATATTAGTTTAAATCAATGTTTTATTTGCTTTCTTGTCCTCCAGCCAAGATGACATTATGTTTACTTTATTGTGTTTATTCTTTTATAACAGTCAGTTTTCATTGATAGTTAATTTGTGTCACTTTAGCACCACATAAAAATACATCAGTTTCATTCTAAGCATAAATACAGATAATATGTTGGAAGTGATTTTTTTTTATTTACACACAACATTATTTAAGTTTAGTATTATATTTTGTCAGATAAAAGTAGCAATCAAACCACTTAGAAAGCTTTTTCCTCTGTTTTCCTTTTTCCCTTCATATTCTGTTTTTAGTCAATATAAGATTATAATTTTTTCTTAGATTATCATAACATGGTACTGCAAATTTTAATACCATGTACACATTAAACTGCACAAAAGATAATATACTTTAGATCCTTGCGGTTTTGGTAGATGTATTTATGTAAAGGACAATTAGAATACCCAGTGGCCTATGAACATTAAAGATGGATGTGAACCTTTTCTGCGGTAATAAAAGTTGCAAAATCTATAGGTTTTCTACAGTGCTTGATGTCTGGGCCTGTTGTGGGGTACATATTGTTGAGCCAGGGTTAATGTATAATTATCACAGATCTCTGATTTGTCACCAAGTCAAGCTACTGTTTCTACAAGAGTTTCTGCTTTTACAGGTGATACCACATCATTTGAAGAGTTTTAAGTAAAGGACATACCCACCCAAACAAGTCCTATCATTATTATATATAATAATTATCATTATAATAACAATCATAATTATAATAATAAGAAAAACATCTCATTAATAATAACCACCCTCCCAATATTTTAAGATCTATGGTAACTATTCAGGAATTTAACATATGGGTAAAGGGCTGGATATATCAGATATCCAAAAAGGTGCAGGAAAAAAAAAAATAATTGTAGAAATGTGTTCTAGAAAATATTGACATATTGTTATCCATTAATTTATATAACTTGCAGTATTTTAACTAGTTTTTAATAGTTTAATAGAGCACATTGTCTCACTTTTAAACCTGGTTGATTCTTTATAGGCTTGAAACAATTTCCCTAAAATTGAAATGCACCTAAAAACATTAAAAGGTATGAGCTGCTTTTTGAGAAGGGAATGGCGTTCACGGACTATGAAAAGAACCATTGCTTGAGGGAATTATTGTTGTGGTCCTGGCTTCAAATAAGATATGACTCACAATGGTAAGGTACTCAAGGAGGAAATCATTTATCACTACACTCAGTAATGCCAAACTAGAAGAGGACTTAGTCTGGCATCTGGTAAATGTGGAAATACATTCTAAATACAGTATTTCAAAGACTAGTTGCATTTTTACACTTCTATATCCTGCAAATTACACACCTCACCACATTCTTTCCAGCACAATGGGAATTTATTAGATAAGACTTAAAATAGCAAGTAAGAAGGTCTGTGCCATCTAAGGTAGATTTTTTGGAAGCAGAGGGATATGTATTTAGAGGAAGAGAAGTTTGTTTTAAGAGCAAGACACCAAAGAGCATCACTAAAGGATTGGTTTAGTTCTTCCATCCATTTTAATTTACCAAAAGATTTACACCAAATAATTTGCCTATGTAATATTTTATAAAAGATATTCTTCTCACTGTATAACTGTTGCGTGGATTCTATTCCACACAATTTTTCCATGTTCTTAAAGCAGCGAGGTGTTCGATCTGGTGGAGTTTGTATTTATGTAGGTATCTTTTTTATTTGTATAGTACCTGCATTCACAGCTCTGTTTAAAGGAAGTGTGGGTTAAGATCCCCATATCATGTAACTGGATGTTTTGTGCTGTGATTTGTGGTTTGAACTTCCGTGGCAGTATGATTATTTGAGTATTTTTACATGTCCAATCGGTACATTTGACAAGTAAAAATACTTCTAGTTTTAAATTTCCCACCGGTCCCACAACAACCCCCCTGACGCATGATGCATGCTGGCATCTGCATCCCCTAGCTTCGTCTCCAATGCTTACATGCCCGGATGCGAGGCTAGGTGAGGAAGATGCCGGGCATCACCAACGGGACGTCGATCACTAAGTAGAACTAGATGCTGGGCTGGCAACGCTGGAGAATGCCAGGGTAACCAGGACCAGGTAATTCTGTCCAGTGGTGTCACTTGCAGCAGCAAGGGAAACAAAAAAATAGCAGCAGCCCCAGCTTCCTTTTAGCAATTCTCTGAGCGCACTCTGAGGCTGGGTACAGGTGAAAGGGATTTTAGGGGAAGATAAGTTCCTGATTCAATCCTGTGCTGTCATTGCCTGTGAATGACTTGGCTCTGTATTCTGGACTTGTCTCTGCTGGAATATTGGTACTGCATTATCTGTGAGCCCCTAGTCTTTTGTCAATCCGTTGCCAGACACCGTCCCTTGTGCACAGACGCCCTGGGAGCAACCGTGAGCTGTAACAGTGCATCTAGCCTCCCAATGCTGAGTTTGGGATTGCTATAGACGAAGAGCGTGGCGTTAGATTTGATGACTGGTATCTGGCAAGTACTGTTGCTGGACCAGAATCTTACAACTGTCATCTTAAAAATAAAAAAGACGGTTAATAATACTTATTGCATTAGGGGGAAGTGACTTCTATTCTTTCTCTAACATGTTATTTTTTTAATTTACATAGTGAGGATTAGGATGGTGCTTAAGTTTTCAGGATTTGCAGAAAACTTTAGGTATTCGGACGAACCATATCTGTTAGAAACATTATTATGGTGAAAGCTCCCAGATGGTTGTTCAAATGCTTTGTGAATGGTAGTTGTCAAGGTCAATACAACCCCTAATAACCACCATTTATTAGGAACCTTGCTGCACTAAGCCTGGACTAGTTGCTAGTGTACACAGCAAGCAACATTCCTAAAAGCTAGAGGTTGTTAGGAGTGGTACCACCTATAACAATTACCAGCCAATAGAAATTTTGTCCACTGTGTACATTTGCCCACAGGTTTCTTACTAATTAAGGGGTAGTATTCACAGAAATAAGTTTGCAGAGACTGTGTTTGTGAACGGTAACAAAACATTTTCCAAAATGGCAGCAAATCCATCCCAGCCTAGTTTGCCCATGTCTCGTAAGAACTAGCTACCCAATACCAGGGGCTGCTAGCTTTATCACCATTCTGATAAAACTAGCATACTGTATATTTTTTTTATAGGAGTAACATGTTTTTTTTCTAAACTCTGGTGCCTACTTATAATTGTCTTAAATAAAGCAGATTGTGTTTTAACTTTCAGCATGTTTTTTATCAGTTGACCAATATGTAAGTCATCTACTAATCATAAACTTCTCAGTAAGTGAAATAATACATTGATAGCTATGGGAACTAATGAAAAGATACAGTACCAATCACAAGGAACTAACATCATGGCTCCAGTTCATTTGTTTGTTTATATAAGTTCTGTTATAAATTCGCAGAACTAATTTCAGTTTAGAAAAATGGACCATGTAAGCTAAGCAAAGATCGAATGATTCATATAAAATATTAAATACAATTTACAGTATAAGTGTAGAACCGACCAGTAAAAGATTATTTAACCTTGACAATGCAAACAAAAAACACATTTCCCTTGATTCAGTTTTAAACATATATTTACAAAACTCGAGAAGATAGACTGTTATAGGATAACCTTACTGACCCAGAAAATCTGAAGTGGATTTTATAAAAATCTTTTGTTTTTACCTGGCAAATGTTTTGTAGTTCTAATAGTTTAGTATTTTGTCAGTTCTGGAATAGCTCCATTCCAGGTTTGCCCATGATGGTCTATCTTCTCCAGTCTTGGAAAGCTTTAATTAATCATGCTCATTGTTTTAACATGTTTCTTTAGGAGTTCTGACCACTGCATATTCTATCAAGAAGTAAATTTTAACTGGGTATAATTTTTTTATTTCAAATTTAATACTTAAAAGTAATTAATTAATTAAAAAGTAATAATAATTATTCATTAGTTTTAATAATTAGAAAGCAAGTATGTTCATATGCATGCATTTGATATACATTTAAAAGCAGTGAAAGTGGAAGGAATGGGCTATTAATGATATTGACACACTAAGACCGTGCCAAATTCACGAAGTTTACTTGATTTACCTTATTCTGCATTCTTCACAACGCTAAACTCTTTATTGTTTTTAGCCAGTTCCTATGCAGCTCACGGTGAACAAGGGATATATTACTTTCTTCCACCAAGCACCTAACCTGCATCATCAACTGCATTACAGAATGCTACTAATAGACTGATAGAATGGACTAGCGTGCTATAGTGCAGTGCTGTGTGTTGTGTGTAAAATGTGTTGATAAAAAGTACTGAGCAAGTAGGCTGCGTTTCAAGACTTCAGTTAATGTTTAACCAATCGGTACACTTTTTAAAACTGTGGCCAAAACCAAAATCATGTGAGTTTTAAATCTCACTGTGCAGTGAAAAAGGATGTTCATATTAGTGTCTATTTGTCAGCATATATTACTTAATCTGTGCATGGAATTAAAAAAAGACAACACTGTACTAAATAAAATGTTCACATATTCCAAAAAAATGTAAAAATAAATTTGTCTCCTCAATGACCACAGATCATAAAATGATATTTTAAAAGTTTTTTCTCCTAATAATTTATTCTTTAGACAAACAGATTCAGTTTGTTATTGTTTCTGACACATAAATTATATGTTAATTTATAACCTATATTACCAAGCAACAGTTTTTCTGAATTTAATGATTGTTGTAAATAAAGCTTATGCATTTGTCTTGATGATGTTTGATCCAATACTTGGATTTATTTTACTAACACACGGTAGTTTTGAAATTAAGCAAAAATATACATTGTACATTTCAGTGGAAAAAAAAAAACAAACAAACATTTACAGGTCTTAATAAGTAAGCATTTTAACTAACATTTTAGCAGTAAGTAAATAATAAATGAAGTTGTAACAAAGTCATTTATAAGTAAATGTTATATGTTCATGACACCCCAGATGGTAATTTATTGTGTTTAATACATAAAAGAAAATGAAACATTATAAATTATGTAATGAAATCAGAATCAAGTGTTCTCACTGTGTTCATTATTTTGGACAAACTTTCCATAAAAGTTATTGTTTAAACTAGAGTATGTTTTTGTTTCTGATGTCGAACACCTTAGAAACAAGGCATGCTATATTACCACAATCTATTCATGCTAAATGTGTCCTTGAAGAAGGAAAAATTATTTCTATTACATTTAATCCTTCTAAACCTTTTGCTATATTCTCCCTTTCTTTCCAAGTGTTTTTTAAACTATAAAAAGAAGGACCACAGAATAGAATTTGGGGCAAGGTAAAGAAAAAGGTAAATATTCATCATTTAATAAGATTTGTGATATTTCACAATTTTTTGTAGTACAGTTATATGATGAGTAGGCCCAATATTTCTATTGCAAAGTCTATGTTAGTAAACACACATGGAAATTATACAAACACATGCACAATTCAACATTGTTCAAAAAAAAACTTTGCTTTGGTTACTTTGTAAATGTAAATGCATTACATTTTTTGGGAAATGTATTTTACATTGTAGGCTATAACTCTTGGGCTTAACTCACCGAAATATATACAATATTTTATTTATATATATAGAAATTGCAAATATATAAACCAACAATGACATCAATAAATTCAACATATTATGTCATAATAAAACAAAGTAAAAAACAATAAAGACTTTTATAAAAATAAACAGTACAATAACTAGAAAAGAAAAGAGAGAATCAGTACCAGCGCACCAACTAGAGCTAAACTCCGGAGAGTAAGGGATTCTAGTATAAGTTAAAAAACTTCCAGTAAGTATTTGCGTATGGTTATAAAACTAAAAACACTGGGGAAGGGGAGGGGGGCAGCAAGAAAAAAAACCCAGACGATCACTTGGAAAATTGAACCTATGTGGGAGGGCCTAGGAGGTTTTTCTATTCCTGTGAGGAGGAAAATTCAGACCAATAGTACCAGGTGTTAAAAAAAACCCTATGTGGGCCTCTAATAAGTCCAATATTTATTAAATTTAATGTTAAACCTAAATAAAAAAACACAAAAATATGTTAAAAAATAGTGAAACATATAATATAACTGTACAGAAGCATGTATAATATATATATANTATATATATATATATAAAGATTTATTTGTATTAGACTCAATACAGCTATTTTTTATTGAATCCAATAAAAAATTATTTGAATTTCCCGCCGCTCTGACACATACACAACTGTCACTGGGAAACCCCAGAGATCATCTCTGAAGTTCGCAGCTGGAGATCGGAGGAGGAGGACGCGTCCCCAGGACCTGCGGGCACCAGCAGGATGCCGGGAGACGACAACAGAGCAAGATAAGTGGGTTTTTTTAAGTTTTAAGGGAATCCCGAGTGTGGATTACGACTTTTGCAAGTAAAATCCACCCCGAGTCACACTGGGGATGACTGCTATGTTTGTATAAACTCCCATAAATACATTTAAAAGTTGTAAGGGAATTTGTAAGCAAAAAAAAAAAACAGTCCATGCAGACCATGCACAACTTCTTTTTGGTTGTTAAAAAGGTTAAGGATAGTTTTGTATGCCATGTAAGCGGATTCATTTTCCCACTAAATTAGTAGGAGACAGCTATCTGGCCAGCGATCCCGTGCTGTTGGCCGCCTCAGGACAACACACTCTGCTCATTCTCTTCATAGGCATTGCTTGCAGCAGCAGGGAAGATCAGGCAAATAGCTGTTAGTTATCTGCCCTGCAGCCTGTGGCACCCATGGCTTCCCTTTGGATGTGAATGGTCCCTCTGCACCCCCTGCTCTGAGACTGTGCAGCTGAATGGGATTGTGTTGAAGAGTTCCTGATGTCAGTCCTTTACTGCCATTGGTTGCTGGAGCTTTATAGCCTCCCTGCTCCCACTGGTCTATGCCCGTGGTAGCCTTTAGCTGTGCTAATCGATGCTGGAGTGAATTGCGTGTTATTTACTGTTGCCAACCTTGCTTGTTCCTGACCTATCATTTGTACGTAGCCTGGACAGACCTTTCGTCTGTGACCCCGACTCTGCATGTGAACTAAACTTTTGTGTATGACCTTGGCTTAATACTATGGATTTGCCTCATAGACCTCGTACCACATAATCTGTGGGCCCCTGATCCTCTGCCGGCCCATCCCCAGGCACCATCCCTTGCACAATAAGTCCTGGGAGCAACCATGTGTTGGGAGATACAACCAGTCTACCGAGGCTGAGCAGGGGCTTGCTAAAGATGAAGACCTCAGCGTTATATTGGGGGACTGGTGTCTGGTGAGTACTGGTGTGGACCAAGGCCTTACACAAACATTTGCAAATCACCTTGTTAAAATCTGTAGCGATGACCAGGTAACTAGAAAATCTTCACAATGTAGGAATGTTAGGGGGTTTTATGTATTTAAAGCTGAAAGTTATGAGGTAATAGAAGATCTGAACACAAGAAATAGTCTAATTGGGTAAGGAAATCATAAACAGAGTACTAATGTGTGAATGCCAGGTTGTAGGTTAATGTAAGGTTCTCAACATGACACACACACACACACAAATATATTTAAAGAAATAAGGATAACAGCACTAAAACCAATAAACATTAACTCAAATTTTTCTCCAAATAGGGTACAGGAGTTAAATATGACAGTTTCTTGTGCCAAATACAGTAATAAAAAATAATATTGCATAGTACCTATTACCTATTCCCAAAAAAATTAAAAACATGTAACCAGTAACACGGACTTAAAATTTATTTTTCATTTTAATCACTTTGGGCTTTATTCAGCCCCCTGACCCACATTTAAATCAATTTTGGTATTGATTCTATTTTCAGAGGCTTTGCAAAACACTAAAGAAAATAGTTTTGAAATCATATTTTCATCACTATACTTTAACTTTAATTTATACATGCATTTTTTATTACTGTTTTCATCATTCATTACCAGATTTATTGTAATAGTCATTTTTAGCAATATAAAGACTAATTAATTTTAAGTGGTGTTCCCTCAGTTTGCATCCATCTGAACAGAGTTTATTGTGTTTGGGCTGTGTCCCCAGGATCCTGACAGTCTTTAATATGATATTTACAGAGTGTTCTATGCATTTTTTTTTATGTAGCCATAATGGTGCCATGGTCGAACAGACTGGTGGATTTGGTTGGAGCTCGAGTTGTTGTGATACCTGTTGTGCCTAGTAACTTATCCTGATTACTCCTTTTCCATAGTTGGTTACCCCAGGATCTCTAAATAGTTAGCTGTGTCTCTGGTTGGGCTGATTGGATCTGACCTGGCAATCCTACTGGAAAGACTGGAAGCTTTGTCACAGGCAGCTTATTGTTAGAAAACCAGGACATTGCCAAGGTTGTCAAGGAATGATAGGCAATGATTTCTATACTCTTTCTAACCCAAAACAATGACATCCTTATTTATTCTGTCATAAACGTGAGCTCCATTACAAATGTGTCGCTGAACAGGTAAAACTGCTTATCAATGGGGTATTTCTTCAGTGCTTAAAACTACTAAATAGAGTATACTTTAGCTTTTTTGGGTTTGACTCTTAGGAAGAGCCCCTTTTTGAAGCATCACCAGGTTGAATATCGATTTTCCACTAGGCATAACATAGACCCATCTAGAGTCAGTTGCATGTATCCAGATCTATTACTGCAGAGAACTCTATCCTGGATCCTTCATCTATGCCAGTGGTCCCCAACCTTTTGCACGTCAGGGACCACTAAATGTATGGACTTAAAGGGGGAAGAGACTTCCCCCCCGAGTGACTTCATGATTCCAGAACCCACGCACTCTCCTATTGCAGGTCTGAGCTCCGCGATGGCAGAGTGGGTGGGTTGTGTCCAGAGACACAATCCGTCCACTGCTCTGAGCCTGCAATGTCTCCGGGAGATGTGGTCTGGGGCTCTGACCAGTGCGCCCCCCCAAGCGGGGTCATTCTCTTATATATATGTATATATACCATTTTGTTTTAGTTTAGTTTGATTCATCTTGAAATATATGTGTCCAAATGGGGCTCCCAAAGAATACATTAATGTATAAAATATTAAAAAATGGATTAGAAGTCTGCTAAACTAGGGTAGAGCTCCTTAACATCATATATAATTAAAGCATTAGCAGATCAACAATTTCTAATTTACCACTCTATATTTATAAATTACATTCCAACTACAGGAAGATATTTAACAGATTAGAATTTTCATTATCATTCCTTAAAATGCTGGATTCAAAGAACATATAATCTGCTAACAAAAACGAAATATATTAATGAGATTGTAATATAATTGTTCTATGATTTTAATCCAAACCAATAACTGAAATTACAGCTTATCCAGCATTTATGTTTACAGAAAACATTGCCTTCCAGGTTTTATTTAAAGGTCAGTAACATCTGATGGTTTATTTCTTTGGCAATTGTTTTAATGATATATTGGAGGAAATCCATCTTGGTAAGCACTGTTCTTTTATAGGAAGTTTAAGACAGTGCTTATTAACTCTGCCTTTGTAAATATTACCCAATATACAGCGTAAGTATGTTGACACATTTGTTCAATTGAAGTTCCGTGACACTGAGCTTTTAGTTTGCTGACATTACATAATTTGAGATAAATGTCTTTAAAACGTTTGCAATATACCAGAGTAATTCATTTTTTCTGCTATATTCTGTTATGGCTATAAAAAATGTTTCATTGTTGGTATACTCATAAATTCTAATATCTATCTATCCATCTATCTATTTAAGAAATACACTTTTTTTAGAAAAAGGTAGAGAAAGAGTGGTGGGGGATGAGGGGGAGATTAAAAATATAACAATTGGGATAAACTTAAAAACATATAGAGTCATCACCCCACACTTTACTAATATGCTTGAATAGATCAGTAACAAGAACTTCTGCTTATGCATCATTGGTAATGTATTTTCTTTCCCTTTGAGGGACAGCTAATTACATGACTATGTATATTATACAGCACTGCGTATATTTTGGTGCTATAAAAACTCTTTATATTAATAATAAATACAGGTTCCAGGAATAATGGACAGACTGAATAACCTACTCCTGTCCAGGCCTCTAGCTCCCTAAATATATTCTTACCAAATTGACAGTGTCTCACCAAATATACAATGTATTTCACCACACAGGGCTCTCTATACTCAAACCATCAGAAACTTTTTCTGGGAAGAAGCAAAGTAAGCTCCTGAAACTGTCTCCTTAGACAGTGTAAAGGGAAAGATGATTAGAATAGAAAATAGAAAAAAGTCTGAAAAATAACCTTTGTACTTATGTTTGTGTGTGTGTATATATATATATATATATATATATATATTAAGCATAATTATTTTATAGCTATTGTGCTACAACCTCAAACAGGAATATATTTTCTATGTCTTATCGTTAAAATGTAGAAAATAACTGAGATTTATATACTGTAGATAAAAGTTAAAGGGATATAAAATCTCATTGTCATGTAGTTATTAATGGCAACATTTCAAAACAGTATTAGTCTACACTGTGTGAAAACATAAAGTTAAAAATGATGATTTACAACCTCCACAAAATACTCATTTACTTGGCACGGTAAGCTCATTAGCTGAGAAGACAGAAAATGTGCCAGCTCTTTGAATGATTTCTGGGATTTAGGCTTTTGGCAAGTTATTAGAGACAGCATTCCTAAATATTTAATAACTCATTATATATTCAGCTTTACAAAGTTATTTGTAAATGACTAAATATAAATCTTTTTCAAAAAGAAAACAATAGCAACTACTAAATATTTTAATAGCATCCAGTATGAATATCTGGGTGAATATTTTTTTTCAACAATATATAAAAGTGATTTATGAGAACTTGTCCAGCACAATAAGGTTACACTGTCTAATGCATCCATTGAAATATTTTTTTTTACATAATTGTAACTATTACCCTGAACAGAATATTTCCCCTAACCTTCCATTCTCATAACAACTTAAAAATGTTGGCTTACCCATCACTTTTTGTATCAGGAGTAGTGACTGCCAGGACTAACAGAGGAGATTAGTAGTCTACCTATCAGGGACACATTCATAAAAGCTTGACATGCGTCCTAACCTTTCCTAACTCTATGCAAAAAATAAATATGCTTTAACTGTTTTAAAATGAACATACAATTCTTATGTCCTAACATATCAAAAACTGTAGAAGGGTAACCTTTTTTGAAAAAAAGTTATGGAACAAATTACTTGTAATACCTTGGTAATATCCCCTTTATTCTGCACATTTTTATCTCAAATAATTTCTGTTTTACAAAAAAGGGGACAAGAGAATCTTGTTAAGCTATACAATATTCATATACATCTTGCATATGAGCAAGCCTAGTTCCTACTAATAAAAACAGTACAGAAGTGCCCAAAACCCATTGCCATTTCTTACAAAAGGCCTTTTGAAACTGTCTGCAGACATCCTGTTTCTTTCACTTCCCACCAACGTTTCAAAGGAAACGTATTCCCTGGAGAGAAAAAAACTTCCCCTCAGCTCTCGGGTACCAGTCGTAGAAACCTTATCACTAGCAACCATTTTAATTGAAAGATACCTAAATCATATAACTTTAAAAACCCAGGAGAATGCCAGATACTTTATATAAAGAAAGCTTTTACATCTCCCAACTTAAGGAAGTACCCACTATAAAATTATACTAAGCACTCTGGCAATCCTTTCTGGCATATATCCAGGAACCTCCTAAATTCCTCTTTGTTTGCATTGATGTAATACCCCTGAAAACACCCAGTTACTCCCTGACCTAATTCAGAATATGGAATAATTCCCCCTTCTTCTCCTAAAATAACTCACTTTCATGACTATCACAATTCTAAAGTCTCAGTTCCCCTGAGGAAGCAAATATGTGAAACACACTGGGGAACAAGACAAATATACATAATTCCATATAAGATAATCTATGATCTGTCGATGAAGTGTTCCCATGTGATGCTCTGTAAGCACTAGAGATGAGCGAGCCAAATTTTCAAATTCGATCTCGCTGCGAATGGGGCTGTTCTTGCTTACCAAACATGTAAGCGAGAACGGCCTGTGTAAATTCGTCCATCGAGATCAAATTTTTTGGGACCTGCAACAGCAATCAGGGGAGGGGAGCTGACAGCTCCATTGCCCTGATTGCTCTTGCAGTCCTGTAGTATGTGTACTTGGATAGAGATTCTCTATCCAAGAACACAGGAGTCCCGCGGCTTTGCTTATCATGAATTAATGCAGCCGTGGGAATCATCCTGTGATGAGTCCCATTGCTGCATTCATTGATGAGCACAGCCATGGGACTCACACTGACAGGAGGAGTACCATGGCTGCATTCTCGAATGCAGCCGTGGGAATCTTTATGTGTGCGATCCCCGGGCACTATGGGTTAAATAAGGGCAAGCCAGTACTCCTCCCGTAATGATTTCCACAAACTTCCGATGGGTCTGTGAAATCCCTAGTGAGCACACTTGACACAAATTTTATATAGGTATACAGTATGTATTACTATGTAATCATGTTTTTTTTCACTAAAGCATTTGCCAAAAAAAGCCTCCCCCTGTTCTCTTTCTTCATTATCAGTTTGATAGGCTTGGCAACAGAGACATTGGCCCTGATTTATTAACGTTCTCCAAGGCTGGAGAGAATACACTTTCAACAGTAAAGCTGAGTTATTGAGCAAACCTGAAATGAATTTCCTAAAATCAAGCTATTTGTTAGCAAATGTTTTCAATCCTGGAAAAGATCTATTGCAGGTTTGCTGGATCACCCAGCTTTACTGATAGAAGTGTATTCTCTCCAGCCTTGGAGAACTTTAATAAATCAGGGTCATTATCTCTAAAACAGTGATTTCCCTACTGTGGCACTTTCTCTCTTTCTATACGACATTATAATTATTATGGTATAACACTTATTGAGCTCTTTACTTTTTGCCTATGAGGTCTTGAGTTAAGATTATCTTTTAAATTGTTATGGTTGACTGTTTTAGTTCAACCAGGACCTTACTCACTCTTTATGTATATGTAACTTTTATATATTTTTTCATATGATGTAAATAAACATTATGGAGTTTTATTCTACACTACTTTCATAGAGATGATTTTTTAAATTGCCTTTAAAATCCCTTCTAGCAAATTTTTGGTCTCTATTTATAATACAGGGAATCTGACATTCCCTCAAACATTCCCTTGTGATAATCAATTACTACTATTGAAACACATAGAACTTTAAGATTCCCATGAGGGAATGTGTGAGGGAATGCCTGAGCCCTTTGTTTGGTTAATCATTTTGTTATAAACTTGACATTTGGATACAGGACCACCTACTGGTGACCAACCCCCTGACCAAAAGATCATTTAAGAGCAACTGATCTATTTTAACCAACTCAAAAGTACAAAATATTTTAACCTTTAGAATTGGGGAAAGCAGACTGAGCCCATGTGATTTCAAATTATTTTTCTCTGTTTTGGTAGGTTGGTTGGTTGATTATTGCAGAAGGGACAACCAAAATAAATTTGGCTCTAGTTCATCATACACCTTGCTACTGGGAATGAAAACTCCTGTGCACATGCATGGTAGATACATCATTTTTTCCTAGCCTGGGTTACATACGAGATAGGGACTTTAAGTTTGTTCTTAAGTTGAATTTGTATGTAAGTTGGAATAGGTACATTATTTTAATACATACATTTAGGACAGATGTTTGTCTCAACAAAATATTAGGCAGCGTGGTCAGTTACTGTATAAAAACCTCACTGTGAGTTAATCACAAACAAAGCAAAAAAAAAAAAAATGGAGCCTACACATTTATTACTTTCTGGACCAAGCTGTGCTTTGATATGCAGAAACAAACAACTGCAGAGTTTGTCTTGGTCATTTCAAGAGGTTGCAGAACAGCAAGACTTCTGCAAGTCATGCGAACTGCCCCCTACCCCCATTAAACTTCAGCCCTGCACATGAACAAGCAGGGAAGCCCTGTTCATATCTAGAAGTCGTCTGTATGTCAGATGCCCTTAACTCAGGGACAACTGTTGTATATTTTTACTAAAAATACAGGTTTGAAAAACAGTTGCAAAAGTATTGTGCAACATAAATATTAGCTTCTGCCATATACTAATAATATTGATTCTCTGCTTTAGGAAAACATGTGTAGGATTTTTAAGTCCTAGGAGTAAACTTGGATAAAAAAAATCATAAATCATATACTTAAGGGGGACGTTTGCACTGGAACTTTCTTGCTATATGTTCTTCAGTTTAATACAAACCCTTGCATTTGACATCTACTGACCTGTATTCATGTTTTCTTTCTATAAGGCTCTAAATATGTTTTAGAAGCAATATTTCAGAGCTATTTTCCTTAAATAAAAGTATACCGCAATTTATTTGAACTCCAGATCTCACTTGGAGTAAGAATTACTTGTCAGGACAGTCCTCTGTTTACTATCTACTTTCCAGCATGTAGTGGGGCGGGCGCAGATGGGAACGCTGTGACCTTACCTTCTTTGAGAGTGGGCATGCGTGCCCATCTTTTTTTTACAAAGGAGTCTTTGGTGGTTCGCAGCTCTGGCTGGTCTGAGCCGCGGACAGTGTCCCCCATAATAATCTCAGGCTCTAGGCAGTGGGCCAGGCGTCTCTCTGAACACAACCCGCCCACTCTCCTATCGCAGGCTAAGACCTGCGATGGGAGAGTGGGCGTGTTCTGGTCATATGACATCACTCTGGAGGAAATTGTGTTCCCCTTTGAGTGACACAGGCAAGGGTGTAGCGGGGCGTGCACGTACCGTGCCCTCTCTTTTTTTCTTGTGACTACACCCCTGCTACTTACCCAATAGAGCATAGCAATTACGTTCCCAAAGAGATTTGAACTCTTACTACTCAATCTGAAACTAAAAAAAAGATGAGACTAAAATATGATTACTCAGGCCTGCTGCATTTATTTGCACATCCAAATCTACCTGCACAGATGTGTAAACTCAAAGAAAGCTAGCATTGCCTATTGCCAGGCATTTGCTGTATGGAAAAAGAGGTGTTAAAACACTATACATGTGTGAGATAAGCATTTCAGCAGATATTTAATTATCATTACTATTTCCCAAACCATGTTTTCTACTCCAATAATTTATTTCAAGTGGCAGTAAATTGTCATATAGACTATTCTACTCCATCAAAATAGTTTGAGTGACAGTATGACAGTTCAAATCCATGGACAACAGAATTAAATTATTTTAGTGATTTAGCAATGTATTATTTCTTCCACATTACATCAGCAATCCAGCTTGTACTGAACATGTCAGATATAAGCATGGTAGGCTAAATTATCCAATCACTCAAAATAATATCTTTATCTTCAATCTGCATTTAAATCATGCTGTTCATCTCAGCAAGAACTAAACCAGCAAGATGTACTATCTATACACCTTCCAGAACCTGTTCTGGTGTTGTTAATGCTTCTCTTAGACACTCAATTATGTCTCCTTTATAATAACTTTTGTCTGTCTTAGAATGAAAAGTGAACATTTCCTTTTTTTTCTTTCAAAAGAAAACTTATAATATCTACATTTCACTCAAATGGCACATTTTGAATTAATAATAATATTTTAGCCTTTAAAGCATGTCTAAAGCAAAGAACAAAAATTGACTGTAGTGCAGCTCACCAGTCAGATGTAAGGGGCTGTGTCAATTTTCTATTTTTGTTTTTATGCTTTTGTTTGTTTCATTTCATCTGGCCAGTAGCACACCTGACTTTGGGTGGCTATGCTAGACTATATCTGTAGAGGAGGAACGTTGCCACCCTTGAAAAACTGCAGGAAATGTTTGGATGGGTAAGTAGATTTAGTTGGACTACATAAGTAAATAACAAGTTAAAGCCTAATGTCAGCAAACTTTAAGCAGAAACAGCAACATTTTAGGATATACTCTTAATTAACAGATGACCATAGTAAGCAAATCTATTAAGCTACGTACACACTTCCAATTATTATCGTTGGAAACGAACGACGAACGATCCTGCACGATATCTACGAACGATCGTATAGCACCGATCCTGCACATAGAGATAACGACACGATCGTTCGTAGATATTGTACACACAATAGATACGATCGTTTGAGCGATAGAGGAACTATGTGCACGACAGGAAGTGAACGAACGTTCGTTCATTACGCATGCTCAGCCCATGGACGATCAACAAACGACCGTACACACGAACGATGGTCAACGATCGTCGTCCAATCCGATACGCCGGTCCGGTCGTTCGTTTCCAACGACTTACCTCGTTCATCGGCGTCGTTGGTTACTTTTTTACGAACGATTTTTTGCCCAATCGATCGTTCGTCATTCGTTTTGAACGATAAAAATTGAAAGTGTGTACGCACCTTAAACGTTAGTCTTACAAGGGTTATCTCAACCATCTAACTGACACTTTCGAAGAACAGCTAGTCCTGGTAAATGAAGTTGAAAAATACTAGACTTACCATCAGGATACACAGGTAATACAATTGTGTTACCAAGGGGATACAGAAAAATAGGAACTGATGTGCTAATCCTACTAAAAGTCTGCATTTTATATAATATTTTTTTTATTTTGCCTTTAGTTTCAATTAATTTTGAATGTGTTTGCAAAAAACTTGCTAATACCATGATGAGATAAATCAACAAAGCCAGCTGATTTTAACTGATTTTAAATCAGTTAAAAAAAACAAAATCAGAAAAAAAACATTTTTTTTTGCTACAATACACCGTAAATTTATTAGGCTTTTTTGAGTTCTCTATACCTCACAGTTTTTTTTCCTCTTTTCTTTTTTATCTCACTACCATATTATATAGATAGCAGAGGTCAACAAGATTTTGGATTTTTTTTGTCTCTCCTTTTTCTAGCTGTGCTTCCAATGCTGTACAAGGAGACTTTTTTCCTAATTTACAAGCTTATTAAGTTTTTTTTTTTTTCCAAATTTCTTATGTCAGACCTTGATAACATCACATTCATGGGTTTAAACCGGTGTTTAAAGAATAGGATTTATTTGTTAACCATTTCTAGTTGTCTGTCTCCCATGTTGATCCAATAGGTTCTTACAGTAACTAAGAAAGTAAGTTGAGACAGCAAAGTAACTTGCCTTGTGCATTAATTGCATGTTTTCAGCAATACAATTATGGAACACTGCTAACCCTTCCACATTCTAAAAGTATGGTTTTACGTTATGTAAATATAGTTGATATATATACTGTAAATGATATCTAGGTGTACTTTAATGGGTTAACCCCCCCAACACTAAGTTAAATAACTAAGAGGCACAGACAGTGGATATTGCTCTCCACACTACCTTACACTGCACTGGGTAAGCATGCAGCCTGTCTTAATTGTTATATTTGGCCTTTGAGACATACATTTCAAGCACATAATAACACTCAATGCTGCCCCCAAATGATGGCTGCAGATCATTTGGGAACAGCAGCCGTCATTTGAGTACAGCCTTTACAAGATCTGCTCAATATTTTAGAGACAAGACCCAGAGGATTTCTCATACTAATGAAATGATTGACTGAACTAGGTTCTGATTCAGGGTTATAAATACATGCACTGCCCACAAAGACTATTTCTCTATATCATTTGGATTTAATGTGAATGCTGTGGCTGCTGACCCTGTTCCTGCCCAGGTCCTAACAATAAATGAGCAGAGAGGGCACCAAGAGGAATCATGGGTTTAAAGTTTTAAAAGTGGATACAATGATTAAATGCCAAAATATTGTTGTTTCAATAAAATTTAAAAAGAAGCAGAATTCATTCTGTGAAACATGTTGGAAAATGGAAAATAAGAAGGGAACGTGTTGACACGGCTGAAGGTGGAATCTTGCCTATATTATTGTTTTTTTTTTCTTTGTACTATGTGATTTTTGTAATGATTTATTTAAATCAAATAAACAAACTTCATTTATTATGTTTTCAGTTTTTATGTGCCTGAAAAGTCCCTTAATCAGGAGAAATGTATGTCTACTAAGGTAGTTGTATGGTACATGGCACAGTGGAATACACCATCCAACCCCATCAAAACTTATTGTATTGAAAAATATTTGGCCTATGGTGTACATCCAATTCATCTGATTTATTAAAGCTCTACATGTCTGCAGAGGATAAACTTTCATCAGTGAAGCTGGGTGATCCAGCAAACATGAAATGGATCTGGTCCAGGATTGAAAACATTTGATAGCAAATTGAAAGTGTATCCTCTCCACCCTTGCAGGGCTGTAATAAAGCAGGTCCAATTAAGTCACTGAGTACCTAATATTTTTTTTGTCATCAGAATTCTGTTGTGCTGCACTAGCTGCAAAGGCCCAGAGACATGCTTTATGTACATTCTTTGGTATGACCGTAGTACAGCACATATGCATTTAAAATATAACATTCATATTCAGTAAACATTTAAACATTTTTTAATGGTTTCATTTGCCTTGGATACAGGTAGGGGCTTCTTTAATTCCAACTTTATATAATTATTTCAGTAGTATATATTGAAATACTGTAATATAAATTTAAAAACAACCTTTAGTTGCTGGCATTTCTATACTATTATATAGCAGCGTGGCTTACTGTTTCTGTTTTCTCCTTGATTCTGCTGCACTAAAACTTCCTGGCTTTTTCTTAGAAATTGTGGCATGGAGCTATGATACATAGTGACATTTTGCAGTCATACTGGTCAAGTTTGAAGGTCAATATGAATACTCTTCTTGGAATTTGTGTCCGTTTAGGTAAAGAAATAAAATCTTTAATAACCTTTTGGCCACTCTGATAAAAATATTTACATCTTTTAAGCAGCTGTACAGTACAATTTTTATGCCAGGTGTATTTTAAAGTTTTAAAGGCTAAATCTACTTTTTAACATATAATACAAATCAATAGGTATATAAATGTACTATTGTAGACCTTTGTTTTGTAAATAACACAGTATTTTTATATTCTTCTTGACCTTTTCTGCTAACTTATTTATGAAAGTGTACATAGTAAGAAAAAAAAGAATACCTTTAAAAATATTTGAAATGTCAATTTCAAAAGCTTTTTCTGAAAATGTCAATTTTATGGAGGGAAAAACAAACATTTATAGTTGCACAGTGTCTGGTTTTAGTTAATTATTATTGGTACATTACAGGTACATTAATTATTATTGCCTTTGTATTAATTTTAACAAAAGAATTTAGAAAACTGATAAAGAGCTAATTAAAATAGAAGGTTGAAAACCATTAACATATTCAATACACTTTTTAAAGAAAAAATGTGCATTTGGGTAACAGTGACTGGTGTTATATTGGTCATCTGGTACTTCACCAGCAAATATTATTTTCCTTTTTAAAACTCTTTAAAACTTTTTAAAAATCTAAACATTGGAATTGTGGCAGGCTAGGCCTTCTTGTAATTGCCAATTACTATAAAGCCATGCTACTAGTGGCATCCTTCTCAAGATCAGCTGAGGATCAACATTGAGGATCCCTTGATTCCATCATCCTGCCCATATTTAGCTCTTGAATCCTCACTTTTCAACACCCCCTCTAAACCCCCTAAACCCCTTTGTCATCCTATTTTATAAGCCTATTTGTTGGTGTGGAAGCAAGGCAATACCTTCACTTACCTACTCTGCTCTTGAATTTACTAAAGGGGTTTATTCCCTACCTTTGTATCCAAAAGTGGTAAAAATGCAATATTATCTTATAGGCTATTTATTGCAGTAGGAAGACATTAAACGATTCCATTTACTGCAATCTGAGTATACTTTTCCTGCCTCTCCTAAACCTCCTTACTAACTGACCTTTCTCTAATCTCCAATATCTGAAATTTGCTTCCTTAATCAATACAATGGCCTCTAAAAATGTAGACGATTAGTTTTTTTCTGGATGTTATTATATGTTACATAAATTGACTCAAGAGCTTACTCACTCCTCTATCCCTGAACTAGCCTTATAACATATTGGGTCAGGTTTATTTAAGCTCTCCAAGGAGAGGAGTCACATCATGAGTGAACCTGGGTGATCCAGCAAACCTGGAATGGATTTCTTAAAGTAATTTGCTGTTTGTTAGCTAATGTTTTCAATCCTGGACCACATTCATTCCAGGTATTTTGGATCACCCAGGTTCACTGATAAAAGTTAATCCTTCCCAGTCTTGGAAAGCTTTATTAAATAAGGCCGATTCTCTTTAATCACATCTATCCTATTTTCTATATTGAATATCCTAAGACTAAGGAAATTCCCAGATCCCACCTTCTTTTACAAAATGACCTTGGGTCAAACCTCCAATATGGATGTTTGCAATAATACAGTAAAGTTATCAAGGGTTTCCTTCTAGCTTGGCACTCTTGGAGCCTTGACCCAAGATGTAATATGTCCTTATGTTTTTTCTGTGTCCACAAGGTTGTTGTAACTTAATAGATTTTAGATTAGAATACCCCTAAGTTCTTTCTCTAGTTCACTCATTTTCTCCTTTCCCCTCTCCCACACTCTTATTCTTCCTATTCTCACACACCCTCCCAACTTTTTTCTTCAAATGTAATTTTTCAGTCACATATTTCATACTGTACAATGAAATCTCTTGCATGTTTTAAGAGTTAAGTAATGAGAAAAATAGTTGTTGCTAAATTGTTTAAGGGATGTATGAGACAAGGGCAATCCAGGGAATACCCTAACATGCTTTATGTTTTGAAAAGTGGAGACTAGAGGCAGATGAATATTTTTAAATAATACATTTTACCCTAAATAGCATATATATATATATATATATATATATATATATATATATATATATATATTTATATATAAATATATGTATTCATTGTCCATATACCCATGCCAAATTTCACAGCATCTTTCAGCAGTTTCTTTCAGCACATTTTTTTTTTCATTTTGTACAACAGTTTATAATTAACTATCCCACAGATTTTTTTTTTTACAAATTGCCAATTGGGAG
This sequence comes from Pyxicephalus adspersus, assembly GCF_032062135.1. Taxonomy (NCBI): domain Eukaryota; kingdom Metazoa; phylum Chordata; class Amphibia; order Anura; family Pyxicephalidae; genus Pyxicephalus; species Pyxicephalus adspersus. Next base: position 71,771,866 of record NC_092862.1, on the reverse strand, counting down.
AATACATTTGTTATTTTAATACTTTATTTTAACTTTTTACATATAATAGGTGTCAGAGATCTGATTGTATAAAATTGCTTTAAGAGGCACAAAACCAGTACAGCCAGTGGGTGATGATGTTTGGAAAACAATGACTTGTAAGGATTACACAAAACTGTTAAAGAACTAGTGGCTGGCACAGTGGTGGTTGATAGTTATGAATGTTTATAAATGTATCCATAGCAAAGGGCATTGTGCTGTACAACTTTTATATAAAGGTAGCAGATGAAAAGATGTTAAATTAGGGCTTTGTGTTTTTAATGTAATTTATTTGTATGCTATATCTATGTTTTTTTAGGTTATTTTGGGTTTTTGTTTTGAAACAATTAAAAAAACTTAATTTTAAAATTTTTACTTCTTACTTATTTTTCATTTCTAAATATTTTTTTAACAAATTTCCATTTTTTATTATTTGTATACATTTACTCACCACGTCCTTGAATCACAGACTTTTCCAACAATTTTGTATTTTAGGGCCTTCATAGAATTGTTGCTTTTCTTTCTTTACCAATATATCTTTATACTGTTAATCTACATTTATGAGCTGATGGAGGACAGTACTCAGAAATAAAGTTCTACTTTGCTGTGAACCTGAAAATCTAATTCAAGTCTTGTCTGTAATAGAAGAGTCTAAGGATTGCAGCACACCAAGTAAATGTATTAAGGCCTAATAATCCAGTGTGCTTTACAGTAAGTACTAGTTACAAGTACTAGGCGGCAGGTTCAGGATTGCTTCAGCCCTTCATCAGACCAGTAACACATCTAAATGCAATAAGTTAGGTAAACCTTTAAAACCTTTAAATCTCCAGAGAAAGAGGTTATACTATTTGCTATAGTAACAATTTAGGCTTTACACACAAAAATGATTAACAGTAAACAACAGTGAAATTTTTGTCACATAGGAGACAATAGTATTGGGTGCCCTCATCAAGAGATAAGTGGTACTAGTAACAAAATAACTGCAAATCCGAAAATGTACAGTTTTTTCTACAATCAAAAAATAGGCTAAAATACCAATCTTTAAAAAAAATAGGAATCAAATGAATCTTAAAAAACAGGTTAAAAAAAAACAGGTTTTTGATACCTAATTTTGGTTATGTATTGACATAACTTCAGTTCAGTTTCAACTCCCTGTTTAAACAAGGTACATGATACATGGAAATGAAAATAGAGGGGGGGGGGGGGGGCAATGTGAAGTCAAAGAGCCAATAAATAGAAACTGGAAATAGGAAACTGTTCCTTAATTAAGATCTTTTATCTCTGGTAAGCAACTTCTTTGTTGCTGTTATTGTGGGCTTTTTTATTATTGTTCTGTGGTTAATTTGAGGTCAGTGGTTATATTTAGAACACGTTTGTGGGCTGCATGCTCTACTTAGAAAAAAATTGAAATAAAAACCACAGGGTTCTTAAATTTAAACTTTACCCTTATTCAGACAAAGCCTCTTATTTGCAAAGCACTCTTGTCTTCGTGTTGGAAAACAGTGAAAACAAAAAAACAGTGCTTTCTCAACATTATTTGCCTCAAGAAAGATCTTAGGGTTATAAATCCTCATCAGTTAGGATGCTGAGCAATTACATCTTCATCAATCAATATGCCTTATTTATTAAAGCTCTCCAAGGCTGAAGAGGATACACTTTCATCAGTGAAGGTGGATGATCCAGCAAACCTGGAATGGATTTCTTCAAAATGATTTGCTAGCCATAGTTTTGAATCGTGGACCAGCTGGATTGCTCAGCTTCACTGATGAAAGGGTATTCTTTCCAGCCTTTGAAAGCTTTAATACATCAGGCCCATTGACTCAGGAAAGAAGACTATGGCGTAGGTTTGGGTTAGTTGCGGCTTTAAGGGCAACATTATAAATACACAATATATAAAACACCATGCTTCGGGAAAGCTTTAAAGTTACATGTATGTGTGGTTTTTCATTTGTTCAAAAAAGGAAAAAATATAAAGCTTAGGTTACCATTAATATTTTATATACCCCTCCCTGTACAATATGAGGGATTGGACCTGGTATGGTACAGGTACATGTTCACTGTTCCCTTTTCCTGGATAACTGGGTTTCATGCCTGGATTTGTGTTTGGCATGAATACTATATGTACCCAGACATTTCATTTTCATTTTTAAGGGGACTTTGACTCTCCTACCTAAAATTCAATGTACTTTCCCAATGCTCGTTTGCTCCAGGGGAACTCTGAGTAAATACCCAGCACTTCCAGATATGGAGAAGCTGCTGTCCTTCTCCCAGGAAACAATGTTCAGGGCAAGCTGGCAATCCCGGGGCTGGAACACTGTCATCTGTCAAGGAGAAGGAATCAGATAAACCTGTAAAAGCCCCAACAGCTACACTAGGTTAGAATGGAGCACTATTATGGAGGAAGAAAGAAAGTAGATACATTTTTTAGGAATATACTCCACCTATGTGTAGCACATGATTATATTAGGTTCCTTTGAATTTAACAGAAAATTTGGAAACAAGGACTCTTTAGCAGCAAATGTGACCGACATATTTACATCCCTTAGGCAGGTTAGCTAGGGCCCTATAATTCCTACTTATATTGTCAAAATAAACAAAAGTGTGCAGTGGGTTTTGAATTGGCCAGTCTGCTGCCATGCTAACAACTGTACTGAGTAGCTAATTTTTTTAAATTCTTTTCTATATTTCTTTAAAGAATAGAAAATCTATATTAAGTGCATACTTGCTGTAAAAAAATGTTGTATTTAGCTGTTAATTTTGATTCGACATGTACACTTAAACAACAATCCCATGTATCATGTGTGTTGGTGAAATGTCAGTTTACCAAGAAAAAAAATATCCTCTCTCTCTCTTTTTTTGTAGAAATGCTATCAAACGTGCTGCATATAAAGGTCAAGTCCATAGCTTGATGCTTCAATGCACCTGTTTTCTCACAGACATGCCATTTTCCGTGAAATATCAGAAACATAGATCAATGTTAAACTAAAGTGCATTATCTGAACACGCCATGCATACATGTCTTTCTTAATTTACTTTTGATATATTTCATGTTTCAGTAATTTGCTTTTTTTTAACATAGCATATTTTTTACTCTTGATATCAATCAGAAATTACAATAAATTCAGTTTATTTATTATTTAATTTGAAATTCTATTTTTTGTTTAGTTAATATTATGAAGCCAATACTTTATAAATGCCTAGAATGTGAAACAAATCAGCTATGATTAGTAACAATCCAATCACTTGAAAGTAAAAGGCTGGAAATAAATAGCCAGTTATTAGAGTACCTTGTGTATAAAATTATATTCAGCAGTGCAACTGAGTCGTGCAGTGTCCTGTTCATCAAGTGATCTTCCCTGCAGTTTTCCTGCTGTGCTTGTCAATGTGTCACAACAATTTTCATTGATGAAGCCTGACACTTACTTCTGATAGACAGAGGCAGTGTGGGTAAACAGAAAAAAGTTATCAGTAAGAAAATTTGCACTGGTGATTTTAGTCAAATTCTTAAGTACAGCTTTCTGCAAGAAAGACCTATTCACAGAACAATTATGCTACAAATAAGGTAGTTCAGATCAAATTTCCAATCAGATTGAGAGCAAATGTATTTTTTCTTTCAATCGCTGATCAAGTAAATCCTTTTAAATAGAAGGACTAATAAGACGACACCTAAATAAAATCATGCATTGACCTGACAGGTAGGAGGGGATATTTCAGAAGAAGAAAGATCCCATGTCCCTTTCTACAATAATGACCTGCCCAATCGTGAATTTTTAAAAGTAGGACTTAGTTTAGGCCCCAGTTCATATTGAAGAAGTAGCAGCAGGCTTTTTACCAAGAATGTGTGGCACAACTGGTGGTCCTATCTGGTGAAGTATTGTGCTACCCAACAGATAAATTGTAGTTTTGGCTCCAGGAGAGACAGCAGCACCAAAATGGCTGGATGTTCAGCAAGAACACATAGTGGAGTAAAATGACAGGTAACAGTGTATATGCTGGTACCTTAAAGTGGCTGCATTCATTGATCAGCTCAGTGTATGATCCAGCTTTCAGAGAGCACTAGAGGTTTTGAATGGGGAGACTTTTCCCTATTTAACCTCTAGTGTCAGGGAGCATGATCGAATGCAGTCCTGAGAATCCACTGCGATTCGGGGCACTAGAGGTTTATTAACCTCTAGTGCCCGGGGATCGCAAACAGGAAGATTCCCAGGGCTGCATGAACCATTGCAGCCCATGAGAATCCACTACGATCCCGGGGCACTAGAGATTAATTAACTTCCAGTGCCAAGGATCCTAAAAATTTTCTCGATCTTCTGATGGTTTCGCTGTTAAGGCGATCTCCTATTGATCCCAGATCAATTGTCCCTCTTTCTGATTTGGTTTGTTTACAGCGCTGGGAGAGCATGTAACACACGCAACTTAATGTGTGGTTGGATAACTCTCAAAACTTTATTGTTTGCACACAGTTTATATAACATTTCAAATGCATGATCAGTGCATGATCATATGACTACAGACAATTAGCAGACAAGACAAATGTCCTTGTGGTTCTCTTAGAACAAGATATTTTTGTCAAGGTAACAGATACATGGCCGTAGGGAGGAAAGGGAGAGTTACAAGGCAAAAAGGGAGGAAGCGTACATTAGTTTACTCATAAGAAGAGTACAACTAGTTTCAACATAACTTAATCATCTACAAAACATAGCAAAAGCACAAAAATATTTAACTTCAAGACTCAGCAAAATTACTCAGCTCCTTACATTCTCGAAACTGGTTTGCCAAATTTTTGTGGACCTATCGGAAGTTCGATTAAATTTTCACGAGAATGCCATTCTCACTCATCCCTACTAATGAAGGGACAGGGGGTTAAAAACTGCTGTTCAATACAGTGTATTTATCAATGTTGTTCATCATTGTTTGCAGCTGAACAAATAGGAATAAAAAAAGAAAAAAAAAATATATATAAATATATATATATATATATATATATATATATATGTATATATAAATATATATACTAACATGTTTCACCAGAATTCTTTGTAGCTCTAATTATTATTTGAATGATCATTTTGATCATTTTAAAAAAAAATGTTGTTTCATGCACACTTTTTTATAATAAGTTGCCACATGTTATTTATTTTACAATAATTTTCAAGTGCTTCAATGTACTAAATTCATAGGGATCATTTTGATAATTTTAAAATGGAAAAAATGTTGTTTCATGCACACTTTTTTATAATAACTTGCCACATGTTATTTATTTTACAATTATTTTTAAGTGCTTCAATGTACTAAATTCATATCTTCCCTTTTTTACTTGTTTACTTTTGTCCCTATTTCTTGACATATGAATCTGTGGAGGCCGAATTTACCATTTATCAGGCATTGTTTGTTATCATTATTACACCCAAATGAAATATCATATATCTAGTGGCTTTGCTGGGTTAGGTAGAATTCTATATAGGTACATATTTTGCTACTCAGTAAAAATTTAATTTCCAGCTATTTGACAGATTCTGAGATTAGCGAAGATGAGGGGGGAAGATGAAGTATAGAAACATTTAATGCACTATACAGTACATATTTTTCTCTAGGATAACAAAAAGTTATCTGATTTCAAGGTTCAATGGTACCAATTACTGTTAGCAGAATTTATAGCTTTTTATTACTACTGTAAATGGACCTTTCTAAGACAACTTTATGTTGGAATGTTTATTTTTCAACCTGAAGTAACATGAAATGGAACTTTTTATAGATTAGATTTCTTAATCCAAGCATGAATGAAATAAAGCACCATGTTCCAAATGATTTTGATATGCATCCCATCTAAAAAAAAAAAGATTCTCTTTTTAAAAATGTGACTTTGAAGATCTTTTTGAGAAATCATCACACAGCAACTAGAATGGTCAAAGATGCTTACAACCAACAACAGGGATATGCACAAAATATGATTTTTCCAAACGAAGGATATAAGAAAATATGATCTTAATTAAACCCCCTGGTGGTGGAGTTCAAACATATGGGGGTCCATGTAGACAGACAGTGTTTGAAATATGTAAAGAAACAGAAAAATAATTTTTTGGCACACGTAGCATATGAGAACCCAGAAATAAAAGTTAAAGAAAATTAAAACACAAAAAGTGAACTAAAAAAAATGTAGATCAAAAGGGAGCAGCAGCAAGAAATGTTAGAAGGATGAACCTTTGGGACTGATGGGTAGCCAAACATTTGGTGCCTACCAAGAAAGCTGGTCCTAATGAACACTGATGAGCAGTTTTCAGGCATAAAGGTAGAATTAATTGGAAAATTCTGTGGAAAAGCTCTTGAATTTTGACATGAGGCATTTTTTCCATTGAAATGAGTACAGCATACTTCCAGTCTGAATCAGTTCCGTCATCCAGGTGAGTTTTTCCAGGTGTCATTGCAAAGGATGATACATTAATCCATAGATTGCCTGTACAATGTTGCTAAGACTGTTTGCAAAAAGCTTACTGTGCAGTAAAAACCACACCATCAATCAAGCATCAAATTAGTGGATTTCTTTGTTATCAGTGTCCCCCCTAAAGCCATATTCCTCCACCATATAGTATTCAAAAAATATATATACATTGGTACATAATTATCATGCAGGTGCCCAGCTTTCCATGCTTTTTGCCAGTAATTTGCATATTAGCTCTAAAACAGCCAGAATTTAACAACAAGATGTACACTTTATAGACTTCAACTGGAATTGCATCTACTTTGGGGTTTTGCTGAGCCCCTGGTTCATCTGTCATACATATACACTAAAAGGGTCAAGCCATTCAATCCTATTAAAAAAATAATATTTCACTTGCCCGATAACTGCTTTTCGTTTTTGTAGAAATATGCAGTTTCCACTAAAATCCGGGTTAAGCAGAATTAGGTAATTTTGTTAATCCCTATAAACCCCTGTTCTTTGTGTTATGTATATACTTTGCAGGATTTTTATAAAACCTCATCACATAATATAACCTCTCTCTATTTTGTGTAGAACTGCTAATTTTCTTTTTTCCTGATTATCAAAGTGTCTGCCAGATACACATGATCTGTTTTTTGGCAGAAAAAATACACTGACTTTTAAAACTAGTATACCAGAGCAGGCAGTAACTAGCAAGTTCATGTTCAAAAAAATGTTATGTCTATTTTCTTCCATTTGTATGTATTTATGCAGCATGCATACTGTCTGTACATGTAGTTTTTAGCATGTGATTTGTAAATAAAGCATGCATGGATTTTATAGTTTATGTTTTATGTGTGATAGATACCTTAAAGTCCTATATTCTTTGCCATTATTTCTTCTTTGTTTATATTTGTCTTTGAGTGGTTTCTTTCTGCAAATCTAGAAGGCAAGGCTCTGCTTTGTACTGACTACTAGGTGACTACTAGTGGTCATACCTGTACAGTAAAACAATAGTTCTTCATTTAAACCATACTTACAAAAGAAAGTGATAAACTTTATTAAAAAAGGAAAAAATGTCCTTTAAATATTTATTTAACATAAAAACAAACAAACAAAAATAAAACAATAGATGTATAGCTATACTGTGGAAAAAGGAAGTACCCACTTGTCTTCAGAAGTTGTATTGTTCCCTTTACAAAACTTTCTTCTTGTAAGCAAATCTTGTTTTTCATAACTGCCCACAATTCTCTGAACTTATCTGTTGTCTGTTTACCTGTTTAAACACTTCCCATCAACATTTAATTTGTTGATGGATTTACTGGTTTTATTTTTTTTTTGTTGAAGTATCCCTTTACAGGTAAACTTCACTTTTTGAACTTTTTCATTTAATAATTTACAATTAGAGGTGTAGTTTTACGTCAAACATGGGCTATAATACTCTCAATTACCAGGTGAAAAGGAAAAAAAAGATACAGGGAAAGGTGAATAAAGGGGGTAGGGGATAGAGAAGAGGAGGATGAAGAATAAATCAGAAGGATGTGTGTAAGGTTGAGACAAGATGTAGAAAGGAGGGCATTAAGTGTCTTTTGGATCCATTGATGAATAAATTACATTTTCCCTATGCTTTCCCTTGTTCATTATTGGTGTAGGTATACTACTGGTGGTGGGAGAAGTAGAGGTCCACATACCAGAGTGTAAAAAATAAAAGTTAACTAGTATCTAATTCTACTCAGTAGGAGTTGTTGAGCTTTTCCAAATACCTCTTACCTGTCTGCTTCTCATCTAACACATTTTCATGGTGACACCTCCCTAAATACCTTCCTGACTGGTAAACCCTCCAATTCCTGTCAAGGGACTGTCAACAGTGATGACTCATATATTGCATCCACTACTGTGCGCTAAGTAAAAACATTTTGTTGTTGTTGTTAGATTGCTTAGAACAGGGTTTTTTTGTTATTGTCTTTTTCCCCATTAGTCATCCTCTCTATTTGCCCTGTTATTCATTGTCATAAACAGAGACAATTATGGCAAATACAAATGTTTTAGTTGACAGCAGAACAGTGTGGGTAGATCTTTTGAAGCAGACACCTGTTTTGCAACAACTGTCAAAGAGAGAAACCTTCTTTTTTTTTCATAATCAAACCTTTATTTTCTAACTCCAAACTGACTTCTCACTTTTTAAAGATTTCCTCAAACTTCTTTTTGCATCTTGAGCAAAATGACAAAACTCTCCTAGAAGGATTTATACAAGAAAAACATATATTGAGAGGGTTTTAACCCTTCCATAATAAAAACAAAGTTGTGGCTGTACATACAATTTATATATAACCCAGTGAGCATAATTAATTACTTTCAGACTCAGGCATCTTACTAAACAAAGGTATCTTTGGTTTTTGGTCTGGTTGCACCAGATTCCCAGCAACTTTATCTTCAACAGATTACATAAAATGAATAATTAAGCCCATACATTTAATTATGAGATCTCAGGGAGCCTTTCAAGAATGGAGAAATCATTATGAGAATTACAGGATGGGAGATATAAGTTAAAAATCTGTCTAATCTAAACACTTGAAAAAGCTCCCTATGTCCAAATCTTTAGAAACCAATCTGGGCCGAGCAATAGAATTTATACAAGTCCCCCATACAGTAAATGTAGAACATGAAAGATTGTGTGAGGGAAAACTCCTAACTTTGTTCAAAATCAGTACTGTGACTTTTATGCAAAAGAAGAATAATTTCTTTTTTCGTTTCACAGACGTGCACTCAACACTTTTTAAGAGATCTGCATTTTTGGATCCTGTCATTTTAAGTATTGTGCCAGTTCTGATCTGTGTTGTAAGGAGTTGGCACTAGAACTTTGTAAATTCCAGTGACAGGCTTAAGGTGAAGCACAAGCTTCTTAGGAAGAGGAATAATGTCTTCTTCATTGTGTCAGCATCAACAAAACCTATTTTGTTCTTCTCCCCAGAGGCTATATTCCTAGGACTTGGTGATTGGTGTTGAGCTGTGCAATGTACAATGGCAGGAGAAAACATGGTGGAAGCCACAATGCATTGAGTCTATGTGACAACAATAGACACTGGTATATTGTCAGGTTTTTTGCCTTGCTGGTTTTTTGCACCCTTCACAGTCAATCACCCAGAAAGAATGCCCATCACAATACCAATAGAATCATAAACAGTAGGCCCTCAACTAGCAGTCTGGCTAGTGGGGTTGACAATTAATTAGTTTTACTTTGCTGCCTTACTGACAAAGTAAGCTCCCCTCCGGTCACAATGCATGTCAGTTCCTATGCTCTTGCAGGATCCCTGTCTGCCCTATCGAGCTGCCAAGCACAGCACTCATTCTCAGTCCCTATCTGACAGAGCACGTGGCATTTCCCGGTCTCGCATGTCTGTGAGGAGTCTTGTATACTCTGATATAGCCTAGGGAGGAGAAGCTCCTTAAAGGGATAGGGGCTATTTTAGTCTCAGTAGTAATAGTGGCTGGTGCTGTGACTTTGCACCAGCTACCTTACTACCCTGCTCTGTGTCTGGACCCTGACTACAATTGACTGCCGCCTACCCTGACCTTTGCTTGCAACTGGACTACGTTTGCCTGCTGCCTGACCTGACCCCTTGCTTGGACCTCGCCTGCCGCATGTCTCCACACTGAGGCTGCTCTGTCTTTCCTTATTAGGTAGGGTGACCTCAAGAACCACAATTTAATGACATCCAGCCACAAAGACCCAGGTGGCCTCTCAGCTACTGGCCCATCACCCCTTGCGGGGGGTGCCCTTATGAAGACTTGTTGTCACTTAGATTCCATGGGTCTGATTTAATAAAGCTCTCCAAGATTGAAGAGGATATACTTTCATCAGTACCTGTCTGAGGGGTCCCTGACATCTGCCTTGAAGTGCCTAGAGGTAGGAGATGTAGCAGTGTGACTGCTGTATGGTCTGTTTCGGATAGATTCTTTCAATCAAAGCAGATGGATGCAGCTGCAGAAAATATTGCTACATGCCACAATTCTCCATTTGATATAGATAATGGTAACACTTTTAGATCTGATCCTTGTTACTTCTTATACTCATAGGATTTTACACCATGGAGAAGTATGTGAAACATGTTTAAAGAAGCCATAGGAAGTGAATGATTAACTCTTGGATTTCAACTAAAGCATTAAGGAACAGATTTGGAGAGGAGATTGCAAAAAAGTATTATCTCAATTCTTAGGATTGTTAGCTGAGTTGATAAAAAAAAAAATAAACCTCCAAATCACTTAATTCTTGGCAATCATCCACATATTAGAAATAATTTTCTCAAAAGCCATTTGCCTATTTTTATTTGTGCAGGGTTATGATTAATTCTATCCCCCTGTCTGTCATTTAGTTCCTGCTAATGTCTCTGGTTACAGGAAAGGCAAAGTTTTTTTTTTTTTTGACAAAGACAAGTGGGGTAAATAGATAGAGACAATGGCCCTGATTTATGAAAGCTCTCCAAGGCTGGAGAAAATATACTTTCAGAAGTGAAGCTGGGTGATCCAGCAAACCTGGAATGGATTTGGTCCAGGATTAAAAACATTTGCTAGCACATAGCAAATGGTTTTACGAAAATCCATTCCATGTTTTCTGGATCACCCAGCTTCACTTCTGAAAATGTATTCTCTCCAGCCTTGGAGAGCCTTAATAAATCAGACCCATTGGGAGATATGTATATTAGAATTAGGATAAGGTAGACCTCTACTGCCCAAATTTGACTACAGAAATGATATATATAACCCCAATAAGAGACTTTCGACACAAGTAGTTTTTTTTTATTGTAATACACATTTATATGCACAGATAACAATTAAAAAAACTTGATATGATAATATTTGTCAGGAAAACCTATCGTCATACAAGAAAACATATCAAATATGTATAATATCAAAAATGAAAGCATGACATTGAAAAAAGTGGGGTCAGATACAAACACCTCCTATTGTAAAGGTGTTTGTGAATATTGTTTGTAAACTGTTTTGCTAATGGAGGAAAGTTATTTCTAAGCACATGTTAACAAGTCATTAATTGGTGTTTTCTTTGTCTTTAATTGTTTAACTTTATACAGGCATTTTAAAGGAAAATGTTCGATTTGCAAAACAATAGAGGGCCTCTTTCATTGTCCATTCATAAACAATTCTCTGCAAAGACTGTCTAATTTATGTCATGATTTAGTCTTTGGTATTTCGGCTGTCCTTTGCACTTATTTTGGCTGTTAGTTAGAGGAAATATACCATACAGATACATTTGAAAATGAATAAAACAGATCAGCTTGGCAAATTGGTGTCACTTCTGAGGCTGTAAAATTGAATCTACATGAGAACATTAAAAAATAGACATAGACATAGGTAAGTTCATAGGCAAGCCTTTGACATGATTATATTAATCTAGAAGAAAATGATATTAGCAATTAAAAGTTATTTCTTTTTTTCAGTTTAGCTTTCTTCTAATGGGATATTTGTAGTTTTTCCCTGTCAAAATATCATATTTACTTTGCATATTTACCCTTAATCTAAAAAAAAAAAAATAGAAACAGAATAATGCGTGCCATTAAAAGAATGTTACCAATAGTTGATTGCAGGTCGAAGGTGGCTTGTCAGGCCTAATAATTTACAAATTACACAAATAAAGATTTGTGTGGAACAGGTCCTGGTCCTGGATAGGACTGAGTGTGGCTTTTGGGGACAAATGCTTTAGGTTTAATTATTAGTTGTTCACCTTAGAGACATTGTATATAACCTTGTTTATATATATTGTTTAAAAACTTTTAATGTCTATGATTGTGGAGCTTGATTCAAAATTCAAAGTTGCTGACTGCAAGTAGGTTGGTGTAACTTAAAGGGAAAATAAATAAAAAAAATATTATTTTTACCTTCTATCCCACAGATCAGTCTATCCATCTAGAGATTTCTTCCATTGGGTCCCGTGTCATCCCAGTATCTGTCTTTGGCCCGGCACAGAGGGAGCAACGAGCACCGACTTCTTTCTTTCTCTTCTCCGGGTTCTTCTTCATGCATCATCCAGTTTCGCATGGTGCGAGGTCAGGTACCTATATTGGGGAAAAAAATTGCTGATCTCACTGTGCATGGATAGATCGGCCATTTTTTTCTATTGATGAAAGGGCTCCTTCTTCCCCTGCCAGAGATGCTCAGGCATGCTCAGAAGGAGCAGCCAAGTGCCTCCTGGGATGTGTGATGTAGGTATCCCAGAAGGCTCTGCACTCCCATTAAAAGGGCGGTCCTGCACCCATTTTTTAAAAAAAAAAGGGTGTTGTGGTTAAAGAAAAACTCAAACATAAACATTTTTTTACTTTTAATAAAAGTGTTGTCTACCCTTTTGTGTAAAGTAAAACTTCTGAGTTTATGTACACTTTAAGTATTGATTTATTCTGTTTTGATTTAAACCCAAAAAAACAAGTTGTTTTTTTTTTGTTTGTTTTTTAATTTATTAATTATGTGCTTTCTATGTTCCTATTGGTTATAAGTTTTACTTTTAAGGTCATGCTTCTTAAGTGCTGCAATCCAAACACAAAGCATATTCACACAGACAAGTCAAAACCACTACATTGACAGCTTTAATTAATTAAATACTAATACTAATAAATATTTGTTGGACAGAGGGAAAATAAAGCTTTTTACTCAAGAAGAAAAATCTGTCCTTCTATCAGTCTGTCAATTTATTACACAATTATATGATGATTCATGTTGTGAACTTTTCAGATACAGTGGGCAGCCTTTCATTTTCAGCAGCCTTTTATAACAGCTTTATTTTCACAATGCGATAGACTCATAAATTCTGTGCAAAGTTATATTGTTTAAGTAGCAGCACTAAATTAAAAAGAGTATGCATGGTGTCAATTTGTTAGAACAGTAAAACTTTTCTTTTAAAGGTCAGAAGACAAAATTAATTTATCTTTCCATGACTTTCATACTTTGTACCTGGCAAATTAAGGAGATTGCTGAAAAGTGACCAGGGATGTTAGAAAGATATTTAGACATAGTGAAAAACATGTTTTCACATGATATTGAAAATTATTTATTCATTAGAAAGCCACAACAAAAAGGAATGTTACGCTTAACAATAAAAGCCACAAAAACAAGAACATATGTTTGCAAATGATATGATGTTATTGAGCTCGGATGATCAGGAGCCACTTAGGGACTATCTTAGGTTTACCACATAACTCCAGTGCTCTGCAGAACATTAGTTCCTGTGCTCGGCTGCTGCTTTATGAAGAATCTATGAGTGGAGTCATCTTCTGTCCTGCAGTGCAACAGTATGGGACATAGACATTAGGTATAGTGTATATCTCTAACCACTGGAGTTCTGATCTGGGGGTTTCAACTGGGGGTCTGTAACTGATGTTTACACTGTGGGTCTGTCACTGAGGGGGTTTATATCCAATATAGTTTAGTAATTCTGGAAGGAGTGGAGAAATAAAACAACCCCTTGAGGTTTTACTATCCTCTTGTACCCTGTTAGAGAATGTTATTGTTTTCTGTGGCTCCAAATACAGCCTTTAGACCCCCTAACAATTTTCACAATTGGAACCTATATATAGGAAAATCAATGTTGGTGGTGATTTGAAATATTGGTTGTCCTAAAGGACTGAATGTGCAAACCCTGAATTATACTACTTAAACCAAAAAAAGAGAAGAAAAGAAGGGTTTTTGTGGCAAATAAAAGTATTGTATTAAATGATAATTCTCATATAACAATACATAACAATTTTCATCCGGTAAACCACAATAGGAGACTTGAGGTTTAAGAGAAACATTGATTACAGTTTAGGCCCTAGAGGGCACTATACAGTAGGAGGGATGAGCGAGCGAAATTTTAAAATTCAATCTTGCGGCGAATTGGGCTGTTCTCGCTTACCAAACACGTAAGCAAAAATGGTTTGTGTCAATTTAGCCATCGAGATCAAATTTTTTGGAACCTGCAAGAGCATTCATACAGAACTTGCAGGTAGGAATTTGTTCATGTAGACTGATTGTGTATGATACATCTCCCATTCTGCCTGCCAAATTTCATCCCTGCGTATCCAGTTGCACAGGTCAACAAAAAACTGTTTTGATAATCATCACAAACTACAGCAATCTTTTCCACATCAGTTTTCTCGAGCAGATTTTAGATCTGTTTTCAATTTTTTACCTAACATATACAGTTCCTAAGATATGAGTACTAATATTGGTAACATTGTACGTGCATGAATTTTGTACTAAAACATAAGCACCATTTAAGTGAATGTTAATACATCTTCAGTGTGAAGTAAAATACGGCACACTGTGGTATAGATCTACTGAACAGTGTCAGTCAGGTACAATTGTTTCTTCAGAAATGCTTAGAGAATAATTTTTTTGTGTACCTCTTGTCTGGATTTTCATGGTACAGCATCCAGAAGTAGTCAGTCATCATATTAGTATTCCAGAAACCTTCGTAGCGGTGCTCCATTAACTGAATGCGCTGATGAAAACATTCTCCTTGTTCGCACTCACCATACCAAGATTTTCCATGAAGAATTCTAGAAGTGCAAGAAATGTATTTTTAATGACATGCGACAACCCAGTTACTGGTATGAATCAAGCAGATTCTGAACTTCTTCCTTGTAAGCAAGAGACTTATGGTTGCCCAAGAAATTTTCACACAGCCACTTGAATGCATCCAAAGTTTCTAGTTTAGCTGCTAAAAGAGGTTGTTTGAAAACATCATCCTGCAAAAATAACTTGATCTGTGGCCCTATAAATATCCCTTCCTTCATTTTTACATTGCTTATGTTTGGAAACTTCTCAACAAGCTACTGAAAACCCATGGAGTTTAATTTACCCATGGCCTTTACAAGGTTCTTCATCAAGCCTAACTTGATATGGAGAGGTGGCAGAAATATTTTATGCGGATCAACCAGAGGCAGAAACATGACACTTCTTGTACTGGGCTTATAGGTATCATGCTTTACATAATGGTCTCTCATAGTTCGGCTGTCCCACAGGCATAGGAAACAGCAAGATTTTGTGAATCCTCCTTGCATTACCATCAACAAGCTAATGACCTTTAGATCCCCACAGATGTTCCAATGGTGTGTTTTATACTGAATTGCTTCAAGTAGTAACTTCATGTTGTCATGGGACTCCTTTAGGTTAACGGCAATCAGTAAACTTGGTTAGGCATTACCATTATGTAGTAAGACTGCTTTTAAGCTTCTTTTAGAGGAATCAATGAAGATACGCCATTCAGATGGAACATGCTCTTGTGACAAACTGTTAAAGAGTGTATTTATATCATGACAGTAGCATAGTGAGCCATCACTAATGAAGAACATTGTCAAGTTATGATTTTGTTTTCTGTAGTGAGTTACAGTACACCCTTTGCAAGCAAATGCTTCTGTTTAAGCCTTGAAGCGAGAAGTTATGCTTTGTCTTTGGAGAGATTTAGATCACGAACGGGATCATTCAGCTCTGCTTGTGCAAAGGTCTCTGGTTTTGAATCTTCATCGGCCAAGTAGTCAGGATCGGATGATTCGGGGTTGTACCTGGCTGCAACTCCAGCGCATTCCTCATTACCTTCTACAGAAACAAGTCCATCATGTTGCGGTACTAGAACTGGCAATGAATCATAATGGGGAACAGGCCTAATTACAGAATCGAGGCTGGGATATACAATTTTGTGCTTAGTTTTACCTGAGAATCCACTTTTGTTGACAAAGCAAAAATAGCAGTCAATAAGATGGTCTTGCGGTTCTCTCCACACCATCGGGATTGCAAAATGGCATTGCTGCTTTACGCTGATTTAGCCAGTCACGCAGTCCTTTTAAACAACTGGTACAGATGATATTTGGAGCCCAAGATTTATCCTGGTCAGCAAGTAGACAGCTGAAATATAATTTGTATATCTTTTTAAGTTCTGTGGTAATTTGGGAATGCTGTGCTTTTGTCGTGAATGAACCACACACGTAACAGAAACTGTCTGAATCATTAAAGCAATTTCTAGGCATGATGACAAATTTATCATTCGCAGTTAGTGCAGTCTCTAATCTTAAAAAAAGAAAACTGTCGTACTGTTTCACACAATATATAAGTAGCTACATCACAAAAACTAGACGTCCTAGAGAAAAACTTAACACAGATTTGAATTCCGCATCAAAAATACTACAAAGCCCACATACAATTATATCTGATAAAAAACCATGTTGACCTGTGTTATTTTCCCCTCCAATCTTCATCTGATTGTGTATGGTATGTCTCCCATTCTGCCTGCAAATTTCATCTCTGCGTATCCAATTGTTTTCCCCTCCAATCTTCACCTGATTGTGTAAGGTACGTCTCCCATTGTAGATTAATTTAGTGCACCAATTTAAATCTTCCAATAGATTTATCTGTTTACTTTCCCTTTGTTCCAGCTGAGTGCACATTGATGTTTTATTGCCCTGCCAACCCCTACCCAGGTTCAAATGATATCCCAAAGTCCTTGTTACTCCTATCAGCCCATCCATATTCAGGGCCCAAAGCACTCCTATTTAAACAACAGGCAAGGTCACGTGGGAACCCTGGTCACATGCCCAAATGGTAAGTGCCAAATGTGCCAAATAAGTGCAATGGGATATATACCAGGGAATTGGAACAGGAATTGGAACAAAATTTGACATACAATTACAATCTGCAACTCCCATCTCCTGCACAAAACTGAATTATCCACCTGGACTCCATCATGCCTCTACTGCTGCCATTCTGAACTGCTATTTCACCAAGCCATCTCTAGGACTGACTCATCATATCCCACTCCCGCAACCCAGCAAGCTTATAAGCCTCACTAAAACTCACATTACAGGACCGGATCTCATGGACTGTCTGCCACTTTGTTTATTGTACTTTAATGGTTCTCGATTATCTGTTTTCACCCTGCACTCTCTTTGCTGGCACTTTCACTCTCCTGCTTTTTCTGTCTGTGTTCCTGCGCCTTTTTTTCTCTACTGCTCATTTTTGGTGTTTTCTCACCCAATCCTGGTCCACCCCACAGCCTCTTTCTTCCATACACTTTAAGCAAGATACTCCAGTCTTCTAACCTCATTCTCAATCACCCTACCCGTAAGTTCTCACCTTCTTTCTCTGGCAGTCTATAGAATGCCAGATCTGATGGTAATAAATTACCCTCTATACACAACCTTCTCTTTTCTAAATCTCTGAACTTCCTATCTCTCACTGAAAGTTGGCTTTCCTCTTCTGATTCTGCCCCTGCTGCTGCTCTCTCCTATGGAGGCCTGCACTTTACACATACCCCTAGACCTGGCAACAGAGTAGAGGATGGTGTGGGTCTCATTCTCTAACCTAACTGTACATACAGAGTCCTCCCCACCCCGTCCTCTCTCACTTTCACCTCTTTAAAAGTCCACTCTGTCCGTCTTTTCAGCCCCTTATCCCTCATTGTTGCTGTTGTCTACTGTCCCCCGGTCCAGTATCACAATTTTTGGATAACTTTGCATCCTGGCTCCCACACATTCTTTCCCATGACCTGCCCACCCTCACCCTCGGTGACTTTAGTGTTGCAGTGAATGAGCCCAACCATCCTTCCTTAGCCAAGCTGCTCTCCATTACCTCTTCATTTAGACTCACACAGAACATAAACAGCCACATCGCTGAACACACTTTAGACCTAGTACTTTCCAAACTCTGCAACCTCACCCTCCTTGAAAACTCGACATTTCCCCTTTTTGATCACAACTTTATTACCTTCAACCTATCAAACTCTTGCCCCCCTTTGCTAACATGCTATATCTGTAACCTTGGCCACAACCTATGCTCTGGATAAAGTTGCCCCTGCCATATCTGTAACCTGACCCGAAAAAAACGAGATTCAATGGTAAAATGTTGGATAAAAAATGTTTAAAATGTGTTAAAAAATAAAAATGAATGTTAAATTAATTTATTGAGTGTTTGTGTTTAACTCATTTTTTTTCCTTTTTATACTACAATGACATGATATCTCTTACTCTGTAACACACTTTCCAGGATAGTAATAATATGATACATTTGTTACATTTTTCTTTTATCCACTGCCAGAAAAATGTAACAAATGTATCATATTACTGTGCCTGTGACAGAGTAAGAGATACTTGCTGGCCGGGAATCTTCTCAATGATTGCAGTTGAGTCTGCAATCATGAGAAGAGTGTGCGATCCCCGGGAAGCTACAGCTTAATTTACCTGTAGTGCCCCGTTATTGTAGTGGAACGGCAGTTTATCTGCAGTTCAGTTCCCATGGTCACATGACCGTTGCAACTTTACGGTCACAGCTGTGATTGCAAGCGATCCCCGGGCACTAGCGGTTTAATGAAGACAAATTTCCCCATTCATCACATCTAGTGCCCTGTTTTTGGATAAAGAAACTCTATCCAAGAACACATACTACTAGAATCGGCAATCAGGATCGCTGTTGCAGTCCTGTAGTATGTGTTCCTGGATAGAGTTTCTCTATCCAAGAACACAGGACTCCCTGTGTTCTTGGATAGAAAAACTCTATCCAAGAACACATAAAACTAGTAAAGGGCTGCAAGAGCAATCTGATTGCTCTTGCAACCCTTAATAGTCCCTAAAAATAACCAAAATTCCCCCACCATTGACTTCAATGGTGTTAGAATTCGGCATTCAATCACCCAAACAATATCTCACTATCTGATCGAATAGCTGTCGAATAGAATAGTGAGATATTCGATCAACACTAGTTAAAACCCTTTACTATCTTAACTAAAGTAAAGGGTTTTGCCTTTACATACACTTTAATATTGAACTTCAGAGCTTCTGCTGTGAGCCTAGAGAAGTGCTTCTCTAACATTTTACCACAAAGGAACCCTTGAAATAACTTTCAGGTCTTCAGGGAATCCCTGCTATAATTGCTATATCCACAGTTTACAGTACATTAGCTTGGTGATCATTAGGAAGAAAGCCTATTACATCATTTGCCAGATAGCCAAAAAGGCCACTATTGTCGATGGTAACTGACATGAGAGTTGGAAATGGCCTACGGCTCAAGGAATCCATAGCAACCCCTGGAGGAATCCTAGGGGAACCCCAGAAAGCTGCCCTAGAGGATAAAATGCCACATTAATTGCAGCTCCAAGGACCAACAGATTATTTAAACTTTTTAAACTTTTTACAGTTATTCCAGAACATGTAAATACTTTAACTTCTCTATCCTGGCCACAGGTTTATTTTAACCCCCTAAGGGGTGTTCCCGAGTGTGACTCGGGGCCGGAAAAATTGCAAAAAGCGGTAATCCCGAGTCACACTCGGGGTACCTTTGGGGGTCCCCCTTACCTGATCCCCGCGGTCCAGCGGCAATCGCAGGATGCCGCTGCGATGGCGGGGCACTTCTCCGTCGGGGGGCGTGGCCGGGCGGGAAATTTAAAAGCAGATTACGGAGTAATCTGCTTTTAAAGCCTGCCCGGGGGTCCCCGCCACCCCGCTGCACGCATCTGCAGTTAGATGCGATGCACCAAGCAGGATAAATAAATATAATAATTATACCCGGGAGTTAATCCTAAGAATTACAGGCCCACAATATAAACAAAAATTTCTACGCAAAAAAAATAGGATCACTTTTTGCATCAAAAAATGACAGAATTAGAACGCTAGGGGGGTTAAGAAAATAATTCTAAAATGGTAATATAAATGGATGTCATGCTAAGGTTTAACAAGAAATAGATTTAAAGTAATGTTGCAGCATTGCCTAAAACTGATGACCAAGCAAGAAAACTCACAAACTTTGTAAATCAAGCTCTTTACAACTCTAAACAACTTCAATCAATTAACCAATATATCTTTTTTCTATAGATATTGTAATATCTACCTAAATATGTAGTTGCCTCAGATGTTACTATTTGTTGCCATTCATAATTTATTAATTCTTTAAAGCTTTTAAAAAAACATTGATTTGTTTACAGAAACAAAGAAAAAAAGAAAAGTCTGCTTGTGGTACCAGACTACTTTGTACCTTTATGTTGGTGTAATCTTACAGACATCTGTCTTTTTATCTCACATATTTTGTTTTTTGTTTGTTTTTGTTTTTTTACTTTTTTAAGTTTGAAGTAATAATCCTCTTTTATGTATCTCCATGGTTTCCAATTTGTCTAGCACTAGGAAATATCCACAGTATCATATTTTTTATAGATACAGAATCTGCTATGTATACAAGTAACAATAAAATGTGTCTCTTCAAAGCATTCAGTGACTTTAATATATTCCTGTCTTCGTAGGTATTATACAACTAGAATTTACCATAAAATGTCTCAATTTTTAATGTGAATAGTACAGGTTTGCTTGACAGAATATGTTAAAAAGACTAAATAAACCATTAAAACTTACATTTTTTCACTATTTTATTGTCAGGTAAATAAATTCATTTGCATGCAATTATGTCCCATTTCTATTCTATAATTCACAGATATATTGTGTACATTGTAGTGGTAAGAATTCCTTATACAAAAGTGTTAGAACAAGCAAAATTAGAATCAAAAAAGGAATATTTGCAGAGTCAGGACAACTATAACATGAACTTCCATTGCATTTATTGCTAAAACAACAAATATATATATATATATATATATATATATATATATACAATTTTGTCTTTATTTAGGTACATCTTGGTATAGGGTGACAATGTTCTGTACTAGAAATTCAAGTTATGGTCCTGTTTTGTCAACCGATCATTTTGGCTTTCAGTGGAGACCAGAAGTAGCCATTTAAACACAAAATATACAAGCATGGCCAATTGTTTTGCAAACTGGAAAAATGCCCAGGGAAATAGATTGCATCTATTGCTGGAGAAAATGCATGTAGACCAGAATGGTTGCAGGAGATCAGTATGTCTGAAAAATAACTAAATAACATTATATAGTGTTACTTTTCATTCCTTCCCAAGCAGTATTATAATAGCTTATGCCGGAAAGGTGCAGATAAGCTGGGTCTCTAAAGAGTAATAAGATTCTCCAAAAAAAAGGCCAAAGATGAATATACAAGGGAATTGACACTTACTAGAATAGTTGTATTTTAGCAATTACATTTGGTTTCTTCCAAGAGATACCTGGGAACATTAAAAGGTGTATATATACCGTGTTTCCCCGAAAATAAGACACTGTCTTATATTTTTTTGGGCTTCCAAAAACACACTAGGTCTTATTTTCAGGGTAGGTCTTATATACTTTTTTTAATGAAAAAAAACACTTACCATATTCATGTATGAATATGGCCATAAAAAAAGGCACATTTTGAAGTGGTTAACGTATTAAGGTGCTTTAACACTGATCCACAGATGCAGCACAGTGCACCAGAAAAGATACGGTAATCCACAGGTGCACTGTACAGCATCTGTGGATCTGTGTAAAATCAGCACTCAGTGGATGTGGCCGGGGCAATGATTGCTCACATTTTTATTTTTTTTATTTTTCTGTGCATTTGAGAGTTTTATATGGTGACCCAATTGTAAATTAAACTCTTCATTGATTCATTGCTACCAGTATTGGTTACTGAATTCAGCATTTCTCTTCTTGCACTGTTACTGTATTAAATCAGCCAGCTTGTCCTTACAAACCTAAAATCAGCACAAAATGTGGCTGGGGCAATGATTGCTCACATTTTTTTTATTTTTTTTATTTTTATACCGTAATTGTGCTGGTTAAAATAAAAATAAAAACTTACCTTATCAGAAGACGTGAGCCGAGTTCCTGGCTTCTGACAGGCGAAGTGCATGTAATATCACTCCGCCTGTGACAGGAGCCGGAACTACAAGGCAAGCATCGGCTTGTGCGGCTCCGGAGTGTGTACGCCCGCTGTCTCCCGCTGTCTCCCACTCGGTGAGTATTTTTTTTTTTTCTTTTTCTACTAGGTCTTATTTTCGGGGTAGGTCTTATATTAGGGCAGGTTGGGGGAAAAGTGCTAGGTCTTATTTTCGGGGTAGGTCTTATTTTTGGGGAAACACGGTAGGTGGAGAGAGAGACGGGGTGACACCAAGAGGAGTAGTACATGAATAGTATTGTTTCTAAAGAGAGTTAATTCTCAAAGGTCCAGCCTGTAAATACAATGGGAAAAAAATTGAGGAAGAGAAAGAAAAGACAGGCTTTTGTGGGACCGGGTTAAGCTTATGATAAAATTTCAACTTTACTAATATTCAAGTATTCCAAATGCTAGACAGAGACCTCCTATGCTAGTCCAAACTCAACATTTATAGCTTAATATGTAATTTAAGAACTTTAGGGAGAATTATCTCACTCTTTCAAGCAACTTATTTATTTTATCCAACCTGATTTACTTTTTACAGCCTTTGTTGAATTTTTCAAACCTGTCACAACACATATTGTATTCTAGGCCTTATTGTGTATTGATTGACATGCCTTTTCTTCCCCATCCTACAGCAGAAATAATACAAGCAAATGTGTATTTGTGTGTATGTATATTTATGTATTTATACAGACGTGTGCAAAAGTAAATACATCTCATGAAAACGTGTTTCTTTTTTATTTTTTTTTGTATTTGATAAGTCAAACAGATCTACAATCAAATCTCAGTGATTTATTTGAGTAAAATAACTGACACGGGGTATGTATTTTTTTGATATAATTAACAAAAAACTCAAAATCACATAGAAAAAAAACTACATTGCAGTATTTGACTCACTATATTAAAAGCCAATAGTTTAGAATTAGAAGATACTTTCCTTAATGGGGGGTAATATTTGCTTTGAAGTTCTTTCCATTCTTAGGACTAATAGACAAACTAATGTTAAAAAAGCAAGGAGAGCTGGGCACTGCCATGGGGGAACAAGTAATGGAAAAAATATTTAAAAAAAACGTTCAGTTGGGGAATGGTATTTTTATGCAGCTTGAAAGGCATCTTTGAAAATAGTGTAGTGGTGTTCAAGATATTTTTCAAAAAATATTAGCAAACAGCTTGAGGCCTCCTCTAATATAAAAATCAGACTCTTCGCCAGGCATATAACCTAATTGTAGGCTACATACCAGGCCCATAAGATCCTGGACATACAATCAACATATCCTGTCCATCCAATAGGGCTCCTTTGGGAGGAGGACCTAGTAATGAGCTCTAAATATCACTCTCCTCACTCCTGTTGAATTATTACATAGTACACCGTACACATACCTGGAGAATTTAAATAAATCCTAAAAATAAATGTATTATGTAATAAATTTAATATAGATATTTTATTGTTCTTTTGAAACAATGTCCAATGTCCTGATTTAGCATCACAAGATTTGAGAAAAAAGAAACATTGTTTCCCCTCCTCTCATCCTGGGTGGAGCACTTTCAAGGTTGACATGCCGGTCACTAGAAGTATATTTGGTCCACATTCGGCCAATGATGTCAGGGTAACCACATACACAGAGTTTACTGCCATGCCTAATATAGCTACTTTGAAAGTACTTTTAAATTAATCAAGTTTGCCAAGTGAACACATGCCTACATGAATGTGGTGAGCAGCAAACATCTAATGTTCCCCATGAACTCATACTCACATGAGCCTTATTGTGGAGGTTAATAGAATTTATAGTAGATTGCTTATGCTCCATGAAGTATACAAAATATTGGAAACATTATACAAAAAGGCCTTTGCAAAAGTAATTATCTAGGAAAAGTGCATACTTAGAAAATACCTCTAAACTACACTATTGGTAATAAAAGTATGCAGGTATAATATGGCACTGACAAGAAAATATAATAAATATTGTATAAACATTTTGTAATATCATAATCATATCAGCAGAAAAAGCCAAATGAGCACATCTACATCCTTTCAAACACAGGTTTCTGAATATTTATTTATTCCTCTCCACTTGACCAAGTTTATTTTCAAGCTTGAATCATTTTTAATTGCAAATACATGCACGAAGAAGCTTTAGTATTAATCAATCTGGCCAGCAACCTGGCATTTCTACAACTCAATACTTCAAACCATAAAGCTTTGAGAGTTCTGCAGATATTTCAAACACAAATCACATTAGCCTCTTTGTGTTGTTTTGACTGTCAGTACAAAGCTTGTTTTGTGTTTTTTTCTTTTTAGCATTCATACATTGTTTCAAGTGAATAATTTATGTTGGAAGATTTTTTCTTCATCCAGAACACAATAAAGCAGTTAACTTACCTGGCTGTTGACATGTGTGGTAACAACCTATTTAAAGAGCCCTAATGTTTATGAATCAATATGTTAGATTTTTTTGTGTGAATTACACTCTTATATTGACAAACAGCCAATCACAGCCTCTTCACTACAGAAGAGCTCTTGAAATGTTTTGTGGTCCCAAGGAACTCCTGTTAAAATGTATTATATATTCACATCAACCTGCTGCTGCTTGATATGATAAAATCATTTTTAGAACAACATAACATAATAAAAATGGTCAGGAAGTACACAAAAATGTTGGACTCAAGGTGAGATTGTTGCTGCATGTATGCCATATAAGGTAATGTGTAGCCCTCATGACACAAAGGGTGTAAGGAACAACTGTTTTGACTCAATAAGAAAAATCTGACGTCTAAAGCAGGGGTTTTGTGAAAAATAGGTCTTCTTTCTTAGAAGCCCTGCACCATCCAAAAAAATGGTATCTCACTGCTGCCTCCTGAGAAACTTAAAATTCCTTCAAAATGCCTCCAAATCCAACGTAGGAGTACATTCTCGAGAAAGCACTAGTAGTAAGGTGCTGTGATGTCACCAGTGCCTTTTGTGGGTGTCAGAAGCTGTGACTGAAATAATGAATGCTCAAACTTATTTTATATTTAGCTTTGGATAGAATAGTGAGAGTATAGAATGATTGAAAAGTTTAATTGGCATCTCTCCCAATTTGAAGATTTACTCCTTCTCACAACTGTGTTCACTTGGGAGAGTTTGTTTTGTTCACTTACTGTTGCATGTCTTCGTCTTCTTCGTCTTTGGCTCATTTTCAGATGGTATTCATTTTAGGTCTATAAGTAGTGTTGTTGTGTCATACACAATCTCACCAAAAATAAATTTTTAATAATAATTTATACATTTGAAGCCTTTTTTTAAATTTTAAGTACTTTCTCTTGGTTTTTCAACAATACTACAAGTAGTATAATAAAGTCTTGAATAACATGGATTTGAATACCTCTTCTGAGGAATATTTTTTTGGATTGCAAATGTTACTGATTACGGTACATCTCGTATCATGCCTTTTAAATGTGAACATATTATTAACTACACATATTTCATTCCAAGCAACAGAAGGACTGTATCTTCGCTAACCTGCTTTTTACTCATGAAGCAGGTAGACATAAATCAAAGCAATGACAAACTCCACTCCAATGTTTGACAACTTCCCCTGCAATACAACAAAGCAGGAAGATATAAATTAAAGCAATGACAAAATATACTCCAATTTTTGATAAGTTAGCGTGTAATATAACATGGCCAGCAGGTGGTTTGGGACCATCAATCATGCAATAGCTGTTCTTCCATTCTTTAGTACATCTTTATTTTTTCTAAGGATTTTTAACTCACTGACACTATATTTTGTCCTTGAGTTTTTTCTCTTCATAGGATGCACAGTACAATGTTGTTTTTGTAGCTCCCTTTTACTATTTTGACAACTGCCTTTAGGCTAGATATGTGCAAAAATCCACAAGGTTTCCCAGGCACACACAGTGAATTTGAAAATCTGTGCTTTTTCCTTAGCTCATGTGCAATCTCTCTAAATCTTTCATGTAAAGCATAAAATACAGTAATTGGCTGGTTCACAAAAAATTACTAAATCCAACTTAAGTATTTTATAATAAAGCAATGCCCTAACATGTACTTAAAAACCATAACAAACTGTTTAGCAGTCTAATGTCACATTGTAAATATCAATATTATAGGTGAATGTTCCCTGGGTTAATTTGCCAATGGTTTGTTGAATCTTGTTTGAGATGGGACAATCCAAGATTTTTTCAGATTTTGTTAAACTATACCCACTTTTAGTGTTAATAGTCAAACTATTGGCAATATAAAGAATGGAAAGCTAGCCACTGCCACATGCCAATTAGAAGGGAATGCATTGTTAGGCAGTTTTGAGACCAAAGTAAAAAAAACAAAAAAAAAAAAACAGAAAATGGCCTACAGCCATGTACATAGTGTTACAGTTATGATATGTTCCATTAGCAGCAATAAACACTTTTTAAATGTATGATCAGCTTGATTTAAATATCTTGAAAATAACAACATAGTTAAATACCATCTGTTTTATGATCATTCTTACCTTACTCTTTTCCTTCTCTCTTCCATCCCATATACCACTCATCTGTCCCTTAATAACTCTAGGACACATTTACTTTAAGTGCCAGAAAGGTCAGTAGTTTGCTGTGGCTTCCCCTGTTCTTGATGATTGATTGTACTGCTTTCAGCTAACTTTTTATCAAGCTCTAATTAAAAATTAGGAAGGATATTTGAGTTGTCCAAAATTTACTAGGGAAAAAGATTACAAGCAAAATAATTATCCTAGATCGAAATATCAGACAACTGACTGTCAAGGAAGCAAGGATTAGGATAAGTATTTTACCTTATTAATCCTGCCAAGAAGAAATGAGTATTCAACCTTTAATTTCAAATTTAATGACCTCTTTCCCAAGGGAAAAAACATGAGTTTGAGTTGACCTTTCATCATAGATGAGGTTCTTTTGCCCCTTAATTGTTTTTGGTAAAGTTTTCCTCAAAACTTATTTGCATATAGATGGAGTTGCTCATTGCTCTTACAGTACATTCTATTTGGGCCCATTTATTTGGGCTCAGACATGTGGTTATTGCAGAAAGAGACAGGCAATGGCAATAAGTCGTCTTACCTGCCTGATCGCACCAGGGAAATGTGAAAAAGCTAAGCTACAAATGAGCAGCATCTAATTTGGTTCCTAGGGAAACTCAGTGAAACTCATAATTCCCCCAAGAACTTTTGTCTCTTTCTTCCCATTGTGCTCTCCTCATATCCCATGTTTAGAAAACGTAGTAAAACATACCTACTACGGAAGTAAACCCAAAACTAGCCCAAAACAAAAAAAAATCACAAATACCTTTAATCCCGCAGATCAGTCTATTTGTCTGGAGGTTTCTTCCATCGGGTCCCACGTCATTCCCGTATCCATCTTCGGGCTGGCGCAAATGCACCGCTGGGCACTGACATTTCCTGCCTCTTCTTTCGCATTCTTCTTCCTACATCACCTGATCTCGCACTGTGCAGGCGCAACATCGAGTGACGTAGATTGGGAAAAAACTTGTCAATCTCACTGCGCATGCATGAGATCAGCAAATTTTTTGAAAATTGAAAAGACTCGCATGCCTGAGATGTTTGAGCAGGCAAGGAGCAGGAGCAGGCAGGAGCCTCCTGGGATGCGTGATGTAGGATCACCTAGACGTGTTGCACTTTAAAAAGACACTAACAAACAACATTTTTACTTTAAATAAACAGGTTGTGTTTTTGTAAGAGTGCACTAGCAGATGTTTGTATCTCTCTTTCAGTTTCTTTCAGACTGTGTATGACTGTACAGTTATTATAACTATTTTATAGTCAGTATTAAAGTCGAATTTAAGTCTTTTATCCAGAAACCCAAAAGCACCCCTTGTTCATTTTAAATCTTCTAGACAGTTTAGTGGCTTCCCAGTAGCTTTCCAGGACTGAAGGTTAATCACGTACTAGGATGACGTATTGGGCATGTAAGCAACAGAATTGGCTCACAGGGAAATAGGAAGAATGACATGAATTCTGATTCTCAACCCTAAAGGAGGAAAGCTGTGAACTGCTCTTGTGCATGGTAGGGGTAAGTAGAAAATGAAACAAAAATAGAATAAAATAAAACTAACAAGGATAGGGGCAAAAAACGACAAATAAATTGTAGTTGCTCTTTAAGACATTATCTTTCTATGTACATAGTTTAGATGGCTTGAGAAAAGAGATTTGGGCAAGAAATAAAATAAAGAAAAAGAATTTAAACAATAGTAAACATGCAAGTGAGTGCATTTGAACAGACTAATAACACTCAAGAGGAATTCTTTAAAACCTTCTTTGTAGCACTATAAAAGGAACTTGAAAGCCCATAATTTTTCTGAAGGTATTCTATTATTGGAGTTAATGGCTGCAACCCCTGCTGCATCTAAAAGCTAATTTGCTTGAAACCTGGCTTAATCATACATTCCATATTTGTAATGGATGTAACCTATTTATTGAAATTACAGCCTTTGTAATCTGAAATAAGATGAATTTGAAGTTCACTATAAAACTTGTGGTGCTTCTGCTGTTTCAGTGTGGAAAATGCATGTCTTTTTTTTATAACGTGTTAAAAACTGCTTTAATCATTATCATTGTATAGTGCAAATCAGACACAT
Source organism: Pyxicephalus adspersus (assembly GCF_032062135.1). Classification (NCBI taxonomy): domain Eukaryota; kingdom Metazoa; phylum Chordata; class Amphibia; order Anura; family Pyxicephalidae; genus Pyxicephalus; species Pyxicephalus adspersus. Next base: position 71,743,038 of record NC_092862.1, on the reverse strand, counting down.
GCCTCCATTCATACTTTATTTATAATATTTTTTTTTTAGTTATATGGATGAAATTATATGAAAAAAGGCCAAGTGAAAAATACATTATAAATGTAGTTCATGACTAATATATTCAGATATTTGGTGTTAGTCCACTGAATGTTTCTATATAGGACTCCAGCAGATTTTGAACTGACAATTGAACTGAAAATTTACAGCCTTTATTCTTTCTTTGTGTTTGGGGCCATTATGAATAATAAATTGGTAGACCAGGATGAAAGTACCTGTCATAATGCAACCACTTGTTTGTAAAATTATGCTTCCAGATATGCCTTTTGATAATACAGTGTAATTATGAAGTTCCTTTAGTATATAGGAATATGAGTTGTTCACTTACCAAAGTGAGTAATCTCTTTTTAATGAATATTTTATTTGAATGTAAATGTAGTAAAAATTCACTTTGTAAAGAGTACCCATTTTTTCCCAAGAGAACCCAATGTTCAACGAAAAAAAAAAAAAAATTTGTTTGCCCACAATTGGATGGTTGAAATAAGCAGAGCTTTACCTTATTCAATAAGCTAAGTAAAATATCCCTCGCAGGGGCAAAATCTGCTTTGCTAAGTGAACTGCCTATGTATATATATATATATATATTCCCTAAATAACTAAACTCCAAAGTATTTTAACAGTTATTAGGAATTCGTAAAGATAGTTTAAAATGTGATCTTAAGGTACAGACTGCTCTTAGATAATGGATCAAGGGGATCAGGCATGAGTAGATGGGCTAAACATTTCTCCAATGGAACTCCTGATGACACTTTGGTAGACTTTAGAAGAGCATGGAGAGTGGCTCTTTCCTCAATGTATAGAAAAATGACACCGAAACTGTTAGGAGACACTTATCTGTTCAGCGATCCCCTGCTCTGCGCCATCGCAGTATCAAATACTGTTTATTCTGTCCAGCGATTTCATTTGCAGCAGCAAGGAAAAAGTATGAAATAGCAGCAGCCCCTGCTTCTATTTAGCTGCACGGCCTGATGTATATTTTAGGGATCCCCTGCACACACTGTGAGGCTGTGCACAGCTGAAGGGGATTTTAGAGGCAATTAGCTCCTGATTCAGTCCTGCACTGCCATTGGCTGCTGGGACTTTATACTCTCTCTGCTCCCAGTCACCAGTGCCTATTGTAGCATTTAGCTGAGCTAATCTGTGTTATAGAGTTTCTGGTCTGATTTACCGTTGGTGACCTTGCCTGTTTTTTACCCTGTGTGTTAATGCTGCCTGAATTGAGCTTTTGGCTGTGACCCTGACTCTGCTTGTGATTTATCCTTGTGTACCTCGTCTGATGGAGAGATTATCTGTGTATGGCCTCAGCTCTGTATTCTGGACTTGTCTTTGTTGAAATCTCAGTGCTGCATTATCTGTGGACTCCTGGTCCTTTGCCAGCCCTTCCCCAGGCACCATCCCTAAGACTAAGTCTGGGAAATGCAACCAGTCTCCCGAGGTCAAGCTTCCTATAGGTGAATAGTTTGTAATTAAATTGGGGGACTGGTGTCTGGCAAGGGCCTTACCGAAGGGCCTCACAGAAACTGTTGCTGAACAAGGGCCTTACAGAAACATTTCCATGGCGCAAATATGTCTCCCCGCAGCTCCTACTAGATGGGGACTTGTATCTTCTCCCAGTGCTTGAAATGTGAGGCTGAACGGTGGCTTATCTTTTCCACATGTTATGGAACAGCCCTAACATCAAACGTTTCTGGAAGTTGGTAGCATCATACGCTTTGTGCTATTTGGTAAACTATTTAGCGCTAACCCCAACCTTGGCCATCTTTGGAAGTCTAAATTTACAGGGAATACGTATTGCCAAAGGATAGGGGAAACGTTTGTCAATTTTATCACTGGTGGCCAAAAAGTCAATATAGCACAGGTAGAAAAGTCAGGACCCTCCCACCTTAGGTGCTTTCTTACAACATGTATTTCAAATGAACTAGATATAATCATCATTGGATAAAGATCTGAAGGCTGACCCTTCTTTGCAGTATAGGAGTCCTACATTGCAACCTTACTTGAGAATACCAAAAACGCATTGTATCCACATTTGATCAGACTTCTCAGATTGAGATCCAATTCACCCATGTTTCCCTGTGACCTTTCCCATAGTCACTTGTTGTTTCTGAAAAATAAGCCCTGTAACCATTGTAGCTCTTTAGTTTAAGTCTGTAGAGTGTTTTGCAATTTTATGTATGTAATTGTTTGCTTATGTTTTCTTTATTACCTCACAAAAAAAATAAGAAAAGTGTGATCTTTTATCCACAAATGACCCTTATAACAGTCTAAAACATTAATGTAAAAACAAAATCAAAACCCCCAAAAAAAGAAACGGGCCTGATTTATAAAAGCTCTTCAAGGCTCAAGAGGATACTTTCATCAGTGAAGCTGGGTGATCCAGCAAATCTGGAATGGATCTGGTCCAGGTTTGAAAACATTTGCTAATAAATAGAAAAATTACTTCTAAGAAATCTAATAAATCATTCATCCCTTGCTTCATTTAGCTTTTGTTTTTGTGCTTTTTTTATTTATGTTCTGGCTTTTTTGTACATATTTCTTTATAGCATTTGCCATGCTTGTACCAGAAACAGCATTTCAGTATCATTTTAAATTGGAGAATGTATAATATGTATATATAAATATATATATATATATATATATATATAAATGTATTTAAAGAATGTTGGAGATTTGCCTCAAACACACTTTTGAAGAGTGTTTGGGAGAATGGAAAATTCTTCTTACGTCACCTGATCTTGCATGACACAGGCATAAGATTGGGTGATAATCCTTCTTGAAAAAGTTTTAAAAAAAGTGTGCCGATTTATCTTTCTTTTTTTTACTTTTTAGGAAAGCCTGCGGCCTCCTGGGATACATAATCTATGTCAGTAAGGACAGAAGGGGAAGGGTCCTAATTAAACTTTTTTTTAAGTAAAAAAAGTAATTAAGTAAAAAACACTTTTAGCCACCCTTTTATATAATGTAAAAAATGTGTTTTAGGGAAAAAAATCTCAACTGGCTAGATTTTATAATAATCTTCTGCAACAGATCCTTCTTCTGTTTTAATATTTTATTTATATTGTGAGATCAGGGTGTTTCAAACAGGATAAAGGGCCAGCAGGTTAAAAGTGCATCAAGGGTTTTATTCACTTATACTATTTGCACAAAAAACAGACAAAATAAACAAACAGCAAAATAATGCCCAGCCACTTGGCCTCTAACTCACTGTTAGATCCCTTTACTAACAATCCAGGCCAACCTAGTGCTGTCCAGTGCTAACCATACAGATTTTCCAACAAAGTCTGTGTCTTTACTCACAGTTCATCTTCGCCCTCCTCCCAGCTCACCAGCCAAGACAGAGCCACAGGAATAAGCAAACTGGGAGTTTATATCCACAGCCTAATTTCAGCTGAGACAAATACACTTGACCATCCCCAGGCCTCTTTAGTTCCCCCATCTGACCAAGAAGCTCATTGCCATTCAGCCTGGTACTTCAGCACCGCCTTCGAGTCAAAAGGAAAACTGTCCAATTAAACAGAAAAATACTCATATACGCATATAACCGGTATTTATATATATATATATATATATATATATATATATATATAAATATATATATATATATATATATATTACTTTAAGTTGTGAATATTCAGCTTAGTGTTCAAGCTTAGTTAGTCAAGAGGTACTTGGAGGAGACCTAGATATACATAGATGCTTCAACAGACAATGTGCTAACCCTAAATATTCTAAAGCAGATCAGTAAAAGTAAAGAGAGCAGGGTTTTTGCACAAAAACTGAAAACTTTTATTTAGTATATCATTAGTTGTACATCAATTCACAGATCTCATAGACAAATTTAGTTACATTTGCCATACAGAACAATTTGATCATGCACATATATACAGTAAATACAGAAAAAGGTTCACACAGTGTCAAGGTATCATTCAATATCCTTAACTAGTTTGATATTGGACCACAAAATTTTTTGAGGGTCCACAAACTGTTGAATTGGCCTTGTAAGGCACTAGACATATTCCATCTCAACACAACATATATACAGTCTTGATGCCCTATATTGATAATTCTTTAATCATGTTGGTAATTGCACCCGATGCGTTTCGCCTGATTAGGCTTCCTCAGGGGTAGTAGCTTTGCAACATGTATTTTGGCATTTGTAGTGTTAATATCTAGGCCAATAAAGATACGTGTTATTTACATTGCAGGTGTGTAGTCAAATATTTATTATAGTATATAGTATATATAATAAAGTATATTAGGTACCGTATATAGAATAGATATCTCCATTCATATTGTAATGTCTAATAATCATACTCTAATAGAGACATAGTTAACTAATGTGAAAAAGAACTCACATGATATCTGTTGGATGGCACGATATGTTTTCGAATATTTTAGGCTGGTAATCCTCTCCTCAACATTGAGAATGATATAATGATAAGTATATACATGGATTAAATATGTAGAAGATAAGTATTATATTCGTTTATATCTTTGGGCAAACATTGCAAGTGTTGCAGCATTCTAAAAAATAGAAATATATATATCTTTGGAGATAATAAGCATTACCTTAGTGTCAAGGAAGTCATCAAACATGGGATCAGATTACTGGCAAAAAAACAACAGGCAGAAACATGATGGTGTCTGCAAAGTGCGTGTGCAGAGGAGCAGCGAGATCTGAGAGAATGCCGCTTCATATAAAGAACGGTGTTCTCAAAGACCTCCCCCTCAGCACACATGCATGCAGCCGGCGTCTGTGGAATCCCCAGATGCCGGCTGGGTGACGTGGGACTGTTATGGGCGGCACCAGCGTGCCCCCTCATACAGTCCACGTCACTGGGAAGGGAGGGGAGGAGGGCGAAAACAACGCCCATCCATCCCGGCTCAGCACTGCAACCTGTCAGAGTGACAGGAGCAGCGCAGAATCCCCGTCCCAGGGAGATATTGCCCCCGCTGAGGATCGGCATGGGGCAGAATATAGGGGCGTCCTCAAGGTAGTGGGTGCCCCCGTCCCTGCAAGTCGGGTGGATGATAGGGGGGGGGGAAACACCCTTGGCCCTCTCTTCTCCCCTCAGAGTATACATGTTGCCAGAAAAAGTTGGGGCCAATCTATATAATGAATATTTTTTATCCTCAGGTTATATGAAGACAACAATCATAAATGTAATAAGTACAAGTCTTTAAGGGGTCACCCAAAAAAGTAATTCTATATAACATAACATATGCAATGAGAGTAAAACGTAGATCTGTAAACATTGATATTGGTGTACAATGGATTTGAAAAGGTAAACTATATCAATCGAATATAACTTTAATATATTCACTTAATGGATTACAGAAATGGTTTGAAACTGAAAGTATCATTAAGTCCAGGAAAGTAGTTGGCAGGCTTAGCAACTGAGATGTAGTAGGTCCTGTGTGCATTCATAGTACATTTGTCATCCTCATGCAGCCAATAAGAGATCGGGTGCGAGATCGGGTGACATAGATGGGAAAAAAAGAGTGGCAATCTCACTGCGCATGTGATGATCAGCAATGAGATCAGCATTTTTTTAAATTAAAAAATCTCCTTCTGCATATGCTCGAGCAGCCAGAAGCCTCCCAGGATCCATGACGTATGCATCCCAGGAGGCTCTGCACTCCCATTCTGTCTTGATCATCGTGGCGAACAAAACAGAAAGGGGAGGGACTAACTTTTTTTTAAAGGTTTTTAAACCACTCCCCCCATAATAGAAGGTACTTTTTACCATAAGTAAAAGGGTTGTCTACCCTTTTATGTAAACTGAAAAAATTAGTTTAGGTCTGCTTTAATAGAACTCTTTAGTAGCAAATAATGAAATTTGCCAGGTTCAATTTGCTGAATTATTTTTCCCTATTACTTGCAACATTAAGTATTCTTACATGATGACAAATGGTAAAAAATAAACCAAAGAAATGTAAGTGCTATTTTAAATTCTGTCTCTGACATTTAACCCAATAGAAGCTAAATACAAATATCTACCACCAAAAGCACATAACACAAACTGTCTACAAAAATCCCAATCCAATCAGTTGGTTTACTATGTTGTCCTGTGTTAAAAAATGTGCTCCACAACATGGAGGTATGGAAATACCTATTTAACCCAGGGGATGATCGTGTACACATTTCTCACACAGTAATCAGTATGTTGATGTCCTTGGCCCTTTATGTATATTATGGCTTATATTTTATATTGGGAATTAATGGCAAGTTTAATGGTATGTTTGGATTTTGGCATGTATGGTATTTAGGCAGAAAAGCAAAACATTTTGGTGAACTTGATAAAAACATTTGATTCATAAATTCAGATTTTATGTTTGCTGAAATTGCAAAAGGATATTAGAAGACATGCGCCTATCAGTTTATGAATAGCATGTGCATGTAAGCAATGCCACATAAAATGATTCAGTTGTGTGGGTTTTTTTCCAACAATGATTTATGTCCTCTTGAGAAATCCTGATACATAATTGAGAAGATCAGCAAGCCAAAGTGCGGAGCAAAATCAAGTCAGAGGATGAAGCCAAACATTATACACAGATGTCAGTAAGCTAGATAAGGTGTCTCAGAACCGAGAGTTTGTAGTCAGTTTTTGGAGCAAGGGTTGGTTTGGGGGGCAATATGAGATTAGATAAAAGTTTAGATCAGTCTAGAACTAATATTATCATGGTTGAGGGGGTCCAGCTTTAGTTGGCATTTGACTAGTATGAAGTCAGAGGGCAGGTTAGAGTAGGGTCAGGGAGTGGCACAATAAATGCAAGGTCAGGAGGAGGTAGAACTCCACTGCCTGTTTACTTGCCATGTCCAATGGGCATCAAGCCACCAGAGAGCATATGTGATTTTTTTAACTACTTTTTCCAGTTGTCTACCAAAATAATTACCCTAAACAACAAACAAAACACACCAGAACATGTAAAAAAAAAAAAAAAGCATAGATTACCCAACGTGTTCATATTTTTCTTTTATACCACCCTTTTCATATTATATGTGACTATGATCTGTAATCATCATGATATATATGAAATACTAAATAAAGCAGGCAATTCAATGCTAATATACATTGTATGGTGTGGTCATTTATTATTGTCTCTATTAGTAAACCAGTCCAGAGCAAAGATGTGCATATAATTGTGTAATTGTGACTGGGAAGAGCTACAGGAGGATAAGAAGCACTCTATTAGGATGCAAAACAGCAAAGTATAAAAACAGTATATTACAAATAAAATGCAATGTTTACAGTAAACACACCAGTAGCAAACCATATATTATCCAGGTATTAATATTATTATAGCACAATATAAATATATAGATATATATATATCACAAATATGTGTGTGTGTGTTTCTAGATCATCACTAACATTATCATACTAGTACTACATGAAGTTCATTGAGCACTGAGATTTTCTTTTTACATATCTAAGAAAATGATTGCCAATAAAGCATTTTAATGGCTAAGTTTCAGGCAGAAGCAAATTCTGATTGTTGTAATATGGAAACCTGATGGACTTTCAGAGTACAAGGGAAGGAGCGTTTAAATAATAAAGGGTCTTTGAAAGGCATACAGTAGCGTGGATCAGTTATATAGGAAATAATAGTTCTAAATAATAGTTGCAGTTTTTCATCATTGTTTACAAGGAACCAAGAAATAATTTTCTGTTCAAGTGTGCTGTATGTGAAATAGACAAAATACATATGATTAAAATGAAAAAGTGTAATTTAACATTCAGGCAGCCATTTAATGTTGTGCAGTGGGTAACACAAATCATTGATTTAACAATATACATATTAAATTAATCCCGAAACTGAAAAATGAGAGTCATTTCCCTCTGTTTTCCTCCCTAGGGAAGAATTATTAAGGTTTGTTAAGTCAGTGAAAGTAATGTGCGGTTAGTTGAAATAATATTGGCTGTTGCTGTTCCTGACTTAACATTGATAAACCAAGCTAATATGCAAAAATCGAATAGCTTTTTTTTTAAACAATGATACATAACAGTTATCCAGTGTGGCTTGATTTGTGGAGAAAACTGTTTAAATGGAATAATGTGCCCAATGAATAAAAATCAGTCATCTATAATTACAAATATTGACTCACATTTATAAAGTAAAACCAAACATTGAAGAAATTAAAGCCAACTTGAAAAGTAATTAAGATGAACTTTGTTTGTACTGTCTTACAAGTAACGTACATTTTTACATTGCAGTTTTGGCAATGTGTTGTTATTATGTTTGCTTTTTTGTGTTTGTTAATACTTCATATAGAGAGACAAGTATGACATTTACAGACATCATCAAGTCAATTTGCTGCACTGACTAAAAAAACTTCATGTTGTATTTTAAATTTAGTTCTTATCAGAACTAAAGAATTTAATCTGGAAAAATTTACCAATATTTCACCAGGACTAGGAATTTCAAACATTTTTATACAATAAACCTAAACCTCATCTCCAGTCAAAAGAATTTTACATAAGTCAGTATATATTTCATGACAATATAGAGTATAGGGTGTGCCAGTGCATATATATATATATATATATATGTATAATGCACTGTGCAGCATATAGAGTGTGATGGTCTATTATATGCCATATATACTTCTGTGCACCCAAAGAAATATCCTATTATGCAGTTTAAGTTTAGGATTAAAAATCAATTGTCCCTTGGTGGCAATGTCTGTGTCAGGTTGCATTAATAAAACATAAAGCATCCAATATAGGTATGGAAGTAGCCATCTAGTGTATGGCAAGTTAACCTTGACACCCTTTCTTGAACTTCTGTTCCACCCACACTCCTCCCTCCTCAAGCTCTCTACCCAGGCTCTGTAACTAATCAAGCAGCCAGTGAATCCAGTGTGTTCTCTTCTGTGATTGGACAGTGCTGATATATTATATGCTGATATAATAAAGCATGGTGGCTCAGAGGTTAGTACTCTGGCCTTTGCAGCACTAGGTTCCAGGTTTGAGTCTCGGTCAGGACACTATCTGCATGGAGTTTGTCATCCCTATGTTTTCGTGGTTTTCCCCCTTCCTTGCGTGGGTTTTCTCTTTTATCCCTTCATTTCTATGGACTTTATACAGTGCTGTGTAATATGACAGCGCTATATAAATACTCTGTAATTATAATAGTAAATAATGTTACAACCAGGAAGAAGAAGGAAATAGAACAGGAGATCTCAACCATCTGATATTTGAACTGACTCACAGAACAGATAAGAGACATACAGGCAGCACCAGCCTTAGAATAGTATAGGGAAGCCTAGACCACAGAGATATGTCAGGGCTGTAGAACTATAACTCCCAGCTCCACTGGGGATTCTAAAAGCTTCAGGTCACAGAAAGCAAGTTAATAATACCACAAAGTAAATATATATATATATATATATATATATATATATATATATATATATAAATAGATAGATATAATATTGTCTGTGATTTGTACAGTCATGGTGGAGTGTACTTCCCAGTTGCACTGGGGACTTCTTCAGCCTAGCTGGTAAAGCTCATATGTCAGGTTATATTATAGATAGAGACATGAGATGCTGCATTTACTATGAGCAAACATTGCATTGATATAAAGTAGCCTGAGGATCTACCAGCTGCACGGGGGCTTCTAGTGTGCCAGCAGCTTGGCTAGAGAGCACAAGCGGTCACTTGCTTTTATTACCCACACACCATTACACAATATTGAATCGTTCAGCATTGATTTTTTGTAAATATTACCCTGTTGGTATGTGTTTTGGATAGATCCTTTTGAATATGCATTTTTTTTAGTTTAGTAACTATATTATTGAATATGTAAATAAAGAGCATTACAAATATTATTAATTCAACCAAAAAAAAAGTATGGTTATGAAAAAAAAAAAAAATGTCACGTATCTTCTTATCAAAGATGCCATGAATTTTGACTACCAGCTGTAGATATTGCAGAAAACCTGTTATATTTTAATTAGATATATCTTTTTAGTGAGAAAAAAGGATCGGTATGAAACATTCTTGTAATGTAAAAACAATTCATGTACTGTATACATTTTTGCTGAAATGCAGCACACATTTAGAGAATATATATTTGCTAGTGTGTTAATATGATACATAGAAACTGATTTAATAAAGCTCTCCAAGACTGTAGAGGATACACTTTCATTACCAAACATGGGTTATCCAGCAAACCTGGAACAGATTTCATAAAGTCATTTGTAAACAAATGTTTGGATCCCCCAGATTTACCGATAAAAGTGTATCCTCTCCAGAAAAGGAGAAGTTCGCAGGACATTCTTAGGGAAGCAGGCCCCTGGGGTACCCATTAACATATTAACAGGTAGCTATTATATATTCCTGAATGCATTCCTATTTTGTCTTACATCTGTCTACATCTGTCTATGTTACTGTATTGTTTTGCTGTATTGTAATTGCAGGGTTATATACTAACCAGTATTAGATTACGACAAGGTTTTACCTACTAACAACATTTTTTTCATGTACTGTATACTCTATTGATTTGAGTTCATATCTTGGAGAGTGGGAGAGGAACATCACCCAAACACTCAAAAGATTTACCAAATATCTTGTACTTTGGTGAACATACATTGATTATGTTCTTTTTCTTTGGTCAGGCCCACAAGACACCCCACAGGAAATTTTTCAAGCTATTCTGAAAAATAAATTCAATCTCTAGTTCACGATGTAATTGAGCACTATGCCATTACCATTTCCAGACCTACTGCCATCTGTCAATGAAAATAACAGCATCTCCACCACGCTATATAGAAAAGCAACAGCGGGCAATACTATTTTGCATGCTTCAAATCATCATCTTTAAAGAATCATCATCTTTCAAGTCATCATCACAACCTTTAAAGAAAAGTATCCTGTACAGCCAATATCTGAGGCTCCATAGGAACTGCTCTACGGATGAAGTTTTCTTAAAGGTAGCAAAACAATTACAACTAAGACTATTGAATAGAGGCTACTCAAAAACCCTCCTCAAGAAATCTTTTCAAAAAGCTTTTAAAAAATCCAGTGATAGTGATTTACTATGTGGGAGCGAAACTAATAAACAGGATTCCAAACCATTAACTACTTCTATTGTCACGAGGTACCATCAAGAACACAACACCATCAAAAATATTTGCCAAAAACGTTGGCACATCATCCAAATGTGGAAGATGCACTCAGTGCAAGTGGGTAAAGGAAACACTATGTATAACACTTTCTAATGGCAATATACATCGTCCAAACACCTATATAGATTGCACCACCAGCAAAGTCATTTATATATTCTTTTGTACCTCTGGTTCTTTCTATGGTGGAAAGACGAAGTGACCCATAAAAAAAAGAATATACAAACATATTTATTCATTAACTTTAGGAAGAATAACACCAGTAAGCCACCATGTTGGCATCCAACATAATTACAACCCCAACACCTTGAGTTTTTATGGCTAGAACACATCTCTCTCAATCCTAGAGGCGGTGATGTTGACACTAATCGCTGTGAAGCAAAAGGGATTTTTGATCTACAAGCAACATCAAAACCTGGTCTAAACGATGTTCTGAGTTTCAAAACTTTTTTACCACAATAGTGGCAAACCAAACCCCTAACAGATCTTTTCATTTCTCCTTTCTCTTATCCACTAATATATTATAACTTATCTGTGGAGACACCTATGAGCACCTCTTTCTTTATAGCTTGTTTATATTCATAAAACGTACTCAATATTATTACTTTATCTACAAACAGGGGGTGGTTACTCCCTGGATCTCATAATCACATTGTCACTTTATAGATGTATTGTTATTGAAACGCTAAGTTCCCTTTATTATTATCATTATCACTGTTTTCCATAATATATTATAATAGTATTTTAATATGTTACTATATGGTAACAGATGCTAATTCTATATATTTGTGATATATTTACATTATACAACATTGTAAGTCATCACCGACCCACGCACATTGAACACCATTTACACACTATTTCACTGCCCATTTAAGGCAGAGGTGGCTTTCACAGATCCCTCTAGCAGTTTCACTCATACTTATCACGCTGCTGACCAGCAACCCCGCTTCTTTTTCTTCTACAAATAGCATCCACAGCCTCCAGGAGTGAGTCTTTCAAAAGTATTCTCACTATCAGTATATTCAAAGAAATATCTACAAATATATCTTTGATTATCCTTATAAGAATTTAGTTTATTATGATTACTGCTTACATATTGATTCTGGATACTTCCTTTTTGAGTACCATGGGCATGGGATTTTTATCACCTAATACCTTATAATGACAAATCTTCTCTGTATTGAATGACAGTAGACTTATTCACTAGTTATCCCCATTTATTCTTTTTCCTGCTCTATCATAGACTGACAGTGAAGTAACTAGGTCGTCCTAGGTCTGCTATGCATTATTAGCACACACTCACATTATCCTTAATACTAATACGGCTAGATTATCTCTTCAAGCATCTTCTAAGGGTAGAAACTTACCTCAACAGTTAAGTAAGTCACACTACTTCTACTACTTTCCTTATCACCATACTCATCACCATTGTTTGGAATGTCTTATACTTTTATCACTATTTTAATCAACACCAACTGGATATCTTTCACATATGTACCCCCACATATGGACTCATTTATACATGTATCTTTCATGAGAGTTTTTTCTAACAATATCCATTATTCTGATAGATTTATTTACACATATTCATAAGCCTGACATGACATATATCAATGCTAAACACTTGTTGTACCATAATTATTTGCACATTTTTATATTATTTTATGTTGTTTTACAGCTCCTCTAATTTACTTCATTCAACCCCTGATGAAGTCATCTTGGGAAACACGTCGGGATAGAGACATTCTAATTGTATAATCTCATCATTTAGTAAGGCAACTGATTTTTTAGTTAAAAGCATGCAAGCTCCTTGATTTTCCTCCTTCAGGGGCGGCTTAAGTGAGAATTGTATCTTTTATGGCTTATCACTTGATTTGTAACACTAATACGATAACTGCTGTGATTCGTACCTGCATGCGATTTGTGTATGCCAAATACACACTGTGCACCTAAAAAAACTGTCTCTTTGTTTCTTTTTCTATTTTGCACCAATTGGGGTTGGCAGCTCTATATGTGTTAAATTCGGTAGAGCCATTTTCCTATTCCTTTACCCTTGATTTGAGTTCTTATATTCATATCAAACAATATGTTGTGTTTCAACTTGTTACCTATTTAAACTGTTTGAGTGACTAGCTATTGTTTGTGTATGAACCTTCATTTAGTGGATATATATATGTGCATGAATAGGGTTATATAATATCCATATTTATGCAGAAAATATTCATATTCAACAGTATTAGGGAAGTGATTTCTTTAAGCAGCATGTGTTAATAAATTCCCAATTATCTGGCATATTTCCTGTGCAAAAACACTGTGATTGAAATGTCTAATTCCAGACACAAGGGATTTGTATAGGATCAGCTGCTGCGTTACACTTTCCTTTATATAATGAAGAAATACCACTATTTGCCATTACATCGATATATCAATATAACAACAAGAAAATGTCTATTACTGTATACATTGGCCCTGATTTATTAAAGCTTGCCAAGTCTGGAGAAGATACACTTTCATCAGTACAGCTGGGTTATCCAGCAAACCTGGAATGGATTTCTAAAGTATCAAAAGTATCAACTGCCAATTTACGTATTAAAAAAAAGTTATCCAGTACATACCTGCACTTCAAGGATATTGGCTATATTTATTTTAAATTTATGTGTAATTGTATTCTGTAGACCGGGGTGCCCAACAGGTGGATCGCGATCTACCAGTAGATTGCAAAGGCAACGCGAGTAGATCGCGAGTTATTAAGTCCACATTTTTATTGTTGGTAGATCATTTTGACCTAGTCATTTTAAAAGTAGCTCGCAACCCAAAAATGTGTGGGCACCCCTGCTGTAGACTGTAAGAATAGATAGATATTATTTTGGCCATAAATGAAAAAATATCAAGTAATATGGTGGTGGAGAAGGATATCCCTAAGTTTCATTTAAAACAATAATATAAAACAAATAATTATACAGTAAATCAAAGCAGCAAGAGACAGCTCACTTACTGTTCACATCACTGTTTAAATTCAGGTGCATTGTTACTCAGTCTTCTGATATTGTGTGACTCAGTCTTCGGAAATTGATAAGCACACATGTTGTTATATTATTTTTAAAGGGTGCAGCACCCCCCTTTAAGTCTTGATGACCATGGCGATCAAGACGTAATGGGAGCGCAGAGCCTCCCGGGATATCTATGTAATGCATCCCGGGAGGCTTTGGCTGCTCCTCCTGTGCATGCCTGATATCGGGCATGCGCAGAAGAGGCATTTTTTGCAGTGAGATCACCTTTTTTCACCCCCTCAACAGAGACTACGTCAACAAGAAGACAAAAAGAAGATGGAAGAGAAGACAGAATATAGCAGGGCCCAGCACAAGCGCTGCAACGAAGGGAGATTCCAGGAAGACGCAGGACCAGATCGTGGGAAGGACCAGCACCATGGATAGACCTGTGGGATTAAAGGTAAGTGTAATTTTTTTTTTTTTAGTTTAGATCAGCCTTAAGTGTTTCAGGCTATATACAGCCACACTCATGGCAACCTGACTACTTCATAGTGAAACAATATACAAGATTTAAAGTGGTTCATGATATCCACCACAACTTATTTTATTCACAAAATAAGTAATTTGTAAGTTAATTGTTTGCAAAGTTACATTTCAATATGTGGTATACTATATATCACTACAGAGAAACATATTGTGTTGCAATGAGCTGGGGGACCGCAGTTGTTGTAAAAAAGAATACAATATAAATAATAGTAACATTCATAATATTACTTGATTTGTTAAAATGCAGTCTTTCTTTTTTTATCCTTTGAAATCTGACTTGGCAAAGTTTGCCTATCTTATAAAAATGAGTGGAATGATCAAGAAATTTCACATTAGTCACATTTAACCAAGTAATGTGTAAGGCAGAGAGCAAAAAGTAGGTCCAAGCTATAGAAAAAATACAATAAAAAAGCAATGCAAAAACATCAGGATATTTTATTTACAGAACTCTTTAGGTAGAACATCATATGCTTCAGATTTATAATCCTAAAGCAGAACTGAAGCCCCACAACTCACTTTTGCACAGGGTGCTGCCATCTTCCTTTTTCCTTCCTCAGTTACCTTGACTGGTTGTGCCAGCATGATGTAACTCCTGCGTAGGCATGTGGGAGTTCCTTTTTCCCGACACATGTAAGGGAAGCAAGGTGCGATCAGGCAGGTAAGTTGGGTTATTGTAGAAAGGATATTGCCTGTCCCTTTATGTGAAAAGTGGGACTATTCAAGTGCATTCATTTCTAGATTAAAACAATAGGAGTATCTATTGTTTATCTATTTTGTTTCTATTAAACACAGTTAAGTAAAAGGGTTTGGTTTGACTGTGGAAAACTCTTTTTAATTTCTTGTTCTGCTTAGTTCAAGTAGCTTGCTGTCTCAAATAGATTGCAGTATAAGTGGAGTTTAAACAAAAGAACCTAAAGAACTTGTAAGACTGGTATAGTTGCGTAGTCTTCACCTAAATAAGTTAGCATTAGGAAACTCTGAAGTAGAATAGTCTTTTTAAATGTGTAATTGGGATAATGAGCTATACTGAGATTGATGATTTTGCTCAGTGTGTCATAATATTTCTGTCTGGAGCAGTAGGATCAAGGTGACTCTACAGAAGATGTGAACAACTTCTCCTTTTTAGAAGATCACATTAAAAATTGGATGGAACAAGATGCAAAGCCAAGGAAAATAAATTGATTTAAGATGTGTATTTGGCTCACTGAGCTGGCTGTTGCTGGGGTAGTTGTGATGAATGAAACCATGACTCAGTATAATCAAGTAAGGATCTGTTGTTTACATCATTTATCTAACAATTTAGCTCTAAAGATTTTAATTATAACTCTCTGCACATTTATTGGTTTTACTGAATGATAAATTAGGAATGTGCATGTTTTTTACATTTTGCGTAAGCAAAAGGTTGACAGAGTAGGTATAAAATAGCATCTCTGCAACAAAAAGTGGAACAAAATCTCCCCCCACCCAACAAGACAAAAGCAGCAAAAATATACTTAAAGAACTCACAGGGGTTTTATCCTTTCCATATTTTACGTGTAAAAAAGTTTTAGCTATAGATACACTTTAATCCTGATTATATGCTCCAGTGACCTCTGAACTATTTATTTTTAGACAAAAGAAGAACGTATTCCACCTTCATTAAATAATGCTTAGTTTTAATAATGCTTAATTTTCTAGCATATTTATCATATAAGATTCCATCAGATGCACACATGGTTTGCTGCAATATATTTTATTTCTGGTTCATTAGATGAAGAATTATAACATGAAGCTAAATATTCTAATGAATACATTTTATTATCCATTATCTATTAAAAGTTGAATCACAGTACTGTAACAGTTCCCATCATTCTAACTTGCTCTTCGTTTGAACTAAACTTTGCTGTAAACAGTTGTTGTGACCATGTTAACTACCAACATTTATGTGCAATTAAAATATTTTATTTAATTAGTGTAATATT
This sequence comes from Pyxicephalus adspersus, assembly GCF_032062135.1. Lineage (NCBI taxonomy): Eukaryota > Metazoa > Chordata > Amphibia > Anura > Pyxicephalidae > Pyxicephalus > Pyxicephalus adspersus. Next base: position 71,726,356 of record NC_092862.1, on the reverse strand, counting down.
ATGGGGACTTATATTGTTGTCTATATTTTCTTTTTGTTGTTTCTTTTAACAAGAAGCTTTATTTTTGCCTAGTAAATATTGCTTCCAAAATATCTGTATTTAATTTTCCCTTTGTGTTATACAGGGCTGTGGATTATTATTGTGCTACATAAATAAAAGATAATAATAATTTCCCAGATGGCTTCTTTCTCAGGCAGAAGATTAAATACCATAAAGTAATTCATAGAGGGGACACAAGAAGTAAGCAATAACAGCCTAGAGGTTTATTTCATGTGGAGATTGGTTTATCTGCATTAAATAAACTGCTTGGTTACTCTTGCAACCTTCCTACCATTATCCTTTTCTGTGAGATGTTGTATGAACATTGGAAGGTTGGGTGAGATAAGATCTTCAGTTACTGTAGATTCTGTAATAGTATTTACATTAGTGTCTACAGTATATATTTTTCTGTAAAAGTGAGAGGATATCTGCAATGTTTATTACATAGCTGTATAATGGTAAAAGCTTCTTTATTTTTATGTGCTTTTATCTGCATCTTTACCACAATAATTTATTTTATTTTAAAATAACTGACAAATTGAGGACAATTAATAAGCTAATATTGTTTTCTAGAAGAAATGATCACTATGCATCTGTTAAGTATGCAAAAGCATAACACACACTACAATACATGTATTGCAATATTAAAATAGTTATTGGTTATGAACAGAAAACTTATGATAGTTCCTTCTTTTGCTTACAAATCTAGTAAAAATACTGTTCTTTATTATTTTTATTTGTTATTTTTTGGATTATTATTTTTATGAGCCTTTACTTACAAGTTATAGTGTAATTAGAACTTCACTAATGTTTCTGTGAATTGCAAGTTCTAACAGCACTAAAGTATTTTTCTTAGTACATAACATCAGTGCTAGTACCAGTACTAACCATAACTGAAGCTGTGCAAACATTGTGGAAAAGTCCATTAGTGGAGGTAAATTCGGCTTTAAAGAGTCAGCTGTGTTCAACTTAGGGTTCTGTAACTTTACTTCAAACTTATTTTCAATGTATTTTTAAAAACAAAACTGGAGATGATATTGTTACATAAATTGGTGATCCCACATTGGCATTGAACAGGCCAAGCAATGACTATAAATGTTAGTTTTTTATTCCAATGCCATATTAGACATGAATGAATATAAAGGCGAACCTAACTTCATTTGTTCTTTCTGCCACAGGCTTGCAAAATTGGTAATACCTTTCACAATTTAGGAAAATTTAAGGAATGCAATTTTGGTGGATGTGGGACAAGGACATATTTTTTGGTTATTGTCTTGCAAAGATTTTTTTTCCATTCAATCTATAGAAGAAAGCTGTACAATTATAAAACAATGTGTTTTTTTTCACCAATTAATATTTATTTTAACAAACAGCATTACTTGACATAAAAAGAATACATTTTTTTGATATATTTGCCCAATGTATAATGTTTATTGTATAATGTATTATGTTTTTGAAACATAGTAAAAGATATAAAATTGACCAAAAGTTTTAGGCAGATGTGAAAAAATGCTGTAAAGTAAGAATCCTTTCACAAATTTAAATTTGACATTATTTATTCTCATCAATGTACAAAATGCAAAGTGAGTTAACTGGAAAAAAATCTAAATCAAATCAATGCTTGGTGCACAAAATCAGGGTTTTGGTAGGATTTTAGTTAGGTGTGTGATTAACCAATTATACCAACGGTGTATGCTAAGGATCATCATTCTCATATTTTGGTTGCAACACAATTATTCATTGAGCAAATACAACTGCGTAGGCGGCTTCAAATTGGGTGAGGAACAGCCAAAGTTTGCTGCCGTGATGAGGCTGTGGAAAATAGATTTTGTTGCAAGACTGAGCACAGCAACAAGACATAAGGTTATATTACATTAGTATTGTCTCTCCCCAGCAAAGATTTCAGAGCAGACCAAAATGTCTGTTCAAGCTTTTTTTGAGGAATCACAAAGAAAAAAGCAAAGTTGTTAAAAAGCAAAGGACTGTAAATGCAGTGGTCGACCAAGTGAAGCTATTGTGGCAGATGAAAGACAAATTATATTTAGTTTCCTTGGAATCAGAAAATGTCCATCAGCACCATCAGCTTATAATTGGTAGAAACATGTGGGAACCAGGTACATCCATTTATTCAACCTGGGGAAATCTGTCCAAAAGAGGTCTTCATGGAAGAAATGCAGTCAAAAATATTTTATTAAGGTTAACTAAGAATACATTTTATTTAAACTAGAAAAGGTTAATTTTTCTTTTCAGGCTATCTGAAAGTGTCATTTAACAATGGAGCAGCTGCATTTTATTTCACTTTTCAAAGTATTAATACGTAGTAAGTCCTGGCTGTTAATTTTATAGCCATTGACTGTCATTATTGGGGGAGCTGCAGCAGGTAAAAAGAAGCAGGAATAAATAGATACACTCTATACACTGCTGATTTTTTTAGTGTGTATCCCCTCTCTTAGGTCCTCAAATGGTTACTTATTTTTGAGGAATTGCTAGGATTTGAGAAACCATTGACTAACCTCAGTAGAGATGCATTTTTTAACTAAACTATTTAGCAAATGTAATACAGTTTAAGTATGTGGATTTGATGAGAAAGAGTTTGTGCCAGATGGAGGGTACCTTTTACATTTACAAAAAAACAATCATCATAAAATTGGTATTTTTTTTCAACATTCCTCCTGGTATATTATTAATAAATAATGTTACATTCCAGTATGCTCAAGTGAAACCACACTGAAGGGAGTGTAGCACCTCTTGATTCAACCCAGATTCTCCCTAGCAATATACCGGTATGTGACCAGTTGCTGTTATCATTGTTATTGTTATGCTTTACAATAATGTTGTTTTGCTATTATTTTATTGATATTGTTCACCATATTTTGTTAACCAAGCTGTGTATAACCACCATACTCATGGCATAACCAAATGAAACTCATTGCCTTGTATCTTGTTTCCATCTCCCCTATCCATATCCCCCATATCCTTCATTCTGGTTGTGTTATTACTGAAAAAAACAATAAAAATTATATAAATGCCTCATACCATATTTACATCTTTTACAATTTGCTTATGGGTGGATTAACCAGATAAAAGGACACTTTTATTAGATACAACCAAAATCTTATCAAAATAAAAAAAAACATAGTGATCATTTCCAATTTTACATTTATTACGTTTTGCCCACATCTTCATCAGGAAAAAAACACATTACAACAAATCTAATAATATAATGCAAACAATCGATTCCAATAAATTTTCATTTAATTTCAATGTGTTATAACTAAGCACTTTTAACCTGTGACCTTAGGTATATGAAGATTTGTAAGTGTCTGAGGGTAGCTAAGCAGAAAGAAAGACTTTGAAGGATAATATTTATATTCACACACACATACACACAATATGGTGCAATTAAACCGCAATTAAAACAGATCACTGCTAGCCCACATACAGGCAGTACTACACAAAGCAGTCTACGCAGATTCCCTCTTCAATGAAACTGCAGCCCTGACACCCAGTCTTTTCTGTCTAATAGCAACCCTGCGTAACTGTACAAATAATCACACACTAGGATGGACCTGGTCTCTGTCCTTTATAGAGCAGTGTTTTTCAACCAGGGTTATTTGAGAGGTGGCTGGGAGTTCCATAAAAAATAAGCAATTAATGTATCAGATCAGTTTAGCTAATACCAATTAACTTTACGGCAATCTGTAAGGGTGACATTTCTCCGACTCGCATTCTTCCTCCTTATTGCCAAACTAATGTACTGTGAGCTGTGGATATAGTAAATACAGTAGGGGGGCTGTGAAGACCTAACAGTTTTTTCAGGGGTCCCCTTGTGTTTAAAAGGTTCAGAGCCACTGCTATAGATTGACCATGAACCATGTGATCCAGGAGTCCAATAAGACACCCGCCAGGCTACTACAACTTCTACAGTTGTCAACTCCTCCTCAGTCACTCATCGGTGCACTTAAGCTCCTAGGATAGCCCACTTTGTAAACTGAATTTTGTTTCTGAATTCTGATAATTTAAATGGTTTGGATATAATTAAACCCAATCTGCAAGTTTCTGTCAAAATTCATGATCAGCCCCAATACAAACAACACTACTTTGAATGGTATTGATTTGAAATGATTGCTAATGTGTCCAGGACTGGCTGGCCCAGTAAAATCAGTCTAGGAATTGAGCCTTTGATGCTGTTGAAATGTCCAGGAACACTTGAAATATCCATGTAACTGGACGTGAGAAAAAAACAATCTAAGTAAAACATTTAGTTATCTGTCCTCAAGGCATGTGTTTGTTTGGAATACATCCACCAAGCAAGAGCACTGATCTGTGTATTCTTTGCATATTCAAATCTGTTTATTGTCAGCAGTAAAATCCACCCTTGGAGGAGTGCTTTTAAGAGACAATCTTCTGCTGTTACTAACACGGGTATATATTGACATTTTTATTAAATAGATGAATAGCTGGTAAAGCAATATCCTTGGTTCATTTTGGGTTGGTGCGTAAAAATGGCTATGTTGTGTGTGTTTTTTGTGTGGGATTTTCTAATGAATATTGACATTTATACAACGTACAACCTTGAGAGATGATCTTATTTTGTTGTGAAAAATGGTAGAACGTATTCATGATGGTGTGAACTGTATATCTTTCTTTTTTGCTTTTAACTCTTGCAAACAGTCAATGTCAACGTAATCTACAATCAGATAGAGATTGTACCAATTTCATCTGAAGAGGTGAGGTATACAAGGAAAAACATTTGCTTTTTAAAAATGTGTATTAGAGGTAGACTACATTTTGCCCCTAAAATAATAGCCCAGACCAGACCTTCTGGAGTGAACTGTTTTATAAAAAATAGTGTTGTTTGGCACACACCGAAGACAAAATTTTAGGAATAGAATCTCATAAAAACTATGAAGCCTAATGAAAATATTATGAATTTACATTGCTCTACTGCTTCAAAATCAGGGTAGCTTGTAATGATTGTTTTAGTTATAAATGTTATATCATATCAAAGTATGCCCAATTAGCTCTATTCAAAAAATCCAACTAAATAGGAAATTGACCCTAAGGCAGAACAATAAACTGAAGCACAATAGGAAATCCACCAAAAAACATCTCAAAATGTACACAAGGGTTATGGACTGGCCTAGTCAAAGAATCTTATTAAAATGTTATGGGGGATTTACCTGAATATTTTTTTAGTAGTTTAGGTTAGTAAAGGGAAACCCTTGTCCCCGTCGTATTGTTTTTAGGGAATACTCTAGAGGGCACGCTTGTAATTGTACACAAGGTAAGTGTGTAGAGTGCCATGAAAGCTTAAAAAATATTAGTAATTATCTCAATTGTTGGAGTACTTGTGCTATTTATCGGCTTGTATATTCTCTTAAATGTCTCCTCTGTGTCAAAAGCTAGAAGGATAGGAATATTTTTCTCTAGTTTACCAAAAACATTTGATAGTCCCTTTTTTTCTTCTGTTGCTTTTTAACCCCACTTGATCAGCTTTTATAAGTTGTGCCCATTGCTAGGGCCTTTGCATAATTATTTAAGCTGTGTTTAGATCAACAAAGAATGACCAACCACCTAATTAACAGATGGCCACATCCCTAATTTAATTAACAATGGGGTTTTGAGGGTTTAGCTATTTTGATAAATCTACCCTTAATTGACTATCCCATTTCATGTTACTGGATAACGGATTTTGACTCTTAGTTCATATCATTGCGGTCCTTGCCTGCACTCACCTATTGAGGTGGGGCTTTATGTGCCACAGGAATCAGGTACTTCCACATTTGGAAAAAAAATATTTGAATGGAATGAAGTACAATTATCAAATTGAGATGTCTGATGGATAAAAAAATATTGTTTTATTTGAAGTTATTTCTGTCTTTCCCAAAGAAGCGGATTGATTCTGTGAAACGCGTTGGAAATCAGCAGGGTATGCCCCTAGGATTGGGTAACCCAGTCAGGAATATGTGATTATGTTTGTTGCACATTTGAATGCGTTTTAAATATTATGTTCTTAATGCTATTTATTAAAAATATGTTTTTTTAGATACACATGTGAACATTGAAACATTCTTAAAACTGTGTTTAGTTAGGATATCAGATCAAAGTATTTTAGATAAACAGAATCTTTCTCAAGTTTAGGTAAAATAACAACAGGGTCTTTAAGTATTTCCAGAGGAAAGTATCAGGAGGGTGCAAATACTTTGACTTATTAAAGTACTGCAGTTTCTTACTGTTTTTGTGATATTTTCTTGAATATCTTTAATTCTCAAGTGTGTTTAGTGGTATAATGAGGTCTAGTGAGTATAAAATTTAGAGATAGCACCTAGAGTGGTATTAACAATTTGAATATCTTCTACTAGATTGTATAAACCTTTATTATATTCACTCACAATAAGTAAAAGATGTTGAGAGTTTTTTTTTTTGGTATATTCAGGGTGTTGTAGTTACCAATGTAATAATAAAGCATGTGGTGAATGCAGTATTGGTATTCAATAAGGTACATTTTTTCACATCAATTAATTCCTAGAACCCCTGTAGGTGTTTGGCAAAGCAGTTATTATCATATTATTATATTATATATATTATTATGTATTTTTAGCTTTTATTTATTAAGATCCAACATATTTCACAGCTTGGTACAATATATGGGGGCTTCAAATGAAAACCTGCATAATAAATATGTATATTAGCTAATAAGATGAGGAACGAACCCTGCCTTATCAAGCTCACATTCTAGGAGGTGGGGGAGCGTAGCATGCAATAGATAGGGGAAATGAAATACTGACTAATAAGTGATTATCAGAGTAGAACTAAACTTATTCCTGGGTGGGGAGCTTCTGCCATAATCATAGGTATGCACAGCATGCTTGCAGATTATGGCACATACTTACCCATACTTTCTGCATATTCAAAAGTCGCCATCTGTTCCATCAGCTCAACGTTTAATGTTTGTGATGTACAGGAGTCACATTGTCTTCACTGGCTGGCTCCGTAAAGTGTGCTTTGTGTGTGCATGTCTCTTGTGAATTACTACTACCTCTTGGTGATATCTGCTTTAAGAGAGAGGTGTAAAAGAGTAGGCATGTTTGAAGTTATGGGTTTCTAAGGGCATGTTTATTGTGCTAAATGTAAAAGTAAGCCTAATGGGACAAGAGAAGGGGTAAACAAAATGCTTTGAGATATTTTTCTGTTAAAAAATGCTGTTTTTTTGTTTTTTTTCTGGTGCATACACTAGTAGCTTGCATTTATGAAAACTGGCACATTTACATAATAATTAGGGATCAGGGAATGTTCAATGGTTCCCAATTATAAATTTATACCTAAAAGTTATCCAAAGATGAGTGTCTCAGATGTTTTAGCAAGTCCAGTTAGTCTTTACTTGCCAAAAGATTTAGAGGCTCATGGGTTCTCCCCCTGTGGTGGTGGGGAAAATTAAATAATGGTTTATTTATAGTTATTTCATCCAAGATTCCCCCACATTTTATCTTCACAAATTTTTCATATTGATTTAAAAAGTATAAGTTGATTTGCATATTTTCCTATTGAGTCAAACATAAAAATTTGTGTAAATGGGTAAAAGTTGGTTAAATCTTGGGTAAATATACATAAATATATGTATTACTAATCTGGATATAAATAAGAGTATATATTTTGCAAGGAAAGTTTTCTCAGCAATTAGATCTAATGTTTTTAAAATTGTCATATCCTTGTATACTTATGTGATGTTTACTGGCAAAAAAACGGAATTGCTACAAATTTGTGGCACCTGTTGATCTTACCAATAAACCAATTATTAAATAACTGTTCTTGTCAAATTAGGGTTCAGGATTTTTTCTGCTACAGACCACTTACCTCTGCTTTTATAGCTTGTAAAGTTCTGCCCCATCAGAAAAAAAACAACACATATCAATTCTCATCTTATGTGTTTACAGAACATTTGGTCTTACAAATTTATTGTCTATGGAGCGATTTGTTTTTCCTTTTCTTAAAAGACTGGTAACTTTTTTGCTTGCAATTTGCAAACACAATTGCTCAAAGAAAAAGCAGAAGTTTAAAATTCTGATAGTTATCTTGACTTATGTTTAAGTACATTGACATACAAGCTGAACTTGTCCAATAAATCGAGTTTATAATACCTAATCCATCTATAAAGAGTAATCTACTACTCTTGAGTTGAGTATATTTCCCACTGATGTCGTTTCTAACCTAATTCATTTTTCAGCAGAATCTTTAAATAACTGCATACTTCAAGGCTGATAGAATGGTACACTATCTTCTTTATGATACCCAGAAATCAAGCCTTAAACATTACAGCAGAGTTCAAATGAAGGTCACTGGCATTGCCATTTCCAGAACTCCTCCACATACTAAATAAAATGTGTTTCACCTGCATCTGAAGAGGATAATTAAAGTCAATTTCTGCGAGTACAAATTCCCATCTAATAGCAATGAAGAGTATATGAATTAAATTTGCCTGATGAGCTGCAAAACACAGTGACAGAATCGTCAGTCAGCATCTTGTGTTTACTGCCCTATTTTTAATTTAAACATGTTATGCATGGTCGAAAAAACAACAATCATTTCCTGCTGCAAGAATTATAGCTTTTAAATCATTTTAGAGGAGTAAAAGTCAAAGTATAAAGCCAAGAAAAATAACAATGCAGTATGTGTTTATGACCATCTTTATAAAAAATAATAAATGAAGTAAAACTAACTTCAATCAAAAAAATCTCAGAATGTTAAATTAAAATTAAAATATTGTAAATTGTTCACTGTTGTCATGTAATCATCTTTAACTGGAGTTATTTATGTATAGGATGACATCAGACAGAAAAAAAGTCAATTTTGACAAAATTCATCCTTTAAGAATCAAAGCAAATCAGTCTCACACATATTTTTTATTTTTTTACTACATAAATTATACAAGTTAATGGTTATAGTTACAAATTTAACTCTTACTGTATATTGTGACAGGTCAGAAATTGATTTATAAAACCTTAAATTACCAAAAGGTCCATGTCTATGTGGTACAAGTGAAAGGGTGCTGGCTCCAGGAGCACACCCACTTCCCCATGTGTTACTTTATTAACCAAGAGGGGGCAAAAAATCACAGGTTTCTTTATGTAGCAGTTTATTCAGTTGATGGCACATCCACAAACAGACACATGACAGGGGCACAGTACAAGAAGCCTTCGCTGCCCGACCAATCACTTCCACCCCCCCAATTGTGTTGGAAAAAAATTGGCCACAGCAGCCCCTTTTATTAACACCATGTCTCTTTATCAACAAACAATTATTATCGTACAACTGCATATTGGTCCATGAAAGTCACCAATCCAATCATCTTGCTGTCTCCGATCCACCGCCAGGCCCCCAGACGCCCATACACCGCCTCGGGGACAGTTAGCGGATCTTGGTCCTCCTCAACTTAGCCTCCACAACAACCAAGTGTCATGCAAGGCCAACCTTACTGTCCGAACCCAAACCATTCTTTGTGTCCCCATCTCCCCTGTATTTTTTATTACCCCACCTTTAACTTTCATGGACCCAAACAAAAACATGCCCAGTTAGCTGCTATGACAATAGCCCCCCCTGTACTTAACTTTAGGGAGGGAGGGTGGGAGCGCTCAGTCCCTGGAGATTTTTAAAGTGCTGACCCCCCACCCCTGGGACCCCTCTTTTAACTCCTCACTTTCTCCCTCCCCCTCCAATCCAAAACTCCAATTTTCCCGCACTTTTCTCCTCTTTTTTTTTTTAAACTATTTTTTCTTTTTATGAACTTTTAACCCCGACCGCTCAGCCTTCCCTACTCCCCCTGTCATGAGGCCCTTCGCCTACCTCCTTGCTTCAGGCCTGCTTTACCATCAGACCCACATCTCTCGTCTTCAGCCCAATGACTCCGTATTTAGGAATGAATCAAGTAAATATGCAGCCTCACTGCCACTCGCTGTCAAATCTGCAAATGTTGGTTCTTTAAGAAGCAGTTCTTTGCTGTAGGCCACCAAGCAGCTTGCATGGAGGCAGCTGCAGTAAGCTATATGGAAATGCTTTTTCTGGCCACAGGCCTGAACCTGCACTAAACATTGCAGTTGAAGTCACCCTAGAGCAGTGTTTACCTTTGTTTAACATGGGGGAACCCTTGAAATAGCTTTCAGGTTTTGGGGAACTCCTGCTATAGTTGCTATATTCATAGCTCACAAAATATTAGTGTAGCAATCTTTGGGAAGAATTTCTCTTACATTTCTGACCTGTGGAATAATGCCACCCTTACAGCTGAAAAGATCATTGGTGTCATTGGTAACTGACCTGAGAGGCGCAAACTGCTCATTGTTCAAAGATCTGCTAGAAAACCAATGGTTCCACGGAAGCCTGGTTAAGAAACACTGCCTTAGAGGTTAGACATTTGTTACTCTGTTGTAATACATGATACCCACGTTATTTTGTAATTTCAGAACAATACAGGTATTACTATTACTATCTGAATTGATCAGAATTTTTTTTTGTAATGGTAAAATGTTTTACTACTTGTCAAAGTAGTTTAGTTTAATGGATAAACAGCAACAATCTTCACCATCACAGAACACTTCAAGCTGAATAACTATTGTAATACTAGTTATACCACGAACTAGGTAAACATCCAGTAAAGGTGTACTTCATAAAAAAAAGAAGTGCATCAATTTTCAAGATACAATCTTAAAAAACATCCAGCCTTTTCATATAGAAATTCTGTCATGTAGGTGGAAACCATACATACTATGCAAAGGTTAACCCAAAATCCAGTCAAATCTCTGTGTAAATCATTTTGGAAAGTGTACATGTATTAGGTACTTTCAGGCATCTATGGCACTTTTTTATTCTTTATGGTACCTGTTTAAAGAACTCATAGTGATATTCGACAATGCTTTTTTAAATTAATAATACAGTCTAAAAAAATTCATTTGGAGAGTCGAATGATGTGTGTAACAATGACAAGTAGTCTTACTAAATTAGGGCACAGAACACGCTGCAGGCAGTAAAAAATGCTGCTATTAGAAGATTTATACTGAATATACATTAAAGAGCATGAAAGCCTTAGAGCAAGAATACGAAGAATATATATAGTTTTCTTTTAAAGTGGACTTTTAGGACTTTTTTTCTCATAATGGATGACTGACATGATTCTGAAACTTAACCTAGGTAAAAGAGAATCATCATCTTCCCCCTCACATTCCAAATCTCCCCTGACATATTTCTAACTGTCATTCATCCCTACCCCCAGGCACATAACTTGGCATCACCTTCGATTCTGCCCTCTCCTTCACCCAACAGGGTTAGAACATTTCCAAGCCCTATCACTTTCACCTACACATCTTCTGCTGCCTTCTAAACTCTCATTACTTACCCACCAACCTATTGGTGCTACCCCCTCCTATTGTGTGCTACTTGCTCGACATCTTAGACTGCAACCTCTCCTCCTCCTGTGTCAATGTCTGTATCTGTCATTGGGAACCCTATTTATTGTACAGCATTGTGTAATATATTTTTCCCTATATAAAAATTGTTAAAAATTAACCACCTGACCGATAAGCCCGACCTTGGTACAGGCTAAAAAAAGTTACTATTTTCGATAAGCCCGAACTTTTCTCACTGTATGTAAATACAGTGAGAAAAGTTCGGGTTTATGGATCACTTACCTGGTCCCACTGCGATCGTCCATCCGTCGTGTTCCAGCGTCGTCCTCCAGCGTCGGGTGTCCTCTCCGGGAAGAAGAAGCCGGCCGGCTTCTTCTTCTAAACCGGCCGGCTTAGAAGAAAAAGCTGGCAGGCTTCTTCTCCCTCCGTTCTGTCCAGTGTCGATCACAAAAAAAAAAATACTCACCTTCTCCCTCCGCTCCTCGGGACACGTCTTCTCTCTTCTGTCTTCAGCCGGCGAGTGCAGTGACGATCACCGGGGTTTCCCGGTGACGTCGCTGCATGCGTCGGCGCGGGAGGGAGGCGGGGCGGGAAATTCAAAATTTTGTATTGAGTTCCTTTGCATTGAACTCAATACAAAAAAGCTGTATTGAGTCCAATACAAAGAAATCCTTATATAATATATATATAATTGTATTATATATATATTATATAAGCTACTGTACATTACATTATACACCATTTTTTTTTTTTAACTTTTTTTTAGTTTTTTTTTAAAGATTTTTTTTTTAAAGGTTTTTTTTATGTTTTATAAAAAAAAAATTTATTATTAAATTTATAAAATTTTGGACATATTTCGGTGAGTTATGCGGTAATTCGGTGAATTAGAGCCTACAATCCAAAATAAATTTCCATGCAAAAAATGTAACACTTTTTGCATGGAAGTTTGGAAAGAATTAGAATACCCGGCGTTCGCGTACGCGTCCCTCAGCGATTCCTGATGATGTCCGTGCATGCACCTGTCGATGGGGATCGTAGCGGGAAATTCAAATATTTTGTATTGGATTCAATACAAAGTTCTGTATCCAATGCAGTACAAAATAATACAAAATATATTTATGTGGTTTTGTCTATAGGTATGTGACGTTGGACGGTTGGACACTAGGGAGGTGTTTTAGAAAAATATATTATTATACAGTATACCGAATTATCGCATTTTCAGTATTTTTCATTTATTTATGTATTCTTGTTTAAGCTGATTTTTGTGTATTTTAATTTTATTAAAAGTATTTTTTTTTTTTACATGATTGTGTTTCAAACATTTTTTATATTCATGATATCTACTAGAACCCTGTTCGGACATATTTCTGTAAGTTACAGGTCTACAATTTAAAAAAAAAATCATTAAAACCTGTAACGCTTTTGGAACAGAAATCTAGACCTCAGTGTAATGCCCAGGTGGTTAATATTATTATTAATAATAATAATAATAATAATAATAATAATAATAGGACTTAATAGATCTGCATACATCCCTGGCATGTCACAATACAGCATTTTCTCTTAGAGCAACTGTACCTTTCCAGTTCCAGTCTATTAATATTGCCTAGGCTTAGATGATGTCGTAAGTTTGCTGTCTGCAGCAAGCAGGACCAATCATTTCCTCAGTATACTCTTCCCCAGGAATCAGACTTCACCATTTTAACATTTTTGAACATAACAAGATGAAAGGTTATAATAGGGCTAATCTGTGTCAGACAACAGGACAGGCAGTAGGATTTATTTGGTTGTTGCATCTCTGATCCAGCAATTTAAATGGGATATAGATGTTGATCCCTGATGATGCCTGCATAATAGTTTTCTTATTATTATCAGGGAATATACTGTGATCTCTATGAAGCAATACATACTTGGAGGTGTTAAATATGACTTTTCTTGAATTCACCTAATTTTAAAATATATATCTGATGTTTCAAACGCTCCAAGCAGAAGTGCCTTGCTTTTCACGTTGAAAATATATGTAATATAAGTTTATAATATTTATAATAAAAAAAGAATAAATATTAAATGAATTTTTAACAGAAATGGGCAAATTTACAAAATTGCGTATCAACAACTCATTTTATTTAACCTTGTGATCTGAATCACAGCATGAATATGTCTCGAAAATCCTAAGGTAGGGTATGTTTAAACTGTGCTGCCAAGTATTTTTTAAAATCATTTAGTCCTACTACTCTATTATTACTATGGTAATTTAATTAAACCTAACCCCCCTCCGGAGTAGTTAATGAAAACTGTTTGATACCATAACAATACTAAATGAAACCATATATTTTTATTATTAAAATAATAATGAAACAAACAGATAGTTAACTGAACAGTACAAGGATAGTATCTCGGCAGGTATAGAACATGATATTATTATATATAACATAGATGGTACAAATGTCATTGATCATTTTAGCTTCAAATGTTAAATTATCCTGGTTCTACCTGCCAAGTTATGTACTGGTGAAACGTAATGCCACTTAATCAGAGTACCATCCTAAATGACTGAAAAGTATACATATGTGGCAATACAAATAGTATACATGGGAGTACATACATTTTGGGTATGTAAAAATAAAATGATATGCAATATTTAAAGCTGTGGTATACATCTCAGTTAAATTCCATATAGGACATGTCCATGCAACGGAAAATGCTAAACTCAAAAGAATAAACATGAAGAACTACAGCAACACTTAAACAAAGCTTTGGAAGCTAAGCATTGCAATCAACATCTTGAGCTGAGCTAATTATGACAGTACCATTTTTTTTTGTGGTGATGTAGCATGCAATTGTTTGGGTACTGCTTGTCACAGAATCATGAAGAATTGTGCTTAATCAGCAACTTGGACCAGGAAAGGAGGCCAATAAAGAATAGATTGCTTTTTTTTTACTTTGTAATAAATGTGCAGTCAGTAAGAGGTTGGCATGCATTGCAGATAGAAAACTGGGAAAGTGTCCTATTTACCCATGAATCCACCATTAAAGTAAAAAGATACTTTAGACCATGAGCCAGAAAACATTCAAATGTCTTGGGAGTAGTAGGTAGCCAACAGCAAATAATTTACAACATATATTTTTAGCATGAACTGAACTGAACTCCTTTGCTGCTCCTAAAATATTGCCTCTTGCACACAGAGGTCCAGTGCAGAACATTGCATATTAATGATAAGTGTTAAAAAAACTTAACTGTCAAGAAATGCAAAGCTAGTGATTGGTGTCATTTTCCAACTGCATGCCTGCACACCTTTGGAAGGTAAGTTCGTCCTCAAAATATCTATAATCAAAACTTGTTGTTTTTTTTTTTTTTTTGGGGGGGGGGGGGGATTTTGGATAGAGTAGTATATATTGATATTCCTGTAAGGCTTTAATGCATTTTGAAATTCTTTTGGAGAAACTCCTTCTAAAAATTGTAGGAAGTCTCTGCAGAACAGGTTAAAATAATGCCGTAATGGAATGTACTGTAATTACTTCTATAACCTTTTTATTTGTCTATCTTGTACAGTTTTCCTGCACTTTCTGTCTTGTAACTAAAAGAAAGAGAAAAAATCTTTCAAACAACCTCAGACTAAGACATTAGCAGTTCTGCTACCGCACTCTGTTACTATCTATTAGAAGCAAACCTTTGGAATCTGAGTTTTCCTGACTGTACCACTTAAACCTGAATTTAATAATAATGCAACTACAAGAAAGAGATATCTAGTCTTTTTAAGTGATTGTCGTTACATAAATGGTAATAGACTGCCTAAATGTGTATAAAAGTATGCTATATTATTAACTAATTATTAATTAAGTAATGTAAGTGTGACGTGCGCAAGAATATTTTTAGCCACTAACTACCTGATGTAAGACTTATACTCAGTAACATTCAATAAATAGTGAAATGATGCAGTCCAGAGTGCAGATCATCAATAAAAAATCTCTTTTATCATTATTGGCCAAATAATTATCTTACCTTTGTCTCAAAATAATGTAATTTGTGTAAAAAGAGTTCAGAGGGAGAACTATACATATTAGAAATGAGGCATTTTGCTCTTGCTCTCATATCACTTGTTGTTTATAGTCTTCCTGGTTTGTTTACATAGTGATTAGTGATATGGACTGTGTAAAGTGCTGTGTAATATGTTGGCACTATATAAATACAAGTTATTAATATTTATAATTATCTACTCCTAACAGTACAATTATCCGCACAGCAGGAATTCAAGTCTGGCACATTTCAGGCCAGCTTGACCTCTCTAAGATACTAAAAGCTAGAAAGTTTAACCCTTTCAAGTATTGATTTTTAAAATATACTCTTATCCTAGTAATAAAAGCATGATAATAGTATACAGTACATTTGAGAGAGAGAAGCACTAATGTTGTTGTAACTTACCATTTGGTTACTGAATTTGAATTCCTGTTGAATAGGTCAAGATAAGAGATCAAATTAAAACTGAAGAATCTAGTAATATTTCTATTTCCCCATCATCAACATGACATTGAAGCATAAAAAAAACATTTCTGTTTTCAATAAATACCTTCATTTTTTAGTCTTTATGCAATCAAGCAGGTTGTGGTTGGTGTAGCAGACACAAAAGCGGGTGGTCAGGAAAGACCGTAGGTTATTCACCCAGATGGTAAACCATAAAGTAGAGAATTGTGTGACACTACTCCTGATTTTATGTTCACCATCTGGGTGAATAACTTGACCACCCTCTTTTGGTTTGTTAACAACTGTTAGGGAGGTAGCAAACTATATGTAATTTATATCTTTTTTCTGGGGGGTTTCTACAAGTAATGGTTGGTGTAGCAGTTCACAGCACTCTTCCTAAGTAATTCTCTGAAAATACCTTACTCTGATACAAGCAGTGGGATGGCCCTATGAGTGGGTCAGTGGCAGGCAGGTTGTGGAAGAAAGGGAAAGATGATCCTTGATGTCTTTCAGCAAGAATATGTGATAAGCTGTCAGACTTTCTGCAGCTTCAGACAGGCACACTGTGAGAATCATACAGTATAAAGCAGAGTAAGGTTTTTTAATACTGTAGACCAGGGGTGCCCAACAGGTGGATCGCGATCTACCGGTAGATCGTAAAGGCAGCACAAGTAGGGTCCTGCCTTTCAAAATAAACTCTACCACGCACAGGAGTTATTAAGTCCAAATTTTTATTGTTGGTAGATCATTTTGACTTGGTCATTTTAAAAGTAGCTCGCAAGCAAAAACAGTGTGGGCACCCCTGCTGTAGAGTAACAAGTACAACTGTCATAAGACTGGAGCTCAATTTTAAACTGTTACTTATAGTATAGAACTAATTGTGTGTCAGATTTTTGAAAATTCCGGATTTTTTTTTATACTTACCTCCACACACAAGCAAGTCTTCCTCTCACAGCACCCACGGACATCTGGCACAGTTCCAATGAGCAGGCAGCAGGGACATCTCAACATGTAATTGTGCAGCAAGCAGGACCTAATAGATGTTTCTACAGAACAGCTCCATGAAGACATTAGTGGC
Source organism: Pyxicephalus adspersus (assembly GCF_032062135.1). Classification (NCBI taxonomy): domain Eukaryota; kingdom Metazoa; phylum Chordata; class Amphibia; order Anura; family Pyxicephalidae; genus Pyxicephalus; species Pyxicephalus adspersus. The sequence goes on along the minus strand of NC_092862.1, from coordinate 71,709,381 downwards.
CAAACAGTGTACTGCAGTCCTTGTATTGTAAATGTGATCCAAAATCCATGCCAGGAAACAGAAGGATCCGGATTATAGATGGCTGGATTTTCGATTGTCAACCTGTATATATATATATATATATACACATACACCCTATCTTATCTACAGAAAATACCATATTCCTCTTAAGATTTAATTATTCACTAATTAGGTCTGTAATAATTTAAAATAACACATATATCAGCAAGTACACACATGTAAAACACTGCATACATAATAAACATTGCATTAAAGTAATGCACAAACAAATGTGTAAAATGGATGAATTGCTTATTGTTTTAACTAAACTGTTATATGAACAACTGGATAAAAAAGAATTGCACAACTAGTATTTTTTCTAATTTAAATTCAATCCATTCATCTCTATCGATTGGTTTCTCACATTTAATCTTGATAAGATTCAGAACTGTATTTTAGACGTGTGACTAAGCAACATTGTGCTAGTAAGAAAATGTTCTACTTCATAATTGATTGATTCACTTTTTATTCAGTTATCCAATAAAAGGTTTGTTATATTTGTGTATCCGGAAATAGAGGAGCTTGCACTGTAATTGTTCGTTTGTTGTGGAACAGTGACATCTAGCAGACAGAGATAAATTTGTACATTATGGTTTCACTAAATAAAGTGCATGCAAATCTAGCAAGCAGCTTGATAACAATTATTTATTTTCTTATGCTAAACCAGTTTAATTTCTCCCCTTAATAACACAAATAAATAACTATAATTGTATATTATTTATTGGTAAAATATATCTCTTCATCAAAGATTGATAAAATAAATTCTTCATAAATCTTATTTATGGATCATATAAGAAGTAGAAAAGCATTTTATTTAAGTCGTACCTTAATTAAAATAGGAAAATCAACTGCAATAGTGCCCTGAGTTTATTTTTTCTTTAATAGCTTAGTGTGGCATTTCAACTTCAACATAATTTTTGTTAGTACAGGTTGTGCTGTGTCAGCAAAACACATTTTCACCTGTTCCCTATCAGTAAATATTTGAAATACATGTTTGCAGGAATATTTAGCTAAAGCAATCATATCAGCTGGTTTACATCTGCCAGAATATATGTTTGAAGAAAGATGGTTGTAAAAATTGTTTACTGAACATGATCAAGGCAGCTACAGTTTTTTTGGGGAAAGCACCTTTACTGGGCTTAGTACAAAAGTATATGTATTGATATAATACTGAATACTACAGCATGTTGTCAGAAAAGACATAGGAAATCACACCTGGAATAAAATAATTGACTTTAGGTTGGAGACAATTATAATACAAAGGGACTCCGGCCATACATTACATATTATACCATAAAAAACAAAATAAATGTATCTCTTAGTATATTTTCTCCTTGTACTGTGTCTTCCTCTCATACTTTAGCTTTGTTATGCAGTGATTGCAAGTGGCTTATACCAGGTAAAATGAAGGTATTTACACTGTTTGCATTAAAAATAACCTTTTACTTAGGTAATAAAATGTAATAAAACTCCAAAATTTTAACATAAAATGGTGGTATTTAACACTTAATATTTCTGCAGCAATTTTCTACAGCTAAACTTTTATAGAGTTAAAGTAGAACTAAACCTGTGATACTCACCTAATCCCATTTCATTCATTCCTAGCACGTGCAAGGGAAGCTGGGATTGCTGAGTTTTTTGGCAAGCAATGCAGAGCTGTGCACTTTAAATATGAGGCAATCAGTGCAACAGCTAAAGCTTGGCAAAAACTGGATCATGTAACAGCACAATGATCCCAAGAACACCAGAAAATCTAAAACTAAATCTGACAAAGAAAAGAATAAAGGTGTTGCAAGGGTCCAATCAAAGTCCAGACTTCAACCTGATCAAAATGATGTGGGGAATCATTGTAGAAGAACTATTCTTGGAAACTAAAAAAATCACAAGTTTGTATATCTGACCTATGTAACTTTCTGTATCTTTTTTATTGAAGACATACATTTGCTTACCTAGTAACTGCTGGCCTGGTATTTGTTTAAAGTACTAAAAGAGTAAAAAATCATGAACTAGTAATATTTTAACAATTTTTTAAATTCTTTTTTCTCTGTATCTATGACAAATCCGAATCAATGCAAACATGTTACCCAATGAGATTTTCAGGACTTATATTACTGTATAAATAAACCTTACATAAAAATATAGACAATCCTTTTTATAGTAAAAATAGTCTTTTTTTCTGCAACATTCTTTAAAAAAAAAAAAATGGGGAAAGCACCATCCTTTTTGTCTTGATCGCCTTGGCGTTCAAGACTAAATGGCAACACAGATCCTCTCGGTATACATACGTCACACAATTCCTTGGAGGCTCTTGGCTGCTCCCTTCTGGCATGGGCAGAAGGGGTATTTTCCTTCACTGATGGGAATAAGATGCCGATCTCACAGCTGGCTTTGTCGCCTAACTACACACCTGTGCTGTGTGAGATCAGACAACGTACCCTGAAGAAGGAAGAAGTAGGCAGAAGATTGAGGTTGCGACTACGATGCAGAAGAATTCCAGGATCGCGTGGGAACTGATCGAGGAAAGTTATAGTGCAATCGAGGGGTCTGCAGAATTAAAGGTAAGTGTGATTTTTTTTTTCATGTTAGTTCTGCTTTATATATGAATAAACATTGTGATAATACATTATTAAACTGTATTGTAATACAAGAACACATTTGCTACAACAAAAAAAAATATTAGAGAATATTATACCATTTTAACAAATACACATTTTTTAATTGATATATTTTCCATAGGGGCTCACATTCAATAAGTCTTCCCCAACATTAAATGCTTAACGTCTTTGGACTATTGTGGTCGATATGCACTTTATCATGGTAGTGTGCACTCTTAGTACTAACTTTCATTAATGGGTACAGAATATAATTAATAAGGAACTAAACTCTAAAAACAGCTACAAAATAAAGATAGGCAGAGGGCACAGTATCAGTAGAGGTTGATCTATGTACTCAGGTTTAGTTTACTAATTGTTCTTCTATTCCAGGGGAGGGCATTCTAATTGGTTGGTTGTTGTTAGGAGGAATACCGCTCCTAAATAACCATCAAAAAAGGGAACATTACTAAGTACAGGTAGATGAATTAGCACCTTTCCACTGGCTTTTTGCTAATGTACACCATGTTTTGGTTGTTTTGTTGTTCTGTGTTCTGTGAAGTGGTACTGGCTCTGAGAACCACCATTAAAAAGCAGTTTGCAAGGGGACAGTTGCTAAAGGACAGTTTTTACAATGGTAACCATGTCAAAGTACATTGCTTGTAAACATTTACAGTAACTTGCTAACTGTGAACGCCCTTCTGCAAATTCAAATTCAAAATTCAAACCTCATTTCTAGTTATCTATATTACACTGTCTCTGTGTGCATTTGGCCATTGTGGGGGTTCTATTATGCCAGAGAATCCAGGAAGCAAAACAGTAAGCTTGGTACTGTCAAACTTCATTTCAAATTTCTAAGACTAGTAGCTTGAAGAAGCAAAGCCTTGAATTTGAAACTGCAAATATACAGCAACACATACCAGAAAGTGCACTGGTATTTTTCAGAACAATCTCATTACATATATTTTCAGAGTACTGCCTAGACACAATTCATTCTAAGAACTTTTGATTACTCTCAATATTTACAATACCAATGTTATAAAAGGATAATGCATCTGCAAATTATTAATTTTTAATGTTGCTGTCATTACTACGTGTGGAAAATGTGGCAATTAGGTTGTTTAAAACAAACACTACTGATCTACACTCAGACTTAAGGTGTTTGCCACTATCAACACGGAGAAAACCACATGGCAATCTGCACAATAGTGATCTCTACTTTTAACACAGTGGTAGTTGTAAAACCTCATGAACTGGCAAACAATTATCATAACTAAAACCATACTGGCCGATCGTCAATTAAATATTAAACTTAGTTTGCAAAGAAAAGCCAACTACATGGAAGGCAGTCAAGGACACAGGATTTTTTCTTGCTGTTGGATGGCTGAGGGCAACACATTTTCACCTCATTCACTATAATAAGTAAAATATTCTTTGCAAGTTACTGTCTTAAACTATTTTTATACCTTTAATTGATCAACCCTACTGTGTTATATCTCTTTAACCAAATGCATTTATAGTTTAGGATAATGATTGGTATCAACTAATATATCTATGCTAATCAAAAATTCAGATATATATATATATATATATATATATATATATATATATATGGATATGTATTATAACTTCACTATTTATGACAAAAATAAAAATAAGAAATGTTAATTATTCATGCATAATAATTCCCAATGTCTTAAATCTCCTAAATTAATTTACTGTACCTACAAACCCAAGTTTAAATGAGATGGTATCATTAAGAATAATTAAATGCAGCAAAGGAAGCCTGTTACTATTCTTTTAAAGTTAGTTAGTTATTTAATAACATTTCAAAGGGGTACCTTTAATGTGTTTAGACTAACTTGGAAATAGGAATATGGAATTTAATTATGTGATCATGTTGCCTTTGAATAAATAAACAGATTAATAAAATGTTGTAAATTTGCCAATACATCTTTATTTCTTAATCAAGTTTATAATCTATTTTCTTAAAAAATACATCTGGGTTCTAATTTTTTTTTTCAATTTGTATTTTATTTTGGCCAAAAGTTATGCTCTCAAAGCATTGGTGTGGATAGTATACTTTTATACAATCTGAATTCCTTTTCCTTTAGACTTTTAGAATGATTGTAAAACATGTCCCAATGTATAGTGGCAGTTTAGCTTTTAGTAATATTACCTAATATATAACAAAAAAAAATAGTTTGCAACAATAAATTTGTTGTGATGCAAATTTTGCCCACTTGCTGAATTTTTAGTGACCTTTTCATAAAGTGCATCCTTTTGCAAGAGTGTCACATGCAAAAATGCACAGAAAAAGCTCTGCAAAAGTAATAATAAAAAAGCATATCCAGGCCTTTAATGATTTTTATTTTCATTTGCTAGCTTGTTTTAATTTAAAAGTTTTATGTTTGCATAGTGCTTTTCTACTTATTTTAGTGGTAAGAAAAAACAAAACAAAAAAACCCACAAAAAACACAAAAAAAGAGCAAATATATAAGTCAATGAATCAAGATAATAATATATATTAAGGATCCATGAAAGGTTTACGGGTTCCTAGGTTTGCTAGGGGTTCCTTGAGCAATTTGAGACTCGCAGGTCAGTTTAACTGATACCAATGATCTTTTTAGATATCTGCTATTCTTCCCACTGGATAGCAATGTAAACACTGGCTTAAATGAAGGTTCTTCCTGCTGGCATAAAAAATGGCAGTGAGGTATTGGTCAATTTTAGACAATTTTGATTGTCCAGCTGTAAGTTCTTTTTAAGAATGTAAACTTTTAGTCTGCAGCAGGGAAAGAGAAACTTGTGGAGATAGGGCAATGCAAGTGAATATGCTGGTTCAATTATCACCTGGATCAGGAAGCAGCACTGTCAATGGACTTCGGTAGCAAATACAGGTGAATGAGGATGAGAAAAACTAAAAGATGCTACTTTTTAATAACTTTCTATACACTGTATTGCATCTGTGGATGAAACAGCACCCAAAAAATGCCACACTATATACATAAATTGTTGTTTCCAGATGTGAACAAGTGAAAATGGTATGCCTTGAATTATACTCCTAATTAATGCTTAATTGCCTAGAATAACTGCTCTTCATCACCGATCATGGCTGAATGGAGGGTTACAGGGTTAATGCCTAATACACAATTCAACATTTCTGTTCTTTTGTTATTTTCAGACTGTAAAAAGGAACTTATACATGCAAATTCCCCAGGCTGTGTAACCGCATAACATTTAAAATGTTACATTCAGCTTTTTCTAATTATTCCAATTTTATGCATGTCCCTTATAATTTTCTCCATGATAAGAAATATATCCAAGAAGAATATGTTAATCAACATTTTTAATTAAGCTTAAAATTCTTACTAAAATGGCAATGTAGAACTGGCATGAAATTATAAACCTCTTTACAATAATTATACCACTGCATTTGTTTTCATAAATAAAATGCAAAACATGGTAATGTGTTTCTTTGTTATTCTGGATAGCTAAAATAAATATTTATCTTCCATTTAAATCAAAAACAATAACTTTTTCATTTTGCTCTGTAATTATTAACATTTAAACATCTTGCTTTAGGTTTCTCAGGACGTTATAAGTAACTAAAAAATTGAAGCAGTTATGTAAATATGTCCTTTTATAAAACATGGCAAACTTTTGCTATCCTGGGCAGTCATATGGGACCCCCCCTTGCACCACCACTTTGTGACTGTAAAGACCTCATGCACTTCATGTGTAGTCACTTAAATATAGGCAGAAAAACATAATATAAGTAGTTGGGTCACATATGAAAGAGGAAAAAAGCAGTAAAATTCCCATCAGGACCAGGAGTTTCATCCTTACAGTTCTGTTCTGTTAAACAATATCTATGATGGAATACCCCCAGCAAGAATGCAGACATCAAAAATTTCTTTCTTGCCCCATCTAAAATTAAAAAAGGGATTTGGCTGAATTTCTATTTAACAAATCAGACAAACGAATGAAGAGATCAAGGAGATGCATGTAGTTCAATATTCTGTAATATTATGACTTCCACCTATAAGTAGAGAGAGTACTGTTATATTTAGGAAAGAAAAGGTGTGTAGTTTATCACGTATAACTTGGGAGATAGGGTCAAGATTACTGTCCGATTGTTGTTATATAGTACATAAATACTGAATAATAATTTAACAGTCATTTATAAATATCTGCACCAAGAACTCTGTAAGAATTTTCTGTATAGTATGCATTCTTTTTAAAATCAATTGCTTAATCATTACAGTAGTTCATGCTATTGGTCATTGTTAAGCCTCGTACAGAAGTCTGATGGAGGTCAGATGTTTGTCACGGGAAACAATCTTTTACAGTAATTTCCAGTGATAGATGTAGGAATAATCATTGTACTCAACAAAATTCTGTTCGATAGAGGGGGGGGGGGGGGAGCAAGCAACATCCCACTGTGCTCTCCCCCATGGAAATGGTTTCTTGTTAATTGCCTGACTGAATACACTGTACACATGGAATCAATGTGTAAAATGAGGCCAAGTTAGCTACCCTTTTTTGGGAACAATATAGTTAATTTAATAATTTATAATTAAAAGATAATTTAAAAAAAAACAAGTTCATGGAAATAGAAAAATATCAATGCAAATAGCCCCTTACTCATACACATATAAATGTGTGAGGAATAGTGAGAGAAATAATTCTAGGGCCATTAACCTAAGAGTTGTCACATATTGATATTTGGGTATCATAGTGGGTGCACAGTTTTGAGGTTTAGTATTGGTATATTTGGTATCTGACAACTCATCAGAGTTTGATCTGTAGTTGTGTTTTGTGTACACAAAAAGGCAAAAAGTTTAGTGTATTTTTTTACTGAAAAAAATAGATTTAATACACATTTGCATTTTCTGACATCAAAAATGTGTAGTATTTTAAAAGTTTTAGATAACATTCTATCCAAAAATAAAGATTTTATTGTGTACAAAAAGATAAAAATCTGCCGCCATAGCAAAAGGGTTACAGACCATTAAACTGTTAACCATCAGATTTTTACCTGCCTCCATTGACTGCAATGTGAGTCTTCTGAGATCCAAGCTCCCCTAACAAATAATTAGTGAATGTTCAAGTGTGGTTTGGTTTTGATTTGCATTTTTATTTTTGATTTTTCTTTTACTATATTTGTTTGTTTTTTTCACTAGTTTATTTTAGGTGACAACATCTCCCTTACCCCTTAAGATCCATGCAAACTTCATTGCACCCTTAAAATCTCTCTTCACATTACATAATCAGCCAAATTCACCTTATAACAAAATAGCCTCACCCCCTACAATGAATATTCTAGTCATTCCATGTTTACCACCATTCCATCACATTTAGCACCATATACTCCAAAGTAATTTCTCCACCACCACACCACACATGAACTTTCACTAATTATGTGTATGAACAACTTATTCTGCATCTACAGCTAAATCTATGTGGTTAGGTCAAGACCTAACAACATTTTCTATTCTTGTTGTAAGGGACTTATCTAGTTCTATGGCTATAATTTAATGCTATTTTTTCGTATTGTAACATTTCTGCAAGCCTTTTTTGTATTAGAATTTACTTAAACTGCCATTTTATCACCGGATCCAAGAGGAATACCCAAGTTATTTATTATGCTAAAAGACAAGGTATTCTGTGTAAAATTTTGGCAAATAGTAATCTGGGATTCAGATTTTAAATATTACTTCTTGGCTGAGCAGTAAAAAAAGGCAATTAAGTTTTTATTTGAATGTATTGTGTGAATATAAGTATATACACATATTTATATATATGATGGTATAGAACTCCACATGTTATAAATACTATTCCACAGTTCCGGAGGAAGTGTGGACAAGCTGAAATTTTATATTATTTTTTCTGGGGATGCACTTAATCCCTACTTTATTTAGGTTTTGATTTCTACCCTCATCAAATTGGGCTATAGTAGCTGATGTTCTCTGCTGCTAGACAGGATATAGTGAATTATTAGTGAACAGCCACAAACCCTTCCAGTTCTGATTATATAAACAGGATTAATACTCAAGCCCAATTTGAAAGATGGTAGCACATAGTAATGTTGCTTATAAATAAGTTTAATTTTCAATGGTTTGCTTGGCTGGCTCACCTGCAAATGTTCAAATGCAAAACAGTGTATTAATTCACTTTTTTTACTTTTATAGGCATTACATTTCTATAATTTACTCAAAGTTATGTTTACTCTAGTCTAGGGGTCAGCAAACTTTTTGGTTACTAGACCATTTTAGGAGGTCAAGAAGGCACATTGGGCCGGACTCTCTCTCGAGTCCCGCACTGATGGCTCTGCCCCCCAACAGGAACGCCCCTGAAGGGAAATCCCTCTCCTCTGCAATGCATACGGAGGAGAGAGAGTGTCCCCTTACCCCGGCGGCTGAAATATTAACGCCGGCAGCGGTAAATAGGAAAGGGAGGCATCACAAGGAGGCTCAAGAGCCGCGGGTGGCTGACCCCTGCCAGCCGGGATTAGGCCAGATCGATCAGGGGGGTGTTAGGCTGGAACGGACTGCTAGCTAGGCAGTATCTGACCTAAAGGCCAGAGTTTGCCCATGCCAAGAATTTGTCAAAGTACACACATACATAGGAAAAACACATACTTACCAGTTTCTAAAAACAATTTTAATTTATATCCTCAGAAGTAGGTCCATGTCAATCACATTATCCAGCAATAAACATAAACATCAATCCCAAAATTGTATATCATAACCCTTAACTTGCAGCCCATAAAGTCACAGCCGTCTCAACATAATAAAACAGTTTTTTTCCTAAGTCAATTTGCGAATGAAAGAATAGGGATAGTAGTCCTAAATTTTCAACTGGGATGAAGTCCTGCAGTGATTGATTTTAACAGGGATTTCCAAAGCTCTTTCCACACAAAGAATCAGATTTGTCATTTTAGAACTATATTTGTGGTGTGTATACTGAGGTGTGCAGTTACAGATGTGATCCTTATCACTCATATAAATTTACTTATCTGGACATTGTGATTCATGTGGAATTACTTTATGGGACATTATTACAATTTAGTGTGGTGTGGTTGTTTGTTAGCATTATTATTACTGTGGGAATGGATATGGGGTATTAATGTACCTTTGTGCTCATTCTTTGAGAGGGGCGTTGGAAATTTTGTTACTTCCAATAAATGTAATATCCTTACTGGGGCACTGGATGTGGAAAACAGGCCTTTGTCCCTTAATGATGCAAGATACCCCTAAACTTTAAAGGAATGGGACCTAGTATGGTACAAGGGAATTACACACCCACTGCCCTCCCTTTTTGGCTACCCTGGTTGCATGCCTAGGTAAAGGTCTTGTGTTAATTTTAAAAGGGAACCCTGCACTTTTTTATTTTTAAAAGAAGAATTGCGGCACAAAAAACAGTACAATGTTAGCAAATGTGTTTAATGTTTCAAGAGGAAGCAGATTTAAAATAAATCTTGTAAAACCACCAAATCTTCTTCTACCTAACCCCACATTGTAGCCCTGTTATGGAGGGGTCATGTATTTGACCCTCACAAACCAGGCTATGGCGCTAACCTGTAGATAACAGAGAGGATCCTGAGCCTTCGCTATGTGGAAGAGTGAGTATAATAATAAAGTTGGCAGTGCCTCCACCCAGGACAGGGTCTCTGTTAGCAGAGGGGCTCCCTTCCTGGGACATTAACCAGAAATAATACCAGTAATATAAAACAGCACCCGAGGAACCGCTACACCCAGCATACAACAATATTTACAATCAATAAACATCAATGAGTACACATAGCAGAGTCCTGAGGAGAATTGTGCACAGATATACCCGGGTATATATACAGTCTATTACCACAAATACCTCCACTACTGATCAGTGTCAGGATGAGTTGCAGAGGCCTCTGGAGTTGATGGTAACAAAGATGTCCTGATGAGATGATCCTGAATACAGCAGAAAGGATATCCTCCAACCAACAATTGGGCTGTGTATGCTGTGATCCTGAATTGCAGGGATGCAGGCAAAATCTCTGGAGTTCAGGAACAATCTATCTGCAATACCACTTAGACCCTAGCAATCACACTAATCTACCAATGCAACCGGAACTCTACTACCTATGGGCCATCGGATGTCTAACCTATGCTAAATGTAACTAGACAGGGGGTGCAGATCAGCAAAGATAACTGAAAGGCAGGGCAAATATTATATATATTTGTGTATGTGGCTGGTTTACTGACAGTAGGGATTTCCCAAGTGATCTCTGATAACAGAATCACATATACCCCATTAATACTGAGGGTAATAATCTCTGGTAACAGATATCACATATACCCCATTAATACAGAGGATAATAATCTCTGATAACAGATATCACATTTACCCCATTAATACAGAGGATAATAATCTCTGATAACAGAATCACATATACCCCATTAATACTGAGGGTAATAATCTCTGGTAACAGATATCACATATACCCCATTAATACAGAGGGTAATATTCTCTGATAACACATATCACATATACCCCATTAATACAGAGGGTAATATTCTCTGATAACAGATATCACATATACCCAATTAATACAGAGGGTAATAATCTCTGATAA
>NC_092862.1:71591769-71697393 GCF_032062135.1 Pyxicephalus adspersus | reverse complement strand
TCTCTGATAACAGATATCACATATACCCAATTAATACAGAGGGTAATAATCTCTGATAATTGATATCACATATACCCAATTAATACAGAGGGTAATAATATAATACTGCACTACACAGACACAGTAGTCAGTGTGTTCTCATCTCTCCCCTGCACTTCCTGCATTTTTTATATATCTTGCTGGGGTTATTAAGGCCACTATCAGGAACAGGAAGCACATCAACAACTTTATTTACATTTTCAAAGTTACAGCTCAGTATGAATACATCCTTCTGCATAATATTTCCTAATCTGGCAGGGTTTAATAGGAGGATAAGGTGTGGTGCTTCAAATAATTTCTCTTTCTTCCATGAGGCCCAAAGCAACCTCTATATGTCATTATTAGTTTTGGTCGAATATCTCACTATTCGATTCAACAGCTATTCGATTGAAATGGGACATATTGTTTGGGTGATCAAACGTCGAACTTGAACACCATTAAAGTAAATTTTTATTTTACGGGACTGTGTAGAACTGCAAGAGCAATCAGGGAAGTGGAGCTGACAGCAGAACTTTAGTATGTGTTCTTGGATAGAGATTCTCTATCCAGGAACACAGGAGTCCCAGAGAATCCCCGAGCACTAGAGGCTAAATGGAGACAAGTCTCCCCATTCATTCACCTCTATTGTTCTGTGACTGGCTGGGGAAAGGAAAATCCTGATGACGCTTGAGCTGTCATCAGGGTTTACCTTTCCTCAGCCAATCACAGAGCACTAGAGGTGATGAATGGGGAGACCTGTCCTCATTTAACCTTTAGTGCTCAGGGAACCCACACTGACAGGAAGATTCTCACGGCTGTGCTCAGAATAAATGCAGCTGTGGGAATCATCCTGTCAGTGTCACAGGCTGTGGAGTCACATGCAGTTCTGCTAGGGCTCCAAAAGCAATCAGAGGAGCAGAGCTGACAGCTTCACTCCCCTGATTGCTCTTGCGGCCCTAGCAGAACTATAGTACGTGTTCTTGGATAGAGACTCTCTAGAGTTCCACTGGATCCCCGGGCACTAGAGGCTAAATGGGGACATGTCTCCCCATTCATTCACGATTGAGCTGTCATCAGGGTTTACCCTTCCTCAGCCAATCACAGAGCAATAGAGGTGATAAATGGGAAGACTTATCCTCATTTAACCTCTAGTGCCCGGGGATGCCACACTGACAGGAAGATTCCCACGGCTGTGCAGCCGTGGGAATCATCCTGTCATTGTGGGATAACTTGTAAAAAAATAAAAGTTAGTTACACAAATCACACAACCAATAAATTACTTTTACATTAAAGCCACTTTTTTAACAAATTTTTTTACACACAAAATTGCAAAGTCGAATCCTGTATTTTTTGGGTCAGGTCTAACAAAATTCGAACAGCCATATTCGGGTTCAATAAAAGGACAACGCGAATTCGAACATCAACACTAGTCATTATGCTTTGGGACTGAAGTCAGTGTTGTCCAAAGATTTATAGGTCATGTCAAGGAAATATACTTCACAATATTATCAACAAAGTGAACAGGAAGGTGGAACAGGGTCAGGGCAGCTGGGCAGATCAGTAGTTATTTAAAATAATCTCACCCACAAAGCGGTGATGTCAACCCAATAGTATAAAGGCATTTGTCACTGGGGCAGCAAATACCCCTGACAGTTCCCTTTACAGAGAAGTCTCAATCAAAAGTAAGAACTTTTTAAAAAGTTTTTTTTCTTGTGTTTGCTATTTCTTTGATACTGATACCTTGGATTGCCTGGTTATTTTTGCTAGTAGAAATACTTTGGAGAAAATAAGGGTATTTGTGCCATTTGGAGAAGCTATAGTGCCAGATTTACAAGTTAATTGCAAAGAACATGCTTTTGTTACCAAGTTGCTGCAAAGGGGTTAAAGGGGCATGTCGGAATTGAAAAAAAAATTTAAAAAAGGGAAGTTAACCTGGGAAAACATTTCCCACATTAAAAAAAATAAAAAGAACGTCTTTTTGCATCAAGTACTCTTAAATTCCTTATATTGATTTGAAATAGTTCAGCTTTTCGAACTAGGACTACAAGGGGATTATATTAAACAATAGGTAGTTATTGCAAGTTAGGTAGGTAGTTAAGTATTGGAAGTTGGAAGTAAAGATGGCATCAAACAGAGTATACATACAAACAAGCATTTGTATCATTTTTACTGCAAAAAGAGTTAAAGTTGGAGGTGTTGTAGGAAGAAAAGCCCTCAACAAAGCCACTTCTATATAAGGGAGAGATTTGAATGTGCATAATACAGCTTCTTATACACTGTAATATAATTTTGAAAAGAGAACATTTAATCTACACTTTTGAAGTGCACATCAAAGAACACTGATCTTAATACTGCAGAATTTATTTCCCTTGACATATGTGATAGTGTGAGCTATTTCAGCTTGACAAATGTACTTTAGAAATACAATTTACAATAAATCTTGTGTTTCTATTTATGATATGAATGTTAATAATCTACTCTACAGAAATGCATTGATTTCTTTCCATTCCAACAAACATATAAATTACACTTTACCAAGGCACTGAACACCAATGCAATTATGATATAATGAAGCATATAATGTAACCAGAAATAATACTTTCTATTTTAATAATATGTTTCTAAATGAGTTGCAAAATTCAATAGAAAAACTGTTAGAGCATGACAACAGTTAGTACCGCTTGTAAGATTTTTTTCATATTTTTGTAATAACCTTCATACTTTGAGCACCTAAAATTTCACCAGAGCAATACTTGGCTTGTTTTTAATTTGCAGTTTAGAGAAATTTGGAGTCTTTGCACTTCTAAATCACAATTAAATATACTATGTAAAAAAAAAAAAGATGCAGCTGTTGGTTTCTAAAATTTGTTGATTTATTAAATACCTAAAGCAAATTTTAATACAATATGTATCGCCTTCTACCGTACTAAACCCTATGCCTTAAAGTTATTTGAGTCTTATCATTAAAAAAGCTAGAAACAAACTTTACTAGATGAACCATCAAAGGTACATAGAATTTATCCTGTGTTCTGTATCTGTTGATGTAAGCCTTGAGCATTGTTTTCTTACTTCTAAGGTGGAAAGTCTTCTTTTTCTGTAAGGCTCACTGTTGTAATAAGGAAATCTGAAGTCTATACATCCATTCCCTTGTGTCAAATTCATTAAAAGTTTCCTACCAAAGATGAAAACTCGTATTGCAGACAGTCCTGGTACCTTGACATTAAACTTCCATTTAAAAAAAAAAAAATGTTTCGGTGCACTACTATTACTGTGGTTGTAAGGAAATTTGAAGGTGAAATAAATAGTTAACATACTGATTAAGCGGGTTAAGTTTGGAAGGTACTATTGCTACGTCAGCAGTTTCAATTGTTATAAAGGTTTGTTATTATTGGTTTATTTTATTGATTGATGAAGCGTGAATTGTTAAATTGTTCAGTCTGATATGCGCCACTCTAAGCAACTATTAGTCTATGGGGCTAAATTACCAACGGGATACAGGCTGTTCACATAGCAAACTGAGTAAATTCCGTGTGTTTTTCACTTAGCTTAGTAAATGAGATAAAGCTCTGCTGACTTTCAACCATCTAATCATGTACAGGAAAAATAAATACTCTTTCTTGCATTTGTTTGGGTATTCTCTGCAAAATGAAATATAATCAGATTCACATTCTTCAAGTTAATTGAATTATCTGTTGCAAGGTAATTATTCACCTTTGTTAAGTGAAAAGTCTAAATCCTAAATCACCACTGATATAGAATTTTACTTGTAATAGAGGATTTGCAGGTAGGTTTACTGATTGGTTAACAGTCACTATATGAGAGAACAGACAAATTTTGATGCAACAAAAAGGAAATAAATTGCCTATGTGCAACTGAAAATAATGGTTGTGATTTACCTTGGCTAAAACTGACAATATGAGAAAATGGGCAAATTTTTATGTATGGGAAACAAATTACCTGTGTATATGCTAGGTGATGCTTATCTGGCCAGCAAATCTGTGCTGTATGCAGCAATGCAGTATCAGTCTGTTTATTCTATTTAGCGGTGTCACTTGCAGCAGCAAGGAGAACAGGGAAATAGGAGCATCCCCTACTTCCCTTTAGCAGTGCAGCCTGACATTATCGGAATCCCCTGCACACACTCTCAGACTTTCTTTCTGCTCACAGTTTCCAGTTGCCTGTTGTAGCGTTAAGCTATGCTGACCTTCTGATGGTGTGTTATTTGGTAGATTTACTGTTGCTGAGCTTGCCTGTTTCCTTAACTGAATGTTGTTATTATCCTTGGATACCTTGTCTGGGGGACTGATTACCTTTTTTAACCTCAGGTTCTATATTTTGCTCTTACCTTTACTGGACTCATTTGTACTGCAATATCTGTGGGTTCCTGGTCCTCTGGCAGTCCTTCCCTTGCACACAGAAGTCCTGCGGTCACCGTGTGCTGGGACTCTGACTTTGCCTCTGACATTCTCGCAAAAATTTCCTCTTCCAACTTCCAAAGGGTCTGCAAAATTTTGGCGAACCGATTTCGCTGACCCATCAGAAGATCGAAAAAATCATTACAGGAAAAGTACTGTGGCTGCCATGCAGCCGTGGGAATCCTCAAGTGCACAATCCCTGGGCACTAAAAGTTAAATTAGGGCTCGCCGCGAGATCGAATTTTAAAATTTCACTCGCTCATCTCTACTTGCTATAGGCAATGACTGTTGTGTTAGATTGGGTGACTGGTGTCTGGCAACCACCGGTGGTGGACCAGGGCCTTACAGTATAATTAAATAATTAGGGATTTCTATCTTATTTTTGTTTGATTTTTTTTAAATGAAGGTAAGGTGACTGTATGTTATGCTGGGACTTAATTATGTCTATTTGTGTATATTTGTATATACTTTTTTTTGACTTTATGTCAGTTTATTTGAAAGTTGAGTGAAAAGCAAGGTAATATTTCCATGATGTATAACTCCTTAAATATTCTGTGCCTAAAATCCTACTAGGATATATGCTTAAGACACATTGGACTGATTCATTAAACCTCTCCAAAGCTGAAGAGAATAAACTTTCATCAGTGAAGCTGGGTGATTCAGCAAACCTGGAATAGATCTGTTCCGGGATTCTAAACATTTGCTAGCAAATAGCAAATGACTTTAAAGAAATCTTTTCCAGTTTTGTTGGATTACCCAGGTTTACTGATGAAAGCGTATTCTCTCCAGCCTTGGAGAGCTTAAATAAATCAAGCCCATTGTGCATAGTCAAACGTGTGCAATGAGTAATAAATCTGGAATTTTCTTTTTTTTAGACTACTAATTTATCACAGACATTGATTTATTTGCAGTCTTAAGAATACCATTTTGGAGATTTGCTATTCTTCTGTAAACATTTTAAAATTCTACTTTGTGTTTTTACTATGGTTGCTTTTACAAGTTGCAAGTAACGAAAAGGTAATTTAGAAAATGGGCTTTTGTGTTTGAATAGTAACCTGTTTTAAGCTATCAGGACAAGGAATCAACGTTCCATTTTTCTTACAAAGAGTTGTTCTTACAACGCTCTATTTCATGCAGACCTAGGGCTATACATTTGATGTATACATTTGCATAATTATTGAGACACAATGATCCATGTCCACATAGAAAATGGCCCCAATGCACCATTTATTATACTATTTTCACATCAAGAAAATTTACTTTCACATTATATGTTGCTGCAAAGTTTGTGTCTGTTTGTAGTCTTTTCAGGGTGAATTTGACATAAAACAAGCTGCAATAAATCTTTCCAATTAGTTGCTTTTAATCTGAAATGCCCTGTTTATAAAACGAAAAATAATGGAGGAGATAAAAAGATAGATAGAGGAAGATAGTGTAAAGATTAGATGTTTTACATAAGGCAGGATGACATTTGATACCTATTTCACTGATCATTTCTAGGATGAATCTGTCTGGACAGGCCAAGTATTACAGATAAAACATGAAACATTTTTTTCAACTTTATAACGTTAGTTCAGCAGCAAGAGTACAAAATGTGATTTATGCCTTAATATGAAAGAACATGAAAAAATGAACACACTCTGCTGACCTCTATTATAATAACTGTGAATTGCAAAAACTATAGAAATTCTCAAAAGTTAATAACAAACTTTTATTATTTGCAGGTGCAACAGATCCCAGAAAACTTAAATTGAAAAATGTTTTTGTTGTGTATTGGGATTCCTTTATATTACCGACAGAAGAAATAGATTAGCTGAAGGTAGGAAACAATTCAAATCTGAAGAAAGATTATTAGTTTAGATTTTTGTTTAATCAAGAATGCAAGAATTGTACAAGATGGTTATTCAGTTTTAGTACATCACAGAATGTCACCAACGACCAGGGGACACTTCACAGATAATTTCACAGATACAATACATTTTCCACCTTAAAACCATAGGCTAACTTCACTAGTATCTAGGTTATTGTGTGCTATCAAAATATTGCAAGGACAGCGTGGTAGCTACCTAGTTAAAATTTAGTCTTAGGCTATGTTTAAACTGGCTGTAAGGTTGCAGTGCAATTATCACTTTCTCACACCCTTGAATCGTTGCAACATATTGAGAATGGAAGGAGGTAGCAGTGAGCAGTTCATTACCGCTCACTGTTGCCTTCTGTATCATTTGCAAAGGCTGGTTTTAGGAACAAGTGCAGCGGCCGAGCATACAACTGCACAAATTTGCTTAAAACTTCTTATTCCTACTTACGTTTAAATATAGCTTTATTGGGCCATCATCTAGGCTTTCATCCTTTCCAAAGACAGTAGTTATTTGCATTGTGTTCTCCTGTGTGTTGATTTCAAGTACTTTCTATTTAACATACATACATACTATTTATAGTATCTGTTTTGTGATTAAACATACCCTGGTAGGCATATGCATGTGACAATAGTGAAAATATCTTCATTTTATTTTTTGTTAATTATGAATGATTTGATCCATTTTGTAAACATTGTGTTCTACAGCAAGCTACTATGAAAACTAAAACTAAATAATTTAATGAAAACTAAAAAGTTCCCTAAAAGTAATCTATGGGGATTGCACCACAAAGCTAGCTACATACCTATTTAAAACCAATAGGTGAGTGAGTTTTTCTGACATTGAAGGTGAAACAGCAGATGGCCATCATACAATGAGATCAGACATGAATGATAGGAAAGACTAGAAGAACAACAGGAAATATAATGCCAGCATGAGTCCAAATAAATACAAATGATAAGAACAAATAAAATATTACGGAGGGGGTTGGAAGAGACAGACAGATTAACAGATTGACAGATTAGGAATTGAGTTTTCCTGCCAAATCTTTGGATTTTGCACTTGCATGTCACTCAATATCGATATGCCCTTTTAGGAAAGTGTAAGTGATTACACTGGTCAGCAAACATTTTCTTGCCAAACAGATTACAGTCATTTTAGGTTATATTTGATGCACAGATTCCAAATATAGTATTGGTTGCAAGATTGGCTCTAGTTTTTAAAATATGACCCCAAAAATAACCTTATAGAAAACTAATGAAACATGAAAATTAAGCAAAACTAAACTAGATTTGGGTACATAAACCAAATTAAATTTTTGAAATCCTATTCTATATTCAGTATATTTACAGAACAAATTATCATTACTATTAATATTATTATTGTTATTAAACAGGATTTATATAGTGCCAACATCTTACACAGCGCTGTAAAAAATACAGACAGTGACACTGGAGGAGAGGACCCTGCCCCAAAGAGCTTACAATCTAATCACAAAGAAGTAATTGAAAAACTCTGTTTGTATGATTTCCTTTTATGCTGCTGATCAGGACAATCATGTTGAAGGCTCCAGCAGTAGTCTGCCATTATGTATCTGTCCCATCTGCCCTGATACCTTTCTTACATCACTTTTATATCTTGATGGAACCTCTCCCCTTGTTCCTCACTGAAATCGCCAGGGTTTTCTGGAAATTTGCGCAAATGGAGATAATGTACCTTTATGCTCATAGTAGCACCTAAATTTTTAAAGTTTAAGAGCAAGTTTTGTACCAGTTCTCATAATTTTGTGCTTTATGTTTACCCAAGAAGTTCTTGACAACCATTACATAGCTGTGCCAGAGAGAAACTTCAGTATCAGTCATGTAACTTGGGAAATTTGAATCATGTATTTGTTTCCAAATCTGGGGTCCATCAAAGATTCTTTTTTTTTTCAGTTTTCAATCCAGGGAAGAATCTAGAAATGTATTTGAAGCAATCATCGTCCTTTTTAAAAGCTCTAACAAATTGCTTCAATTAATCCCAACTTAATGTGTTGGAGGGAGAATGATTTTTTCTTTGTCAACCTATGGCTCGTTAATGATGTTCACTGCACCTTTTTTCATGTTTCATGTTTTTCCTTGGAGACCATGACTTTTTTTTCCAGTGATCCTGCTTTGCTCTACTATACCACAAAAAAGGAAGTTCACCATTTTAAATCAACACATATGGACGATTGATGTTCATGATAGCAAAGCTTTTGTAAAACCATTTAAACATTTGTTGAGTGACCAATTGGAATTGATGCATAGCAGTTGCCATTATGCAGTAAAACAGATTTCAAACATCAAGTGGAACTGTCTGAAAAAGCCGCCAGTCTTCTGCTTGGTAATCTTGTACTCACATGGGCCAGTAGTCCAGGGATGTTACAACTGTACACAAAGTCTCTTCACTAGGTCACATATTAAATCATTGAGCTCTTCTTGGAAGAACTGCTGGTTTTATGAAACACTTCCTTCATATTCACTTCCACTGCTAACTCCTGGATTACACTCCAAACCCTGTATGTCCTCCATGTCTGATACAGGAATATCAGGGAATGCACTGAACACTGGTATGGGAACACCCTGGTAGATTTTGAAGCAGGGTGCTGCACAAAGTCCAACATCACAGTCAGGACAGTAGAACCTGGTTTCCTTGCGTTTCTTCCTTCCTCTGTCATCAGTCTTTGAGCAGCACACCACGCACATCCTTGTAGTTGCCGCCTTTTTCTGGGATGAATTCAGTGAAATGACGACCGGTCAGGCGTTCTGGGTTGACAACGGTGGAAACACGACGTCCAGGTCTATTCATAGCCACTGATGGTGTTTGGTGGTTCTTGACTATGGATTCGGAAACTTGCAAAATGAAGTCAGAATGATTCACAGGCCTCTGACTTTTTTTTTGTATAGAACGTAGGCATTCTATAGGCACTGCTCAACTAGATGCCTGAAAATCTTCTTGTAGTACTTCCTTTGCTGTTTCCTCATCGCTGGGTAGAATGTCATGGCTTGGTCAGCTCTGTCCACACCTCCCATGGTGTTGTTGTAGTCAATCACCACCTGTGGCTTCATTGCTTCTTTCCCACGTTTTGTGTGTACCAGAATGGTGGAGGCATCATGGACAGTACTCATCAGGCACACATCTTTCTTGTCCACCATCTTAGGACCATCATTTTGCCTTTCTGCCAGGCAACAATTTCTCCTGTCTTCAGCTTCCCTTTTGCAAACAGTGCTGGCAGGTTGCACCGGTTAGCCCTAACGGTTCCATACGCATCTGTTCTGTGTTGCAGAAGGAACTCATAAAGCTCAGGAGATGTGTAGAATTTTTCAGTTATGACACAATAGCCCTGATCTAGCAATGGCTCAATGAGGGATAGCACTGAAGATGTTGCCAATCCATAATGGCTGTATCTGGGGTTGAACTGTGTCCCTTTTACAGCGTACAGTACTGTATTCCAGATGTAGCCAGATGATGATTCGCACAGCATATAGGTCTTCACGCCAAATCGTGCCCTCTTTGATGCAATGTACTGCACCCAGCTGAGCCTCCCCTTGTAAGCCATTAGACGTTCGTCAATGCTGACATCTCTTTCTGGCACATATGTTTGCTGGAAATTTTGTAGAATCGTCTGAGACACTTCCTATATTTTCTTGAGTTTTTGTGCAAGATGGGTAGTTTCATCAAATTCTTCATTGTTTGTGAAGTGCAGGTACTTCGTGATGAGGGGAAAGCGGTATTCTGGCATGACTGTGCCAAAGAATGGAGTAGCAATCATTTTATTCTTGGACCAGTACCACTTCTGCATGGGTTTGCCCACAACTCCCTGCAGGATCACCAAGCCCAAAAACAGCCAAAT
Source organism: Pyxicephalus adspersus (assembly GCF_032062135.1). NCBI lineage: Eukaryota > Metazoa > Chordata > Amphibia > Anura > Pyxicephalidae > Pyxicephalus > Pyxicephalus adspersus. The sequence goes on along the minus strand of NC_092862.1, from coordinate 71,687,230 downwards.
GTCATCCTTGGTCACAGGTTCCCACTTTCTGCTTCTTGCAAACCTCAGGTGTGGAGCACCTTGTTGTTGTCCAGCGTACCTGTATAAAACAAAATAAAAAAATAATTTTAGGATATGTGCTTTTATAGTGTGAAGGTGGCAAGTAATATGTTAGCAAACACAGAGCAGCATATATGTTTGCATAAAAAAAAAAAAAATAGCAAAAAATTTCAAAACTTAGCAAACAGAGCAGCATACATGTTGGCATAAAAAATTAAAAAAATAGCAAACACAGAGCAGCATACATGCTTACATAAAAAAAAAAAAACTTTCAAAAAGTTTGCACAAAGCAGCATACATGTTGGCATAAAAAAAAATGTAAAAATTTAGCAAACACAAAGCAGCATACATGTTTGCATAAAAAAAGAACAAAAATTTCAAAAAGTTAGCAAACACAAGAGTGGCTTACCTGTTTGTCTCTGCAACATTTTTTTCGATAACCTCATCAGTCAAAAACAACTTCAGGTGTGCCAGGGGGTCGTCGCATTCAGCCTCAATTTTCATCCCAGGTGCGCCGGTGAATGGAACTCTTGGCGGTGCTGCCTGGTCTGCATCAAGGTCAATAGGACACCATGTGCGGACAGCACTGAGTTTACTCTGTAATCTGCTTTTAAATTTCCTACCCGGCCACGCCCCCTGACGGAGAGGCGCCTCGGCATCACAGCGGGATCGTCCGATCGCCGCTGGAGCGCGGGGCTAAGGTATGTTTTTTTGCATGTTTTTCCCCCCCGAGTCACACTCAGGATTACCGCTAGGGGGGTTATTAATAATATGATGTGTTAACATTTGTTGATGGTAAAATCATCTATTCCGATTCCTGTATAACAAGAACTAAAGCCATTTTAATTAAACTGAGGTCATTTCTGGGTTTAGCAGACCTGAAATACACTAAATATATAAAAAAATCCTTGGCGAGTGCAATTTTTTTTTTTTTTTAATAAAGTTTGTTTTGAATCAATTTTACTGGCTTTAGTACAAATTAAAGCAGCATCAGGTGGACATGAGGGGCAACAGCACATCCATACATGCAGACCCAAGAAGATTCGTTGTTTCTCCCAATACCATCTGAAACGTGTGGAGGAGATAAAGGTGAATGGTCTCTACATAAGAAGAACTAGACACGGTGATAAAAGAACAGAAACTCAGCAGTGGGACCGGTATCTACATCTTTATGTGAGGAAGAGCAGGAGTTTTCTCACCAGGGATTCTCACCAGGGATGTTTAGGGGAATTTCAGATTTCCTGCTTTATAAATAGAGATCCTTTTGTGGAACAAAACATATTATGCAAAAAATAAAAAGCTTTTGTTGAAAAAGCAATTATGAATTGATGTTATGTGGTGTAAGATGTTTTTTTTTTCTTGTATCTCTTATGAGGAAGGTTTGACAGAACTACATTTCCATCTAAATAAGTGTATTTGTCCCAGGGAATTTCATCTTACAAGGGGTCAAATAGTTACTGACACATAATTATTTTCTGTATGATGGAGTGTATTACATTTATGTGAAGTGCTTCCATGGGTGACAAACCTGTATTCACAAATGCTTACTTGTATATGGGTTGGTGGGAATAAAGTCAAATTTTTGAAGGCAAGAACCTTCACAGATCTTCATAGTGGATACTTTAGTCATTAAGATATGGATAAAATTTATTAACAGCAATGGGCCTGATTTACTGAAGCTCAGCTTTAATAAATCAGACCCAATATTCTACATGAAAATTTTACTTCTTTAGATATAAACACCATACGTTTTTTCAAAGGTACATAACAAGCCAAGATGGAATGATATAGAAAACCAATATGTAGGGTGTAGTTTTTTTTGCTTCGCTGTCATCCTCAGCATGTTATCCGAGGGGTTCTGAGTAGAACATTTATTCAAGTCAGGAGGAATCGCCCTGATATTGGCACTTTGGGAAATTGTCTCTTCTAGTATGTTTATAAATAAAGAGTCACATAATACAGCCTGATTAAAAGCAACAGGATTATATATATGTGGAATGTAAGGATATGGTTGTTTCAGTTGTTTCAGTTTCAGGGAGACACATTAGGTTATCTGTCACTCGCAAACTGTATCAGAATAAATAATTGTTACATTGCAACAAAAGATTTGTAATAAATCTGATCACATTTGATACATGTGATGTACAATGTGTAGGGTGAACTACAAGTAGATTGTGTGATACATTAATAGATCATTTTTTTAGCATTAAGACTGGAAAAAAGGTAAATATTTAATTATCAAACATAATGGGAAAATAAAACCTCTTGAAATACAAAATATAGAACAGGTTTTTATCCCATTAAATGGGAAGACAAATGAATCCTTTTATGTAGAAGATAAGTGTTTAGATACCCACACTCCACAATGACCTGATTATAAACGAGGCATCCAATATTATTATGAATGAAGTAAAGTGAAGGAGTGAAGTTTTTTTTTGAAATGAGTGTCTAATCAATCAGATAAGTAGACATTTGATAATGAAGACAAGGTTTTTAACCTGCCGAGCTGTAACCCCGAGTGTGACTCGGAGTAAAAAAAAAGATGCTGAGAGCAGTAACCCCGAGTCACACTCGAGATAGCTAAACCAATGAAAAATATTAGTAATTTGAGCCTTACTTGATCCTCTGGCATTCTTCTCCATGATCCTTGTCTTCTCGCTTCCTTTGCCCGGCGTCCTCTGCATCCGATGGGTCACCGGGGAGTTCTGACTGACGTCGGTGCATGCAGACGTTCTGTTCGGGGCGCGGCGGGAATTTCAAATCTACTGGTATTGCATTCAATACAAATTAACTGTATTGAATGCAATACATTGGATTTATTTGTGTAAAAGCAGTACAATGTCTTTCATGAACATTTATTTTACAGTATAATATAACAGTATAAGTATATTATTTAAAAAAAAAAAAAAAATTATTTTTTTATTTCTTATTTTGACATTTTGTCTTTTAAACTGTATTATACTCATACTATTATATTATACTGTAAAATAAATTTTCATGAAAAACAATGTACCGCTTTTAGACATATAAATCCAAACAGAAATAAACCCAGGAGGTTAATTATCATGGTATATATAGCATGTGCATCACCAAAAAAACACCATCCTCACAGTGAAGCATGGTGGTGGCAGCATCGTGCTTTAGGGTTGCTTTTCATTAGCTGGAACTGAGGCTGCATTCAAAGTAGAGATAATTATAAACAGTTTAAAAAAGCAGTCACTTTTGACCCAAAAACTTTAGGCATCTGCTAGAAAGCTGAAGATGAAGAGGAATTTCACCTTTTAACATGACAATGACTATACGCATACATCTAAATCAACAAAAGAATGGCTTAACCAGAAGAAAATTAAAGTTTTTATTAGCCCAACCAGGGCCCAGACCTAAATCCAATAAAAATCTGTGGGGTAACCTGCAGAGCCTTTGCAATCTGACAGATTCGAGGAGCTTTTGCAAGGAAGAGTGGGCAAAAATTGTCCAAAAAAAGTCAACATGTGCCATGCTGATAGACTCCTACCCAAGAAGATTGAATGCTGTAATTAAATCAAAAGATGGTTCAACAAAAAATTAGTTTATGGGTGCACATACTTAAGCAGCCAGCTTGTCTTACATTTTTTTTAATTTTTCCTCTAAAAGATTTGTTTAATTTTTTAATTTAATTGTACAGGTTATAGGTCACATTAAAGGTGGGAAATGTTTTGAATTGATTTTTTAATAGTCCCATTTTTTACATCACAAAAACTTGGCATTTTACCAAAGGTGTAGACTTTTTATCCTCACATATATCTGTATATATATATATATATATATATATATATATATATATATATATATATGCAAAGAACAATTTTCTGATACCCTACAGTTAACATACACAATGTCTATTCCTCATCAAGGATGGACATTTTTTTTATACTTGGTAGCTGATGTCTTTGAGCATGTAAATGTATTGGCATCTGGTTTTGAATAACACACATTTTTTATACTATAACACTATTTTTGCCATAAAAAATGGACTACAGTATAGAGAAAAAATTACCTACTGCACTGCATCAGTTAGAGTGCTGTCCCTTACAGGGTCATTATGATGTGATCCAGTTTCTTTACTCTCCCAAGTCAGATGCCTAGAGATGTGTACAATAAAAATCCTAAAAAGTGGTTTAGTTGGGGTTTTATATTTTTCTTTTCTTTAAAATAAAATAATGAAAAACTTTACGTTTCCATTGTTGTGGCTTTTCCAAAATGCTAATGGTGCAGATGCTGCTAACTGACCAAAAACACATGCATTTAAAGTCACATTTTTTGGAACCTTTGGCGCTCACTGACAGTTCCCAAATAATTTTCAGCAAACAATCAAAGTTGTACCTAAAATGATCAATATATTAACTATGACACAGCGACCATATGCAGGCTGGAAGATTCCCTTAAATTAGCTATGAAATGTATTGTGAAAATAATTATTGTGCAGTAAATGCATGCTGTATGTGCTAAATTTGCCTAGGAATAAAAGAGATCATGCAGATACTTTTGTCATGAAAAAGATCTTGTCAATCTGTGCTCAATCATATTATGAAAAATCACACCTCTATTTTCTGCATTAGATTTGTCATCAGAAAGAACAATTAGTTCAGTAGAGCACCTTAACTAGCTGCTCTAAAAGGTAAATACAGTGTGAATAATAGTGGGAACCATTAAACTAGAAAGTAATAGACCTTATTAGAAGCTGAAGCAATTCTTCTAGCACACCCTAGAGAAAGCTGAAAATGCATACAGTAGTTAAGTAAATGAGAAATAAAGGTAAATGGGGCATGAATGAGCAAATGTATTTAAAAAAAAAAAAAAAAAGATTACACGTTTTATGTAATAGAAGTGCTCTTAGTTTATTGGGAATAAACATAAATAATCATAAACAAAAAAAGAAAAAGCCTAGCCAGAACAAAGGATATATAGATATATATTTAAAAAGCTTGTTACATTTTTCTAAAATGAGAATATCACTACAGTTATTTCTTCATTTATTCTATAAACAATACAGATTGCATCTGTTATTTACAATTCACCTTGTATACTGTATGTATTTTGGACCCAGTGCCATGTAAAAGGCTACCTAGATAGAAAGAAAAAAATGCCTACTATGGATGTTTTCTTCTGGAAATAAAAAGTAAACATAATAAGGATGGATAGAAATATGCAACACTATTCTATAATGAACTGCAATGTATACCTTAAATAAACTATGTTAGATATTTCCTAGAAATTTCATTTAAATTAAATGAATTTAGGAGCAGGCTTTTATAGACAAATAACATTTATTTACTACTGCTGAGGTTCAAAAACAGAATAAACAAACTGACCTAAAACAGCATTAAAAACGTGAGATCTAATACGACAGTTGCTAAGTTTTAGGAAAAAAATATCAAACATTTAGCCTGCAATAATGAATGCCTTACCTACCTTCTATTCATGTCACTGCTTGCAGGTTGGTAGCTCAAATAAATAAAAACCTACATCTCCTTGTTCCTTAGCAATCATGTGAACTGCAGTACAGATGCAGTAAAAGAAATGTTTGTTTTTTATCAGATTTCAGTAAAACAAAAAAATACATAAAAATATTTCTATAAATGAGGTCATTCTCTTAAATAAAGAAATAAATATAATAACACTATTTTATTACATTTGCAATTACTAACTGATGCAGTCTGGTTTTTCCACTGGTCGAAGGCATGGAGCAGATCATTTTCTATCTGCTGTTACAGGATATCTTATGTTTGTTTCTGTTATGTTTCTCAGTGCATCAATTGGACCTAATTTATTAAAGCTCTCCAAGACTGGAGTGGATACACTTTCATCGCTGAACCTTTGTGAGCTTTAATAAATCGGACGCATTGACTCAAAGCATTTTCAGTTAGGCAACGATTTTAGTTTAGGAAAAAGTAAAAAATCACATTGTACCTATTATGGTGAATATGGAGGATGTTCCAGTGTAGTAATGTGTTCCTCGGTCACAGAAAGTCCTGTGTGAGATGGAGCATTGTTCTGATAAGAAATGAAACCATTTTCTCACATTTCTGGCTGTCTTTTCCTGACTCTTTTTCTCAGCTTTATCAAAACTTCCTTAAAAAAATGTTGGTTCACAGTTGTGCCTTCTGGAATACCCTTTATGTGAAAACAACACTTTGAGATTGCCCTTGATTTTGAACTTGCTTCAACACGCTATTTTGATTCTTGGTGCTGAAGGTGTTTTCCAGAGCATCGATTGTCGATTTGTTTCAGGATCATACTAGAAGTTTCTGGTTTCTTCACAAGGAGTGACTTTTTGAAAAAGGTTTGGGTCCACCTGAAGTTACTGCAGAATGTCAGTGAAAGTTTCCTTGTGCCACTCTTTTTGCTTTTTTTACTAAAAATTTAAAATTGACACGTTGCTTAATGTTTGAACTTATCAGGATTTTAGCACATCAAAGGGAAACACAACTGCATGAAAGAGTGACTGATAGCAAACTAAATGGCAGGGAGCACAATCTAAGCCTAAGACCATTCTGACCATTCTCCTCTGACTCCTCTGATCTTTATCAGCAAGGCATTTTTGCCCACAGAACTGCCACCTATTGTATATTATTTCCTCTTTAGACCATTCTCTCCAAACCCTAGAGATAGTTGTATGTGGAAATCCCAGCATATAAATTTTTGAAATGCTTAGACCAGCTTGCTGAGCACCAACAATTGTGCCCCATTAAAGGTCACTTAAATCACATTTCTTCTCCATTCTGATCCACAATTTGAATTTTTCTTCAGTTTAATCAAACTTGGAAAATGGTATGTTTATTTAATGTAAAATAAGATTTTAAATTATTTGTATGTGTATAGTAAAGTACAAATTTAATGTCACTGTTAGCAGGTTTTAAACAGAGAAAAGGAAACATATATTGAAGGGTAAATGCTGAGTAAATAGCAAGGACATGTTAAAGGTTTATTGTGCAGTAAATAAGATGATAACAGTAATGGGACAAAAATCATTAAATGCTAAGTGTACCAGATACAAATTAAAGTGTTAATCAACAGTAAAAAGGGAAAAGAGTTAATAGAAACTGAATGGCAAGGTCATGTTGAATGTTAAATGCATCCTAAAGAGAAATGCATTTTCTGAGCATACTGTAAAAAGTCTAGCACAACAGTGATGTGGTTTTAAATTTTAAACCACCACCCCTACACTTGACATTTGTGGAACAGATAGTTGGGAAGATTGTATATAATAAGTATAAGACAATAATGCAAATCTTGTGTAATGGCTCTCCAGTAGTTGTGAGATATAGCCAAGGAGCTGTTGTAAGTCATGTACATAAAGATAGATGTTTGATTTTTCATACTGCAGGGGAAATCAGAGGATACCATATTTTAGCATTCCAAAGACGAATGACATGACATCAGAGGACGTACAGTGTATATTAATAATAAAACTTAACTAAAAAACTTAAAATAATTTAAAAAAACAGCATTTTCATTTCAACCATATTTGGTACTGGGTACTTTAAACTGAGACTATTGAATATTAGGTGGTTATAAGCCCGACATGATCGGTGTATGTAGCAGCCACAACCACCAAATGTTATAGTAAAATTGAGCTATGGCTCACCACTTTATACAAATTGTTCAATGGCAAAACTGTTTATATTATGTGAACTTTTTTCTGCTTATGCAGAAGCACTGCCTTTCGGTCTAGACCTTTAAGGTAATTGGGAACCCCTGCTAAAAATAATATATCCATTACTGACAGTAGTGTTGTGGTTATTAGTAGAAGAATGCCTCTAACATATGTGGTCATTGGAAAGAATGTCACCCTTACTAAAGAAAAAATAATCATTGGTTCCAAATAAACTGACCTGAGGAGAACAGAATGCTCATGAGTCAAGGAACCCCTAACAGCTTCTGGAGAAACCCTAGCGTTAATGGAAGCCTTGTTGAGAAACACGGCCCCCAGTGTTACCTCTTGTAGCCCTGTTGAGCAGAGTTTAACTCTTCTCAATGGTGTACCACAACCCATTTCTAGTGGTGAAACCTCTGGAGCACAAAAGTGCATTTTGTTTGCATTTTCCTTTGGATCCACTTACCAAAGATTGTGCTTTTCCAAAGTTTAGCTAGTTACATTCTGCACAATCTGTTTCCCAATGGCGAGAATTCACTTTCTGTCCCAAAGAACAAGAAGTGAGTGAAATTTTCCAGTTAAAGGGAATCCATTGTTAAACAGTTGTTACCAGACCAAGTATCCCTATTGGATGATTTCATCAATTCAACATTTTGGGTTTTCCCTCAATTTCAGCCCTGATGGCAATGGTCACTGAAAAAAAGGGAGGGTGATTCTCTCTGTGATGCAAATAGCAACAAAAACTGACAGAGTTGCTAAACTTTTGCTACCTTGTCAAAACTGAACAGGTCTTAGCATTAGATACACTTTAACTGAACCAATTTATTTTGCTTGGGAAAAGAACAGGTTCATTTTTTAAATCACCTTTTAGCCTATTTGACATTTGGAACCATAATAACGTAATAAAAAACCTCACTTTAAGATACATTTTCTTCTTTGCTCAGTTCTATTAGTGAATTTATTTTATTGTGTTGCATTTTTTTTATTTTGCATTTCTTTTAATCCAAAGCTTAGTTTAGAATAATGATATGCTAGTTCTTTTTTTCCAAGTAAATAAACAAAATGTGTGTATTATTTTAGTAAAAACGAATGTACCTAAATTTCTCTTTCTTTCCAGGTCACACTAAACTGGCGCACGTTGTGTTAAGCTGTACCACTCCATTAAGTGAAGTACTTTGGGTGAAAAGTCAATGTGAAAGATTTGATTTATCTGGTACAATTACAGTTATTAACTTTTTACATCATGAACTACTTAATGACTTTAAACTGGCAATCAAGTATATTTAAGTGCTTAATAAAATATTCTTTCCAGTGGAAAGCATTACTGAAGTACCCTTGTACAAAAAATAGATGTACAAAAATGTGTGGTAAACATCCGATTAAAAAAAAAAAAAAAACATTCTAAGATGCATATTTCAAATATATTTAATAAAAAGCTGATATTCTGTGTCTATGAAAAAAAAACTTACCATATTCACAGATATACATTTAAAAGTATGGATTTACATTTCTGAAAACATTAAAATAGGGTTTGCATTTAGGTTCCCTGCAACTCTAAATTTTATTGCGAATATGAAAGCACTTGCCAAGGTAAAACTTGTCTATTGGTTACCTAGTCCAAGTGTTTTATAAATTGTAGTGATTGGGAACCAATGGTAATGATGCCCACTTCTGTTATTAGAAACACAGCGCCAAGTACAAGGCAGAAAGTATTTGCATTGGTGAGTGGTTGTTACAAGTGGTACCACCCTTAACAACTACCAGTCTGTTGGGACATTCTCTAACTCTTTAGATTTGATTTATCAAAGCTCTCCAAGACTGGAGAAAATAGGCTTTTAGGAGAGAACCTGGTTCATTCAACAACCCTGGAAGCAATTTCTTAAAATGTATTTATTGGCAAATATGGCCTATGGTTTTAATCCTAGACCAGATCCATTCCAGGTTTGCTGGATCACCAAGGTTCTCCCATGATAGTCTTTCTTCTCCAGTCTAGGAGAGCATTGATGAATCAGGCCCTTTACCTTAGCTAAAACATGTAAGGCTTGTTCCCACAGAACCCTCTGAATGTGCTCCCAAAACAATTTTTATATCAATAATATGCCTGTGCTGCCTTCATTGCATCTTAGCAGAGACAATAGTATTGATATACATTAGCTTTTCTACTGCCCTCTAGTGGTTGTTTTTTTTGTAAGCAGTCTTTGCATAATATATTCTAGCCAGCAACAGGAAATTATCTAGATTTACAGGATGGTGAAAGGCCCGCCTAGTCTCCATCTTAGTTTCTCAGTGAAACGCATCTGTCCTTCCCATCAAGCCTGGCAAACGAATTGTCTGTAAGTAGGCCTCTATGATAGCATTTTATGAAGAAGCATGTAGAAATATTGTGCATTAGATAGCTAGATGTAAGCTATATATTGCTGTACTGTGTATACTGATATATATCTGTTTGTATTGTATTGTAGTTTCACAAAATTAAAGTAAATGAGGAAAGACAATAAAGTTCAGAGAATCTCAGTCAAGAAGCAGATTTCTCCGCTTTGTTTGTATTGTATTGCAGTTTCACAAAATTAAAGTAAATGAGGAAAGACAATAAAGTTCAGAGAATCTCAGTCAAGAAGCAGATTTCTCCGCTTATTGGCCTTATTTACAGTGTTTAGCTGCCTGTCTAGCTGCACTACACAGGACAGTGTTGTGAGGACAGAATAATGCCCAAAGACTAAACTATGCTCAAGCACAATTTTGTCCATTCCTAGTAAACTGTGTGTGTAGGTGGTGCTATATTTAATCCGAAGCCGGACTTGTAATACTAGAATGCCAGTGGTCACCTTTTTTTTCTGGTGGTAATGATATTAGTATTAGAAGTATTGAACACATCCAGGTAACAAGAATGTCTAAGAAAAAATCCAATGATAACAGTTCCTGTTTAAAAATCATTTTTTAAGCATTTAAGGCCCTATGCTTTAGCATGACTAAAGTTAAACATTAAACCAAATAAAACCAAAGTGGACTAAATACTGATAATGAGGCACATTGGCTTCACATGTTGAGTTATACTCATTGTCATCTTGTGTTAATTTAATGCTCTTTCCATCTTTTTAATAAAATCTGTAGATGTGTAGGTAGCCTCAAAAAAGAAAGTTGCACGAAAAGCTCATATAACAGAAAGGTTAGTCAGGTGTCAGATACTAGTGGAGGGTGGATTAAGGATAGTCGGGGGGAGGGTTATAAATAATTGTAAGGAGCTTCCCATGTTACATTCAAACATTGGATTGTGCAGTACTAGTTATACTGAAAAAAAATTGATTTGGCAAACAAGGATGGTAAAAGCAGCAATGGTTTAAAGAGCCTGTTCACCAATGCTAGAAGTCTAGCAAACAAAATAGGGGAGTTGGAAGCCTTAATGAGTGGAGCATTATGACTTAGTAGGCATTGCTGAATCCTGGCTTTGTTCTTCATATGACTGGGCTGTCAATATTCCTGGGTATACTCTCTTTCGTAAAGACAGAGTGAAACGAAAGGGTGGTGGTGTCTGTCTGTATGTGAGAAGTCATCTAAAAGTGAAAATGTGAAAGAAGAAATTGCAGATGGAACAAGCGATGAGGTTTAGGCATTATGGATGGAGTTAAATGTGGGGTTGAATAACACACAATTATTTATTGGAGTCTGCTATAGGCCCCCAGTGCTAAGGAAGAAATAGAAAATCAACTTCTAGAACAGGTAGAAAAAGCAGCAAAAAGTGGGAGTGTTTTAATCATGGGAGATTTCAACTACCCTGACATTGACTGGAGTAATGGCACTACAGGGACAGCAAAAGGGAAAAGATTTGTGAATCTAATACAAGATAATTTTATGGTACAGTTTATAGAAGCCCCAAATGGAAATGATACTCTGCTGGACCTTGTTCTTTCTAGCAATGCAGACCAGTAGCAGTGACCATAATATGATTTCATTTATTGTAAGCTGTAAACAGGAAGCAAAATCAGGAAAGATAAAAACATTTAATTTTAAGAGAGCAAATTTTGCATTATTAAGGGTGGCTCTCTGTGACTTGGACTGGGAGAAAATATTGTCCTCAAAGAACACTGAACAGAAATGGGAATATTTCCAGTCTTTTCTACAAAAACACACTGAAAAGTATATTCCAATGGGTGATAAGTTTAAGAGGCTAAAATTAAAACCTATGTGGCTCACAGCTGATGTTAAAAAGTCATAAGAAACAAGAAAAGGGCATAACAAAAGATGTAGAAAAGAGATAAAATGTGCAAAACTTCAAAATGAAAGACTGATTGCAAAGGAAAGAAAGACAAACCCCCAATTTTTTTATAAATATAATAATAGCAAAAAGATCAGTTCTGAGCATGTAGTCCCCTTAAAGGATGTTGCTGTGTTGTTAAACTGGGGATAAAGAAAAGGACGACTTTCGTAACACTTTTTTAGCTCTGTGTACACATAGTAAAATGGCAGCGCTAAAAACCAAATTCATAATAGCAATGTCACTGCCTTAAATCACAATGGCTCAGAATTGAATTGATAACAGCTGGGAAAAATTAAGGTTGACAAAGCTCCAGGACCTTATGGATTACATTCACGTGTCCTCAAACAAATTTACTCTTTTTTATGAGGAAGTAAGTAAATGGGTAGACAGTGGAGTAGCAGTTGATATAGTGTACTTGGACTTTGCTAAAGCATTTGACACTGTACCCCACAGACCGTTAATATGCAAGTTAGGGTCAATAGGTTTAAAAAAGTCAGTCTGTAAATGGATAGAGAACTGGCTTAAAGACCGTATCCATGGAGTTATAATTAATGATTCATACTCTGAAAAGTCTAAGGTTATTAGTGGTGTACCCCAGGGTTCAGTGTTGGGACCTTTACTGTTTAACATCTTTAAAAATGATATTGGAGTTTGGGATTCAAAGTACCATTTCTGTGTTTACAGATGACATCAAACTATGTAATGGAATTAAGTCCATACAGAATGTCTATAATCTACAAGCAGACCTGGATGTACTGTTTGATTGGGCAGCCAAGTGGCAAATGACATTTAATATAGATAAATGTAAAGTTATGCACTTGGGGGCTAACAACATGCATGCTTCATACTGTCTAGGGGGAATACATTTGGGGGAGTAAGAAATGGAAAAGGATCTGGGGGTTCTGGTAGATCATATAGTTAATAACAACATGCAATGCCAAGCTGCAATATCTAAAGCTAGAAAGGTACTTTCTTGTAATAAAAGAGGAATAGACTGCAGAGATGGAGACATTATCCTGCACCTGTACAAAGCATTGGTCAGACCACATCTGGAATATGCAGTCCAGTTTTGGGCACCAGTTAACAAAAAGGACATTGTGGAGTTGGAGAGAGTGCAGAGAAGGGCAACTAAACTAATAAAAGGAATGAAGGAGCTTAGCTATGAGGAGAGATTAGCTGAACTGAATCTATTCTCCCTTGAGAAAAGACATTTAAGTGGGGATATGATCATCCTGTATAAATATATAAATGGTCCATATAGAGAACTTCCTTCCCAATTATTTACTTTGAGATCATTAAAAAGAACAAGAGGGCACTCTTTGCGTCTGGAGGAAAAGAAGTTTAAGCTCCGGATAAGGAAGGGATTCTTCACTGTAAGGTTTGTGAAAATGTGGAATCGGCTCCCTCAGAAAGTAGTTTCAGGAACTACTATAGATTGCTTTAAGAAAAAGCTGGATGTTTTTCTAGAAGCACAGAATATAACTGGATATTAAGGATTTAAAGTAAAGATAACAGTGACTGTTGATCCAGGGAACATCCGATTGCCTCATGGAATCAGGAAGGGATTTTTTCCCTGTTGAAGCAAATTGTGCCAGGGTTTTTCTTTTGCCTTTCTCTGGACAACTATGTCCTATAGGGACTTATATTTAGGATATGTTTATTTCCCTAGTGGTTGAACTTGATGGACGTATGTCTTTTTTCAACCTAACCTAGTATGTAACTATGTAACGGGAGGCAGCAATCCATGATATATCTGCAGAGTCTACTATAGTTGTCTGCAGTAAATGTGTACAACCTACAAGTGACAATGAAAATGATGATAATTTTCTCACCTTAGCATCTCTGGGCTGTTTCTTGTATAACATTAAATATTCATTGTTTTGATCTTGCAGGAAGGCATTTCACTGAATCTTTAATTTTTTTAAGGTGCAAACAAACTAATGAAAACTGTTCGGTACTAATTTGAACACATTTTTCTTAACTACTGATGCAGCTAATGAATTTGGGACTAAATTAATTTATATATTGACCAAGAATGAAGGAAAAACACCAAAAACTAAAGATGAATAGAGATATGTGGATTCAAAGTTTACACAAAAAATATGTGAATATTTCCTAATTCAATAAATATAAAAAAAATGCTGCCTTTTAAATTCCCAAGGGCCAAGGTTAATAACATAGAGACTAGATGGCTATATATACTCTTGTACTATGCTCATTACATGTACAGTAATGGGCAAACATATTGGCACCCTTGCATTGTCAGAAAATGAATCGTTGGCACTGGAAGAACACAAAAAAACAGTAAAACAAATCTGAGACATTCCACAGAAAATGTCAAAAATAGCCTGGACAGAATTATTGGCACCCTCAACTTAATACTTGGTAGCACAACCTTTGGAAAAAATACCTGATGTTTTTACTTTCTGTAACAATCAATGAGTCTTTTATAATTCTCTACTGGGATTTTGGTTCACTCACCCTTTGCCAGCAGCTCCAGGTCCCCCAGATTTGAAAGTGTGTGTAAAACACTGAACACAGTGAAAAGAAAGGAGTAAGAGTGGTCCATAATTCCAGTAGAGAGATGAAAAAGACTTACTGGTTGTTACTTGAGCTACCAAATATTAAGTTGAGGGTGCCAGTAATTTTTTCCAGGCTATTTCTGAGGATTTGCGCGAAATGAGCACAATGGACACCGGAACATTAGGTTATCAGGAAGTGGACTTGAACCCTTAGGATTGTCCATGCCTTTCTATAATGTTGGTTCTCAAATCCTCAGACAATTCAATGCTCTCCTTGCAAATTGGTGGGCAATAGGTCAGTCATTTATGTGGAGAATATCACTGGATATTGTGATTCACATGGATTTAACGAATGCCATCATACTGTTTACTATACTTCTGCTGCACTTACCTACACAGTGTATATTTAACCCCTGGGGGGTTCATTTCTTTCTGGATTTATATGTCTAAAAGCGGTACCTTGTTTTTATCATAGTATATTATATAGTATATATAAAAGTTTAAGTATAATAAAGTTTGAAACACAAAATCATATCAAAATAACACATTTATTTTTTTTTTTAAATAATAAAAAAAAATAGGTATACTATTATATTATACTGTAAAATAAAAGTTCATGAAATACAATGTACTTTAACACATATAAATCCACTTAGTACAGTTATTTTGTATTGAATGCAAAACAAATAGATTTAAAATTCCCGCCACGCACCGAACAGAACGTCCGCACACTCCGACATCACCGGGAACTCATTGGTGACTCATCAGAAGCGAAAAGACGGGGATCACAGCGAAGGGCGCTGGAGGTTCAGGTAAGGCTCTGTTTACTATTGTTTTCTATTGTTTTAGCTTTCAGCATCTTGTTTTACCCCGAGTCACATTCAGGGTTACCGCTCAGGGGGTTAATCATGATGATTAGGTGACTGATTTACTAGCTGAACTATGATGATGATGATACCACTATGATTTTCATAGAAATTTAAGTTCAACCCAAATTTTGCCTGGACCTCATTCCAAGCTAGTAATAGATAGAAATTATTATAAAAAAATGTAACTACATCCTAATAGTGTGCAAATTGTTAATAGTGTGTTCCTTTTTTTGGTAACCAATGGCACACTTTTTTATGCTTGTTGCTATGTTGCTCCGTCCATGTGTGTACTTGTTCCTATTTCTTCACAATAGATAGGAAGGCATAGACAGCTGCACAACATTTTTAAATGGTAGTAAAACATTTTATAGACCACTAATTTAGGGATAAGCTAAATCATGAAAATGTATTGCGCTTCAAACATTAAATGTATTGAAGTCCATGGCTGACAACTTTTCAAACTAATTGCAAATCCCCAGGTAATTGCACAGCCCCTTAATAGGGTATCACCATAAAATTGCGGGTAGGTAAGGATTTATGTTTAAAAAGTTAAAAAAAGAAACATGTACTATTTTTTCAGACTCTTTATTATGCAGAAACCTAGGTGACTAGGACAAGAATGTGTGGGAGGCAGCAAGCATTTGGTTCTCACTCTGGAGCATTGCAAGTGTTCCTTGAACCTGGATTGTCATAACCAGGGACAGACAGTAGAAAGAAGCAAGCAGCCCCTTTGGCCATACCAAGCCCCAAATATTTCTCCAAATATGAAGGGAGGAACATCCCTACAATTGGTTGAACAGATAGCTGCCCTCTCATGTTGGGTAATGTGTACAAGAGTGCAAAGTACTCCTTACCCATTCCCAGTAAGTGTTCAATAAAAGACGCAGAAAACACATATTCCAAACAAAAACACAACACATTACTTACCATTGCTGAAATTAACTCACCGAGTACTGCTTCTACAATGACATTCCCTGATTCCCTGGTTGGCACTGCCCAGGTAGTTTATGTTTATCATTTTATAATCTGTCAATGACTCATTAAGTAAAGGGATGAAACATGAATGATACCCTTTTAGGCATTTTAAAAATGTTTTTGAATTTGTGTAACATGTATATTCTTCTGGCCGGTCACAGGAGGTAAGTACTAGGATGATATTAGGTTTTTTTCTCAGAATGCCTTTAATATAACCAGAGTTCTTAGTTATTATTCAAAGGGGTATATGTTTAAAAATGTGAACCTGACTTTCCCTGGGGGGAATATTTTAGTAATTGATTCTCTAAGGGTATTGTTTTTAGTGAGTGTGAGATTCACTGCTTCATAAATAGACCCACAAATGTCACTAAATAAAATCAAACCAATATTAAATAATTTATTATATTAAGGTTAGTATTAATAAAATTAATTAACAATGTTATATAAAGTCCCGTACTACACTACCAGTCTGTGGGGGATTGGAGAGCTATAGCGCTCTAGTATACACTTAGCAGGAATGAGCTGGAGGAGTACATTAGTCGATGCTACAGGATTAGAAAAATTGTAAAGCTACAGGATAAGTCAAAATATGCAGGAATTCAGAAAAGCAAAGTAAACATAAACTACACTAAACATCTAATGTTACAATTGCTAATATACATAATTGGGTATTTTGGGCAAATTGAAAAAATATAAAATCTGGCCCCCAGAAATAAAATTAATGGACATGCCTGTTAAAATATATGTTTGCAATACATGAACATTTTCCTATATGTTGCCTTATTTAGGTTCTACAGGTACTGAAAACTACACTTCCTATTGGGCTCACAACTCTTTTTTACATTGTCATTATCTCATCAGTATATTTTATCATTGCAAGTACAAACATGTTTTTTTACATGTTCCCTAGCAGCTCTTAGTCATTCTCAGGTCTCATGTAGTTCCACATCATTGTCATAAATCATAGCCATAGGCAGTGTTTTTGTTTCATTGTTCTCTGATAGTTTCTTCTGTTACTTAGTTGCTGGCCAAGTAGTTTTGCCATTTTCAAAATAATACAAACTGTAAATTATTCTATTCCACATCTTTTCCCTCATATCTTTTACCTATAAATCTTCTTGTTTTGTAATTAAATAGCCAGCGTTGTATCTTAGATATTTTGCATTTGTCACCATCATTACCCCTTCCGTCTTGATCCTGCATGTAAATGATAGATGCTGTAATGTGGTAGATTTAGTAGTTTTGTCACATCATAGAACAAAATAAAGCATATAAAAAATATTTTATTCTTCAACCTGCCAGCCTGCTCCATGATTGTCATGCTTTGGAAAAACAAATTTAAAATCACCTTTTATTTTTATGTAGTGGTTCTACACTATCCTAATATGCCCAAAAAGGTGATGGATTGACAATGTTTTTTATATCACCACAAATAAAAAATTGGTCAAATATTTGTATTATTTTGTCACTTATCCTGTTAATTCCAAAATGAGTAAGTCTATGATGTTCTCCTGTGGTGCTTCTTAAGCGTTAATAATTTTAAAATGCTTAGCCCACAACCTAGAAAATTTGAATGCTGAGCCTTTTAATGTGTTTATTGGAAAAAATAACATAAAAAAACTATTTTCCTACCACACACAGTGGTCATTCACTATAATTTTCCTATAATTACTCCACACAGTGCCACATTTAGTTAGAAATGCTTTGATGCTTCTGCCATAGGGATCAACATGGTAATACAGTGCCAAAAATGTATAAAGTAACAGATTTTTCCTTTTAGACCTCTGGTACTCTTCATGTCATTTAGTGTATAATAACCACATGATTAATATTTATATCTTTGACATTCTGTTCTGTACTAAAGAAATATTGAGGCTGTCATTGCTGTTTGTAATAGTTCTTATCTGCCTTTAGTGTTGCTGTTCCGATTTGGGATGAACACAGAACTGTACCAATTATCTGACATTCTATTATACTTATAATAAGTGAACAAAGATGTTGTTAAAGTTAACTTCATTTCTCATTTTTTAGAAGAAAGTGGCAGCAGCTGCCCCCTGTGTACACTAACCACAGCCTCCCACTGCCTTCCGGCTGCTCATAACTTGAGCACATATCAAACATTAGGTCTATTGTCAAGATGAATTGCAGTGACCATTTTCCAAGTGGTTGGCAAGGTAAGCTTCAGTGTTCCGATTCCAAATTTTTGTCTTAGTTTGGCCAGAGAACACTTTTAAACAAACTGAATCTAATTTAAGCAATCTATCCACATGATTGTTCAATGTCAGCAACTCAGAAAGTATTAAAGCCAGAGGCAACCAAACAAATAGTATTTCTAAAGTTGTATTGCAATCGCAGCCCTAAAAATCTTACAGTACATGTTTCCTACTAGTATAAATGTTCATGGCGTTACTTTACATATCTGGTACTTATGGTGTAGATGATATTTTGATGAGATTGCCATTTGATACATAGAAACATTCTTTCTTTTATATTTTAGTTTTAAAATTTTTTTCCTTTTAATGTCAATAGCTAAAAATGTTCCATTTTGTAACCACCAATCATATACATATAAAGCAAAATTTTCTTAAAATGCAATGTTGTGGGTTTTTTATTTTATTTTGCTGATGATTGCATAGTGTTTAGTGGATGAACATGTGAAAGAGGAGACATCACAGAGAATGAAAAGGAAAAGAGTTTAAAATGTTAAATAACTGGGTTTATCTATAGTAAGTAAAATATTTGCTCATGCCGTGTCTTTGACATCACATTTGTGTTTCAAATTCTTTCCTGGTTTTTACTGCATATATCATGAAAAAGGCTTCAGCAGGCACTTTAGCGGAATTAAGAAAATCTTCTTCTCCTTCCACCATGCCAATAAATTACATTTATTCTCAAAGCATCATTTCAGTAAATTGTAGATAACACACCTGAGTTTTCTCAGTTTCAATGAAAAATAGCAAAAACATTTTTTATTTCATTACAGGATCAACCTTCCAGCTGTGAAACAAACAAAAACTGACAGTATGATAAATATTGTAGCATTTTAGTATAAAACTTTCTTTACATAGTCTAGATAAAGCTTCTTGTTTGTTGGTCATTTTCAATCTATAAATTAAGTAATGTTGCCAGTATTAAAGTTTTCTTCTCCAAACATTTCTGCCAAGAAATGAAAACGTGGTCCCCAGTCACTTAAAAAATCATAATCCTGATCTGCCTCCATTTTTAGTGACTCTATAGAGCTCAGTGATTCAGCCACAGATCCTGAACCTTCATAGGCGTAAGTAGCTAGTGAGTCATATGGAGGAGCATTTGGGTCCACATCATGCTCTTGGAGCCTTTCATTGATAAAATCTCTGATGTCATTGTTATATTCTGCTGGTGGCTTTTGACGGGGCTGACACAAAGGTTCAGGCTTTATGTCTCTGCGTACATTGTTGTCTTCAACCACCTTTGGATTTCTTAGGGCACCAATGTCAAAGGCCTGTGTGTCCTCTTCTCCACCTCCTTCATCATCATAATGGATAACATTGTCCCTTATGTCTTCTTTTGAGGTCATTAGACCATCCTTTTTTTTCTGTCTTCTTAATGCTACGTAGAGTACTACAATAACTACGAAAAAGCAGGAGAAATATACTTTAAAATAAACCTATAATACTTGCATGGCTAAAATGTATATAGTACAATGCAGAAAGTTTACTTCAAGGTCACATCAAGGTACCAAGTCTAAAACTTTGAATGTTCTTTTGATCTTGGGTGGGTATTTAGGAAACACAGCTGTAATCTGACAAGTATTTAAAAAAACTTTTGGAATTACAAGTCCCATCTGAGAAGAATTGTAGGGTGCTGGTAATTGTATTAGCTATAGCAAGCGGAAGCTATGAAGGATTTAGGGTATATGGTAGGCCAATTTGTTAGCATTATGAAGTATTAAGGGTTAATGTTAAAGAATATTGTAAATTAGGAACAGTGAGTAAAAAATAATTGCCAGGTGCAGATAGATAATAATAATAATTATTTAGGGGTCATTTACCAGTTAAGTGGGGGATCAGTAATAAATGATGAGTGCAGGTTATATGTTAAAGTAGAGCAAAGGGACATACTAAGAGGTGTGTTTATCAATGAGTAATTCATCCAATAATTAATTAACATATATTCTTTCAAGCGTGATTCAGCATGGTTTATCTTTTAGTTCACTTCCACTTTAACCTATTTATAGTAGAATTAGTGTGCAACAGCCAAATGCAGTTGCCTAGAAACAGCCTTAAAATTTCAAATGTACTGAAATTCAGGTTTCAACTTATCTGTCCGGCCAATCTGCCATCCATAGCTCTTCATACCAGTTATATTATTTTATAAACAGTTTTTGCACCATGTCATTTCATTAAATGTGCTTTGAGAAGGGTTTCCCACACATTATGGGTGCCAGCAGTCAGCCAGCAATCTCAACTTATCACCTAGCTTCAACCTCACCCCTCAACCAGTTTACTGGTGTGTACCAATATGAAACATGGAAGCAAGCAACCAAAGTTGGCGAACTAAAGTAAGAAGTGTGGTTCCTCTTTCTCTCTCCTTATATTTCTGTAACAGCACATGAACTTGTAATGTTTAAATTATTCCACAGTGAGACACAAAGCTGTTGGATTTTGGTCTCTGATAAATCTAAGTCATGCATACTACTAATATAAATATATGTTTATATGTATATGTATATATATATATTTATATATATATATATAAAAATATATACCGTATTTTTCGGACCATAAGACGCACTTTTTTTCCCCCTAAAGAAAACAAGAAAAAAAAAATTCATTTGTGTTCCCCTGTGTTCCAGCGTGCGGCACTTGTGCCCGCCCACGAAGGCGGCGCCGATTGGTTTGATGAATGCCGATCGGCGCCGCCTTCATGGGCGGGCACAAGTGCCGCACGCTGGATCTCAGGGAAACACAGAGGAGGAACACAGACAGAGGCAGATAGCAGCCAATGTCTGTGTTCCTCCTCTGTAGGAGGCTGCTATCTGCCTCTGTCTGTGTTCCTCCTCTGTGTTTCCCTGTCTTCCAGCGTGCGGCACTTGTGCCCGCCCACGAAGGCGGCGCCGATTGATTTCATGAATGCCGATCGGCGCCGCCTTCATGGGCGGGCACAAGTGCCACACGCTGGATCTCAGGGAAACACAGAGGAGGAACACAGACAGAGGCAGATAGCAGCCAATGTCTGTGTTCCTCCTCTGTGTTCCAGCGTGCGGCACTTGTGCCCGCCCACGAAGGCGGCGCCGATTGATTTGATGAATGCCGATCGGCGCCGCCTTCATGGGCGGGCACAAGTGCCGCACGCTGGATCTCAGGGGAAATCAAATGAATTTTTTTTTTTTGTTTTCCTGTGCGGAAAACCTGGTGCGTCTTATAGTCCGGAGCGTCTAATGGTCCGAAAAATACGGTATATATATAGTATAAAGTGAAAACATGTGCCAAAAACCTACCTAAAAGTATAATAATGCACAGTAAAATTGCTATCAAGGCCCCTGTGCTTAGCCCAACGGGTAAAAAAATTGCTTCCACATTGCAGGAAAGGACTCCTCCTCTCGAATCACATCTGCATACTTTTATGGTCAATGTGCTTGTACTGCTTTGAATTGGATAACTGCTGTCTTCTACCACCACTGGGAGAAGGTAAAATTCTTTCTGTCTCCGACTATACCCATATCTCTGAGCAACTATGCCAGCTGAGTTATCTGAAAAAGAAATAAATACATTTCATTATTTTTTACAATAACTCATGTGTGGTGAATACCATACTTTTTTTACATTTATTTTTTTTTATTTACCATTTAGCCCAAGTGGCATGTCTGGATACCCAGCTGATACCCCACTGAGCTGTGCATGCTCTGAATGTTCTTGAAAGGGAATACTACGGACAAGTATGTTTTCTTGCAGAACAGATGTTACCCGCATCTTCTGCAAAAAAAACCCTGCTTGCTTGTGTTTTTTTCCTATAGATCCACTTTAACAAAATCACACAAAGCATGCAATCCTGTGTGGTAACACATGCACATTAATGAATTGATATTTAGGAGATAGAGATATAGGGAAAGCTTGATAGCAAATGTTTTGTATCCTGGACTAGATCCTTTCCATGTTTACTGGATAACTCAGCTTCACTGATGAAAGTGTATCCTCCTCAACCTTGGAGAGCTTTAATAAAACAGGCCCATTATGTGAGGTGAAGTGAACACACTTACTTTGTAAAAAAGAATACTTGCTAAGTGGCCACTCTCTACATTTGTAAATCGACCCCACTGTTATGACTTTTACTGAAGGATTCTATAATTTTTGACAGACATACTTTAATCTAATGTACAATAATCTATATGTACAAACCATATAGGATAACACCATTTATTTCCTTTCACAACACGTAAGACTCCTGTAGAGTGATTTTCTTTTTACCAAACCATAATGCTAATAAAACATCTAAGGTTTTTTTACTTATAGCTGTACCAAACAGGAATCAGCTTGTTTAGCCTTTTTCCTGAAGTCCCATTTATCATCAAGCTGCTCTTTGTGACATTTATACACAACAAAGTACATTTGAAATATTTCCCCTTCCTGACATTACTTTTCTTTTTTTGGCATCAGATACTTCTAAAAAGGATGCTCTAATCTCTTTGTCTCAGTTGTCCCCTCCAGATTATTTAAGATGGTATGTGTGGTAATAAATGATCCACTAAAACAGTTAAGTGACATACCGAGGGTATTTCAAAACCAAATCCAATAAAACATGATATAGGGTTTTTCCACGTAGGAGTTTATTCTTGAACATTTGTGCTTATAAGCCTAACACAAATGGCACAGCAACAGACAGAAATACACACATTTATCATAACTTTTGTTGTATGGAAAATATATTCTGACAAATTGCTAAAGGTTGGCCAAGAAGCAGCCACCTGATATGCTACAAAGCACTTTTTAAACTGGTGGTGGTCCAAAATGCCCTAATAAGTGCATACTTTACTTACTAATTTTTAGAAAACAAGAAATATACTACATTCTTTTTTGGGCAACTGGATGGAAATGGAAAAGAAATGAAATGGTAATGCTCCCAAATAAATCAGTTGCAACAGGTCACAGAAAGGACTGGGAGCAATTGTTCAGTGACTAGCCTGGTATCACCACTACTCTGCATTAAGAAAGTAAATTGGTAAAAAATCATTTAAACTTTAAGCAGTTCATGGATTCCACAACACAATTTGAATATTTACCTAGTAGAGCAAATAATGGGGTCTGCTCCTCTATATCAATTTTTCAATATTTACTCATGTTTATGTATCCACTCAAGCTGATGCTGTAGTGCTTGTTCTAATATCTCCTGTAGGAGAAATATAAGCACACAACAAATGCTGCCTAATTTATATGTTTGTTATATGGTTGTTAACTTTCCATTAACTGTCACCTTACTTATGTGTTCACGACCAAGAAGGGTCACCATAGTAGAACATTTCAAAGACACATATGAGTGAATTGTAATGAAAAAGGTAATGTCTGCATCTTTTGAAGGCACACATGAGAGATATTGTACTCTAAAGAAAGTTAGGTAAATTTCAGCTTCATGACTCAGATATGAAAATTAGAGCAAACTTCTAAAACACTTGATCAGTTTTTGGTCTGGGCAAACTTTTTTTAAACTGCAATCTCAGAAATGTAGACTTTCCAAAGTAAGAGTAAAAACTACTTTCTTTTAAAAGAGGGAAATTAAATGCAAAGGCATTTTAAGGCCTTGGTCCAGCAACAGTACTCACCAGTCCCACAATCTAATGCCACACTCCTAACCTATAGCAAGCCCCCGCTCAGCCTTGGTAGACTGGTTGTGTTTCCAAAAACATGGTTGCCCCCAGGACCACTAAAAAACATAGGGCTGCCACCTAAAGGGAAGCAGGGACTGCTGCTAATTCTTACTTCTATTTCCTGTTGCAAAATACAAAACTAGACAGAATAAAAAGTGTTTGAAACTGCAATGGTGCACAGCACGGGATCACCAGACAGATAAGCATCTCCTAACAGCAGGACATAATTATAATGGTAGCAGTAATCCATGAAAATGAGGACTGGTGGTCGTAATGCCACCAGAATTGCACTAATACACACCCCAAGTAAAAAAAAAAACATTTAGGTATATGTGTGAAAATGCAATTTTATAGCACACAGAGTTTAGTTTAGGTTTTGTCAATTGAAATATCCCTTTGAGTGTGGCACACTTACACATACACAGGTTCTCTGTCTCTCTCTTTCTCTCTCTCGCTGTATATATATAAATATATATATATATAAATATATGTATGTACATACCTTCCCCCCAGATACCCTGGCACTGCCATCCAGTTTGGATCTTATAAATGAATTTCCAAAGTCAATAATGTAAACATGGCAAACGTAGCCTGGTTTTTACAGCATGATCATCCCTAAATTGCTGTCAAGATAACACTAAAACTCATATTTTGTTTTGAAAATCCAAGCTAATGAAATTTGACTCCAGTCATGTCTTTCACATTTTAGGATCAATATTAATGAATACATGGTTAGGTAGAATACATGAACAGGGAAGAAATTTACAACGATTCCAAGTTTAGTTCCAGAGATAATACCTGTCACTCCAATTATCAGAAGATTGTATTTTGTAGATATTTATGTAGGAATAAAACTGTTATACAGCAGATGAATAGAGAAATACTGAAATCTTAGACAACAGACATATTTTTTGTTTAAGATATAAATCTAACTTCTATTTTTGAGATATTGCAGTGAAATAAATATATATTTATCATAAAACAACTGTGATGAGCTAGACACCAGCACAATGACAATGGTGTGTACAGGCATATATCAAAGATATTTGTTTGCTTCCTGAAATAATAATGCACGTCACAATTTGAGAATAGAAAATGTATGTAATCAGGATCCTTACTTTTATAGTCATGGATGGTAAAATTGGGGTTTGTGGAACCATCAGGTGGCAGTCTGAAGGAAAATTTCTGCCCTGCAGGTGACATATCCTTGTCAGCAGCGCCAATAATTTGGATGATCTGAAAGCAAACAGAAATCACACACTGTACAGAACATTTCTACATTTTATGTAAACACTACTTACATCAGGATACTACAAAAGCTAGAAAATATTTATTCTAGGATTCAGTGGGCTTTTAACAGACAAAGACGGAGTGTGGGAACAAAGGGAAGTGAAAGAAGAGAACGGTAAAGTGCATTTCTATCATTGCTATTTGTTGAATATCACATATAGGAGAGTAAGTGGAACAAAAGTGGAAAGTTATCATCAAAGCCAAAATACCTAAATAAACTACTAAGATGCTTGCAATAATATAGTTACATTATGCTTACCAATCATTTATTTATATTTCAAAACTACAGCAGTGTATCACGTGGTGTAACTCTACCTAAAATGTGAGTTCTCTAAGTTTTTGATAAATTATTGTTGGTCCATGTCAGCTTTTGATACTGTCTTGATGTCTGTTGGAGCTATTTTTCCTCACTATTCCTGTCTTGGTAACCACTGGTAC
Organism: Pyxicephalus adspersus; assembly: GCF_032062135.1. Taxonomy (NCBI): domain Eukaryota; kingdom Metazoa; phylum Chordata; class Amphibia; order Anura; family Pyxicephalidae; genus Pyxicephalus; species Pyxicephalus adspersus. Next base: position 71,661,366 of record NC_092862.1, on the reverse strand, counting down.
TGGGGCAGGAAGAAAGAGGAATCTTCCTAGTTGGTGTGTCAAAAATTTCAGGGTGTATATGTTATTTAGACTTTTGGACACACCAATTAGGGTAATTCCACTTACTTCCCGTCCCAGTAAGACATTAGCCATCAGTGTTGTGTTGGGTACAGAGCAAAGGTGGTACCATGTTCATCAAGATTGAATAAATGCCACCATTGCAAAAATTAGGTGGATTAAGCTTCTCTTGCATGGCATACCAAACTTCTGAAGGTGCAGGTCCCTTTTATCAAGGTGACACATTATAAAAGAGAACCCTGAAAGTCCATCAATATATCCTGCCTTTTTTCTGAAGTGGTTCCATTCATTCATTTTGTTCTTCTAGTCGGGAACAAAAGCAGTAATAGATGTAAAAATGTTCCAATCTTTTGCCATAGAACCTGATATTTGGCCATTACTTAAACTGATTTAGGGATATGCTGACTCCAGTCACACCCCTGACTAATACAAATACTGTTTAAGCCATAAAAACTAAAGTTTGGTTTATAATGTCTAATAAACATACAACAGCACAATCACCATTTGGATCTTTAGCTGGCAAACCATTGTGATTATATCTATGTTTAAAACTTACATTGTATTTTAAATAGTAATATATGCCAAACCTATAGTATACTTTAGCAGGTGTAATCAAAATTGATTTGAATAATGGATTGTAAGTAAACATTGGTGATGGCATAGCATTACACTACTTGAAGTCCAACAACAGCAAAAACTTGGAGGAGTTAACCCTTTTTTGTCTTTACAAAGATTCTGAAGCAATTATTTTCTTTTAAAACCCTGTCCTAGTGATATCTTTACTTACAGTGTGTTATTGAGACAAGAATTGAGGTGAAATCTTTTCAAATGGAAGTTGCCAAACTTCAGTAAAGTGTATGTCTGTTTCTTTGGTAGACATTTAAACATTTGCTATGAATGTTACAATTAAATGTATCAGAAGAAAGAGTTTGCCATACCTGTCCGGGTTTGGAATTATCACATACTGATATTTCATATGGCACAGTCACCTCAGGGGGAAATTCATTAACATCCAATACGTTTACAATGATTTGTACCAAACTAGTCAGTTGTGGATTGCCTTAGAAAAAAAAAATAATTGTTAGTAAGTAAGATGTTGCCTAAATAATAAAATACATACTTGGATAACTAACCTGCTGTAATTATTAGGAATTACACTGGGGAACAATTTTGAACAAATTTGTTGTTGATTTCAATTTTTAGGCTTATTTACTCTAAATAGGTGTGCTGATTCTGAAAGTGCAGTTAGTTTTCTTCTATCACGTTAGGTTTTTTCTCTACCGCTTATATTGATGCGATTACTGTAGCGTGGATTTGTATAGGCTATTTATTTACACGCAAGACAGTGTGGTCAGAGGTTGTGCGGTGCTCCATGTAGTCAATAAGATAAGCAAAATTAATTTTTCTACTTACTTCATTTCCTTTCTTTCAGGTCATGTCTGGCTCTACTGTTTCTCATAGTAAGTGCCTAAACAACCCTGATTCATTTTGTTTTATCTGTGGCAGTTTCACCATTCCCAGTCAAAGGGCGAACATCAGCACATTTGTGGAGCAAGCCTTCTTGGCATATTTCAAAGTTAAACTTGGTGATCAAGATAAGTCTTGGGACCCTCAAAAGGTGTGCAAACAGTGTGTTGAGGGTTTACAGATGTGATCAAAGGGAACACGTGATAAGATGCCATTTGGTATACCTAAGGTTTGGCGAGAGCCAGGCGATCATTTCAGGACTAGTACTTTTTTATTGTGAAAACTTCATGATATAACAAGAAAAATAAATGTAACACACAGTATCCTAGTCTACTATCGCCTATACGCCCAGTGGCTCATTCAAATGAAAGCCCAGTGCCGGTTTTCGTTACACTACCCACTCGATCTTGAGAAATTGCATTTCTGCAGTACTTTAGAACTGAGAGTGGCTTTGTGCATTGGCATAACATACCTGGTTTACAGGAGGAACTGTGAATTTCAATCTATAACTCAACTGACATGGCGATTATTCATCGATAGCTCAAAACGGAACTTAAAGTGTGTCCACCTTCACAATGGCAATATATTTGGGTCAGTCCCAATTGGCCATTCATTTTCTCTTTGTGAGGAATATGCAGAAATAAAGAGAGTCATTGAGTTGTTGCAATATCACCAACTCAATTGAGTTATCTGTGTTGACCATAAAATGGTATGTTTCCTTCTTGGTCAGCAAAGCGGATACACCAAGTATCCCTGTATCCGTGGATGTGGGACAGCAGAGCTCGTGAGAGGCATTGGGTGGAAAGGAACTGGCCTCCACGATCTACCCTAAAACCAGGTGATCCACAAATTTAGCCACTTGTTGATAAAAAGAATATTATATTCCCACCTCTGCACATGAAACTGGGTCTGATGAAGCAGTTTGTTAAAGCTTTGCCAACTGAAGGAGACTGTTTCAAGTACCTCATTTTGGCATTTCCTAGCCTATCATTTAAAAAAATAAAGGCCAGTGTGTTTGATGGTCCACAGATTTAGTAGCTCATCAAAGATGAACATTTCATGAGAAGTCGAAAAGAATGCTTGGTTATCATTTAAAGTCATTGTCAAGGACTTTCTTGGTGACACACAAGCAAATAATTACACATAAATTGTCCAGAAACACATGGAGAGCTACAAAATGCTTTGTTGCAATATGAGCATCAAGGTGCATTTTCTGCATAGCCATCTTTCTAACGATGCCCTTCCCTTGTTCCGGGAAGGGCCCTTTGATGCCCCGCTTGGTATCCGGTGTCCAAACTTGCGAGGATGCACGGATATCCGCTGCACAGTGGGTGTACGTCAGTCTCCGCGAGTAAGGCTGTGCTTCCGGGTTGAGGGGCAAAGTCTTGGCCAGCCATGAGGGATGCCCTCACGCTGGCCGGGACAAAAGAGAAGGGGGGGGGGGGTGAGGGAGAAGACACTTCTCTTTGAACCATGGCTGTCAGTTTGGATTAGTGCATGTGGAAGTACTTTTAAGGTAGGATGTATACTAGATGCAATATGGAAACTTGCTAAAGCATATGGAGGGTGCTGTGATTGATGGACATTAGATTAAGGCTCATATGATAGATTTTCCTTTTTTCATTTAATGTTTTTGTTTTATTTTAGAAGCGGTGACATTTTGGACACCTCTTTTTGAGTTAGAAAAAATACATTGGGCATTACATTATTATTAAGGAGCACATGGTTTTGAGATGGTATATAAACTATTTGATTGGCACTATATGTTTGGGTTTGAGTAGTAGGTGTTTCATCTTTATGGTGGAGGATTAATGACAAAAGAGGAAATAATGAATGGTTAGTTCAGTTTGAAATAATGGTTAAGGTCAATGATTGTTTTGGTTTAAATATATATTATAGGTTCAAATGTGTTTTTTTTTTTAGGGAGCAACATGCATTAGAATGTTTGAAGGTTAGGAATGGTGACTTTATATGTTGAACACAGAAATTAGGATACACAGTCACACAATTGCACCACCTTAATATATAAATTGATATGCACTTAATAAAGCACAGTGGAATATTATGCTACATGCAAAAAATGTTTAAAAAAGTATTAACTGGGGTGTGAGTTGTATATAGAGTATAGACTATTTAGCCAGCGAGTGTGGCTAAATATTTTAGTTGTGGAATAGATTTCCATATAGATGGTATAATATATAAAAAAGTTTTTTTTTTTTATAGGATTTGGTTGCCTAAAATCTTCATATCTAGTTTTAGCGAACCCAAAACAGTTGCTTCAGGGGAGGTGCCTGTTTCCTACCATCACTCCTCCTAAGTCTCCATGTACTTCTCAGCCAGAAAACCTCCTACTATGCCGGAACAATTCCGAAATATTCAACTGTTTGCTGCAGCCCTGACGATCCAAAATCGTAGAAAGCTATCACCAATCACAAAAATTCTACGGGATAACCAGATTGCCTACCATTTTCCAACCAAGCTTTTAATATCTTATAACGGGAAAACACATGCAGTTGCTTCCGTTGACACAGGTATGCAGCGTAATCAGGGATGGAACCTGAGTACCATTAACCCTGAACCCCGACCACTACGTTCACCAAAAAAAGTAGCCCATGAGTGGACCTGAGCTGAGATGGAGAGAACACCGTTGTACAGATTAGCCCACACTGTGATACGGCCTTATTCTGTGACAAGCCAATTATGGCCTTATGTTGCCCGATTCACCTGGTTTTTAACCAGGGGGACATTTATTTTTTTTTTATAATTTTTTTCTCTATTTTTTTCAAGAATCTCATTATACCAGTATACTTGCTCTGAGTGCTAGGGTGTTTACATCTGGAGCCCTCTCCTCCACTTTTGATATTACTAATGGGACACATCAAGGGTGTCCGCTCTCAACTATTATTTTTACTTTGTTAGTGGAACCCCTAGCTGAGAAGATATGTTCAGAAACGACAGGCAGAGAACATAAGATTAGCCAGTTTGGTGATGACATCATGCTTATACTCACACGACCGTCATCATCTTTACAAGGGGGTTTAGCTATTGACCAATACAGTAAGGCCTCTTATTATAAACTCAATGGCCCTGATTTATTAATGTTCTCCGAGGCTGGAGAGAAGACACTTTCATCAGTGAAGCTGCGTGATCCAGCAAACCTGGCATGGATCTGGTCCAGGATTGAAAACATTTGCTAACAAATAGCTAACAAATTGCTTGATTTTAGGAAATCCATTCCAGGTTTGCTCAATTACTCAGCTTCACTGATGAAATTGTATTCTCTCCAGCCTTGGAGAACTTTATTAAATCAGGGCCAATAAGTCACATATCCTTCCAATAAATTTATCTCATGATGTGCTGGGCCTTCTATCCATTGAATTTTTTTTCCTATTTCTTTTTTGGGCATAGCTTTGACAGCCAAAACTGAATCATATAGAAAATCTTTATGAATATATTTATAAAAGCTTTTTGACACCCTTACCAGCAGCACTTTCGTCCATTAAGAAACAAGAGTTCTCTATAGCAGGCAGAATTGCAGCTTTTAAGATGTTTCTATTACCAAAATTTTTACCTTAAACGCTTATCGCTTTTTACCTTAATCGCTTATCGATTATATTGGAAGATCCAATATATCCAGTTACTGCAGAATGTCAGTGCAAATTATCTTGCAGCACTGTTCTTGCTCTGGTGTAAAATTGTATTAAAAATTTCAATATAGCACATTGCTCAACTTTTAAAATTTATCACAATTTCAGTGCACAAGGGGAGACACAACTGCAATAAACTGGGACTGTCAACAAACAAAACAGCAGGGAGTGACTTGCCGTTGGCAAGTGCTTATAATCTGTTCTCACTGCTTTGTTTAAGAGTTAGAAACACAGTCTCGTTATTTATTAAAAAAGCTTCAGATAAAACAGGTTTGTATGTCTTCTATGTACTTTATTTTACTTTATTTTATTTTAATTTGAGCTCTAATGTTTTTGTGTTTCTGTATTAGTATTCAATGAATGCAGTAAGCAGTGATTGAATACTTCAGTGAAACTAAGATTGATGTACAGTAAATGGCTTTCTGAAAGTTCCATTAAATATGGAAGTTTAAACAAGATCTTTTTTTATGTGTGACAATCTTTGTAGACAAGAATTTTGTTTTTGATAGAAGAAAAATCGTTGTGAAAACCACCACAAAATATTACAGGCTGTCTTGTGAAGATAATGCAGGTGCCTACAGGAGTTTTTAGTTTGCTCAGATTTTTTCAACTTTCTTAAATATAAATCAAATACAAAACACCTCCACATACATCTAGCATTGCAAAAAGAGTGGATCCCATCTGTCATAATCATGAATATTTTATAGCTATGAAAATAATTTCCCTCTGTGACTGTCAACTATGGTTTGTGAACTGAAAGTGTGTCGGTAAAACACTTGGCAAATCCATACTAAAACTTCTGACACGTGCAATAATATCTTCATCCGCAGGCAAAACTTTGCATTAATATTTAGTTGGAAGTGTTGTGTTAGAATTGCCTTTCAGCTGTGTTTTTAGAAGCATTACATCCTTTTGTCAAGTGAAATTTGTGTCAAGTCTCACATAAACGTAACATAGCACTCTTTGTAGAACAAGTTCTAAAGTTCACAGAAAACTGCAGTGGTAGTTTTTCAAAACAAATGTGATGAAATAGCATTTAATGTCAGTCATAGATGCCTTGCAGCAATACAAGATGCACAGGCAAGGCAGGCCTTTGAACATTGCATGCCCAAGTCTATGTTTGTTAGAATTTGTAAGATGTGGGAATGTTTGTATGATACAGTTATTGTATATGCAAATGAATCTCCTAGATCTTGTTGTCTCTTGTCTAGGGAAGATGCGGTAAAGAATTGCTTCAATATATTTGCAGACAGCTAAAAGTGCCACTTACCATGCAGTGACGTTGAAATAATGTATTATGTTTATTTTTATCAAATATTATACCATGTAAATGTTTGCTAAAACGTACTGCTATAGTAATTAATCAGACCGATACTACTAAAGGCCAGTACATTACAAATCAATTCTGGGTCAAATTTAATCTCCATTTCCTTGACTTCTTCAACTTCAACTTGACTACTACAGCGTTTATTCATATGAACACATAGGGGAAACATTAAAAACAAATACTGTATACTAGTAACCGAGGCTTGCTCTTACTTTCTACAGACTTTATTGTTTATACTGCAGTCAAAAGAAGTACTTTACTCACAATACAAATGTGTAACCTCACCACCACTGGTGGGACCCTGTTAGTCCCATCTGCTGCAGCTGAGGAACAGATTCTCATTTTGGACCTTCATTTCACCTAATCTGCTGAATAATACTCAGTACCCAATGAGATTATACCTGACACAGAAAAACAAAATGTATATTTAGTGGATCCATTGGTTCCGGTTTGAGCGTCTCTTTCTCCTGCTGCTGGAGGGGGTTCTCCTGTTCCCCATGACTGCATCCCATGCCAGGCTTAGTCACACTCGATACTATATACTGTGGTTTTATACACTAGTGCATTCTATCTAAGGTCTTGTAAAATCCCTGATGAAGCAGATTATTTCTGTGAAACGTGTTGGATTATCAAAATCTATTACAACATCTCAATGACATACACAATTTTTTGGTTCCATGTACTGAGCATTTTTATGGAATTTCCATCCACTGTTTTTTATGGCTTGTGTTTATTAAAAGATTCATTTTTTTTATTATATCTGAGCCCATTCTGTGACATGTACTGAACTGCCTTTAAAGTCCCACAAATATACCTACCCTTCTATGTACTCAATAATTTAGGCATGTTGGCAGTATATATCTATTGGTTTGAGTTCAGACAACCCATTAACCTCACCACCACTGCCTTCCATGTGACCTCATATGGTCAGGCAGTCCTCGAAGTTGTAGACTGGCCCAAACAGTAGAGAATTATGGTATGTTTCTATGCATTATTCTACAGATAAAATGTTTGTCTGTTTTACAGAAGGAGTAGTGGACTGGAGTTTTACATACTGGAGTAGTGGATAAATAGCTAAAGTCTCCACCTGATGAACCTGATTTCCTAAAGTTTTCCAAGAATGTAGGAGATAGATTACTATAGGTGAACCTGGGTGATCAAGCAAACCTTGAATGGATGTGGTCCAGGATTAAAAACATTTGCCAACTGATAGCAAATGTTAGCAATTATTTTAGGAAACCATTTCAGGATTGCAGGATGACCCAAGTTGGCTTATGATCATTTCCAGTCTTAGATAGCCTTATTTAATCAGGCCTGATGTCCTATGGTTTCAGTCCTTGGAGTTGATTTTAAAACAAAAAAACATTAAAAAACAAATTCTTGCACATTATTGAAGTCAGCAGTGATTCATCTTAATCACTAAATTAAGTGAAATATTCCTTGCAAGGTAATATTTCATTTAGGTATGTATACAGCCGTTTATATGTATGTATAAATTCCTTTAGTAAATCACCCCCTTATTTTTCTTATCTATTCTTTTTCTCCCTTGTTGCCAATGTGCCATTTTTATCTTTGAAAACAGAGCAGTGGCAAAACATTTGAAGTAATGATGTAGTACTAATATACTCACTCATTTTACTGGCGATGATTGATAAGTTAAATTGTGCAGTGGTCTCCCGATCCAAAAGTTCATTTGTTGCAATAGTTCCCTCAGTGGGATCAACAGAAAAATTATTGTTCATATCATTTATATCAAGAGAATACCTAAAAAACAGGAAATATAAAATATAATTTTTAATTAAAAAAAACAACTTTATATTAGGCATGTGAAACACGAAAAAATCTAAATGATTGACCTGATAAATACCTCAAATGAAACTGAAACCTATATTGAATTTTGCTATATATTTTAAAACTGATGTTTCATATTGAACTGTACTATATAATAATGTATACATTATATGGTACAGTTCAATATGAAACATCAGTTTTAAAATCTATGTATGTATAATGTATAGAGTAACACACTGATCACGCCCACCTACACAGGTATTAACCAAACTTTTTGGTGGGGGACATTATTAACATAGAGCCATTCATATTATCAACTAGAAATTAGAAGAACTGGGATAAGTAAAAACGTATCTAAACTTAAGAATAATGTAAAATATTTCAGAATACATTTTGTGAATTTTAGATTTTTTGTGGCTGTATTGATACTTTTAATCTTCTGGGCTGAACTCTCAAGATTTCCACTGTGTGGCCCTGTCTGATGTTACACAGCCTTTCCACTTTAACCTCTCTGATGGCTTTTTTTTATAGTGCACAAGCAGGCCATCACCATGTTCATTTTTATGTGTAAGTTGTATTCAAGCCATTCAGTGCAATATGTTGGTTTTGTTCCTAAAGTTTCAGCACTGGGGGGTTTAACTGCTATTTTTTTAAGGTAAACAAACAAATATAAATATAAAAAAATATGTCCACGTCCCATTTCCAGTAATAGCTAGCTTTGCACACCAAGCATGGGGACTGCTATTGTGATTGGGAAGTAAATGCCCAGCTTCCCTTTCAATATTGGTACCAGTTTGTTTACAGCTTAGCATGGGAAAGGTGCCTTAATGCAGAAGTAAACCCAAAACTAACCAAAAACAAAAAAAAAATAAACACACTTATCCTAAATCCCGCAAATCAGTCTATCTGTTTGGAGGTTTCCTTTAATCAGGTCCCGCATTGTCCCAGTATCCGTCTTCGGCCCGGCCCAGAGGGAGCGTTAGGCACAGCCATCTTCACCTCTCCTCTTCTGTGTTAATCTTCCTACGTCACCTGATCTCTCACTGCACAGGCAGGAGTTTGGGTGATGTAGATGGGGAAAAAAACTGACGATCTTACTGCGCATGCATTAGATCTGCAATTTTCCTATTGATGAAAGGGCTTCTTCTGATGCTCCTGAGGTGCTCGGTCATGCACAGGAGGAGCAACCAAGAGCCTCCTGGGATGCGTGATGTAGGTATCCCGGGAGGCTCTGCGCTCCCATTCATTCTTGATAGCCTAGGTAATCAAGAATTAAGGGGGCGGTGCTGCACCCTTTTTTTTTTAATAAACACAAACAATGTTATTTTTTTAAAATTAAAGGGTTGTCTACCCTGTTATGTAAAGAAAAAATTCTAAGTTTTGGTACGCTTCTAGAAGAGTCCTTTCAATCAATCAGTGATATCAATGGCTGTTTTGGGGTTTATTTCATATATAGGCTTTACAGTTGCATAAACCACAGAAAGAACTATCCATGTTGTAAATAATAAGACAGAGTTGAGAGTTTAAAGCAGAACTAAAAAAAAAAAACTCACCTTTACGCAGATCCATTGATCCTTCTGGGGGTTTCCTGGATTGGGTCTTTTACATAATTTAAAAGTTTTAGTTTAGGTTCAATTTAGTTGGTTTATCAAAAAACAACCAAAAAGGGCTTACACAACTTTTACAAGTTCACAAAACAGTCTGTGTTGTCCTACAGGAGGACTTTGGAGTTTATTGAATTTCTGGTAGATTAATTGGCATTCGTTTGTACTTGCAGTATATACAAAGGGTTCAAAACATGGGAAACTGCATGTTATAAATAAATGGAGACTAGATTGTTAATATGGTAGTCAGTGCTTATTTCATCCAGTAAACACCTTAATAAAAATGGATTGAATTGCTAGTTCTTACCACATTTACTTTGTACCTTGGTAAAACTGACTAGATCCACATACATATGCCATATTTGGAAAATGTAAAGCTTTTTTCAAGAAAAAGATAGTTGAAAGTGTATTTTAATGAAAATAGACAGTGGACTTCATTGACTGTGATTAATTGTGTCCAGATAGAGATGAATATGAAATAATACTAAGAACATTTATTTTGTTTTCAGGTTTCTTATTCCCCCTTGATTAACATGTATTTTATTTATAAATGGTTATTTAAGGAGTGTTAAATATGTGCTTAAAGATTAAAGTTTTGCTGTTCAAACTAAATTGTATGAATTTGAAAACCTATTAAAAGTTTCTTTTTATATCATTACTTCTGAGCAACAGCAATTATAATTACATATTGCACTATTTTAAGAGTGTTTTCTGCATTTCTAATGTATAATTTTCCCAACCAACATTTAAAAATAGATTTGATTTGAACTTTAATTAAAAGCTTCTCTGTGGGTGACCATCACTGTGAAGTGTAGTCATTATTAAAAGCTCTAATTGAACCCAGATGTCAGCAACATGCTACTGTATGACTTATAAAGTACTTGATTTTTTTAGCATTTATTCATCTATTTATTTGTATTTATTGGTTGTAATCTATCCTGTAACAAATTCTACAAACATAATGCAACAATGCAATCAATTCAAAATAATAATTCTTGGACTAAACTCACAGTGCTATAGCATATTATAGTTTAAATATTAAATTTAAAAATATGTAAGTCTTGTTACATGAAAATAATGTTAATGCATTTGAGATTCTTAAGAATTTATCTTAGGTATATGTTGGTCTGGTGTTAAAATAAATATGTTTGACTGACAAAGTTGTTGTATATTATAACTAGAGATGGGATTTGGGTTCACTGCTTCTATAAGATAAATGTTGCAGGTTTTAAACATTAGTCTATGGATAAACTTATGTGCAAAATCATGGGAAAGCATTACAAAAACCCAATGCACCAAATTATTGGGGGTACAGCGCAACTAGAGACTGCTGGAAAATATAGGATAAAGAATAATTACTTACAGAAAAAGAAAATATTAGGGAAACAGTACTTCAATTATGAATGGTAAACTGAGCAATAAACCCCATCACTGCAATTTTTTTGTGGTTGGTGTAATGTCAGCGGTTACTTTTAGCTGCTGGCTTATCCACAGCGAAGATTTTTTACAAGGCATACATTTGTAACATAGCTTTTGTGTCAAGGGGCAGTGTTTTGGTCTTTTTATTTTTTTAAGGTATTTTTTTTGTTTTATATTGATATGGCCTTTATTTTAGGGTACACTGCTATAGGCTGCAAAGCTTCACTAAAAAAGTGAGCTTTTGTTTTAAGTACAGTACAGTGAAGTCAGGAGACAAAGGTAAGTAGTTGACCAGATGTTGAGTTACCAGTTCCAAAACCTATGATGTAAATCTGCTTCTGGGGCACCACACTTCAAACAATTGGAGAATAGACTGAGACCCATTTGAGGGGAGCAAAGAGGGGAATCATTTCCCTATACATAGAGGAGGGAAGTGCAGGTTCCACCTGTTCAATCATGTTTGCCCTTCAATATAGTTGAGATTGAAGTTTATAGCAAAGTTATAACTCCTCCATAGCATGTCTAGGTGGGCACTAATAATATTTGGTCCCCAGGATTTTTCCCTAAAGATTTCACAAAATAGAAGAAACTTATGATTCCATCTGAAGAAAATAAAAAGAACTGTCCTCAGGAGGGGGTATAGAGTCAAGGCCACTGCAAATAAAAGCATTTTATTTGTCAAAGGCTTAGTCAGAGATTTCAACCTCAAAAGGCCCAACTCCGGATCACTAGAGAGCCTGGATATAGAAGGGAAGTCAGGATTAACCCAGAATGGCAAAAGAAGGGAAGAGTGTCTGTTAAGTTGAAATTGTTTCCTAATCTTGTGAGGCAACGATTCCTTGCGGGTGTGTACCATGTAGTACAAACTCAATTTAGGGATTGACTGCTGATCTAACTCAGAATTGGTATACCCTGCAGAACAATGTAACCAATTTTTAATGTATCTGTTGACTGCTTTTAAACCTCAACAAAAGGGAAGTTCAGGTCTCTATGCTTATCCTTTATCAAAATTTAATGCTTGTAGTTAAAAGCATACCTTTGTTACTTGTCTCTAATAATTTAGGCCTATTTCTGTTTTCCCTGCTTCTGTCCAACTTTACACTGCTGTATCATCTTTATTTTATTAAAGTGACCCCGACTTTAATCTTGAAGGTATTTCTATATTCCTAACTAGTTGAACTGGTAAATGAGCTTAAAAACAAACCACCTCTGTAACTGCTTTTAAAGGTATTTATTCTAAATGGGACTTTTAGGTCACAACATAGACTCTAGGGATGGGCTCTATTTGGATTCTAACAGCTGGGAAACACCCGCAGGTTGTTTATATTAAAGGGATGGCAGCCAAGGGATGGCATTATTGCCCGAGGCAGTCAGAAGCCTTCTGGGATGTGTGAAGTAGACGCTGTGCTTCCCTTCAGTTTTGATCATTTGGGCGATCATGACAGAATGGGAGGGGTTTCACCTTTTAAAAAAGGTAGTTGCAGTTAAAAAAATATAATAATAATTTTACTTTATATAAAAGGTTTTCTACCCTTTTATTTAAAGTTATAATTTTAGTTTAGGTCTGCTTTAATAAAAATGTTTCTGTTAAAACCTAATAAAAATCTATTTTTTTCTCGAAGTAAAATGAATTAGGCATCCTCAAAGCCTGTTTTAAAGATTTCTGTATTGCTGGGAGAAGAGAGTGTTGGAGTCCTTGAGCTGATTCCAGGAATTGATTTGTGCAGCATATCCTTAAGAGTGCAAAGAAAGCACTGTATTGTGATACAAAATCTAGCTATTGTGTTTTGTTTCACTATTTTTCCAAAAAATAAAAGTATCCTGCACTACAATAACACTCCTTAGGGTTTCGAGAGGTACAAAGCTCTTTTTTACAATTAACTGGAACATGCAGCAGACATTGGTTCTACGGGATAACACATAAAGGGTCAGAACATGCAGCAAAAAAATCGGTCTATCAGTGGGACCAAAAAGACACTTATTGGTCTATCAGTGGGAGCTTTAACTTAATGATCTCAACAGTAAATTCTTACTGAGGAGAGGCAGTTACATTTAGGCAGGTCATCCTGACTGTCATGGGTGTGCTTGTCTTAATAGACTCCAAATAATTGAATATCTGTCAAGATAAGCCCACCAGCAAATTTACACTGATGTGCAAGTCTGTCTGTCTAACTCAGCAAATGTAAAGTATAGCAATGAAATTTAGGTCATTAGCACCATGACTGGTGTTCAAGCTAAAACGCAAGTTATGTATGTATCAAGGATTTCAGCTGACTTGTCTCAACAACACATTTTTCCTCTTAGTGATTTTAAAACGAAATGGAAACAAGCACAAAATATAAACTATTGCATTCTGGATGTTTTTATTTAAAAATTATTACTTTTATAATGGCATACTATTTATTAGGTTATGAGGGATTGTAGAAAAAAGAAATACAAAATGTATCGACGAAATGTGGTCCAAAATGATATGGGGCTCAATAATGTTAATATACCTTCATATTATATACAAATATAAGCTCTGTATTACATACAGTATATGAACACAATCTGCACATTATACAAAACATAGAATTGCATTACATACAACATAACAAAACATACATACAAACATGCCTGTATTATACTGTACATATATTCACAATCCAATTCCCACTTCAGTCCCAGCATACATACAGGTGAAGAAGTGAAGATATTCTTGTCCTTCAGCTTTCAGTTTCTGCTCTGAATGGAAGGCGGACAGGGCCTGTGACTGTTGTGTCTTCTTCAACAGCTCTGAATTGTTTGGGAGAGCTGCAGATAATACATGCAGCTCTACAGGTATAAGGGAGGCTTTGGAAATTAGAGTGAACCTCTGGGGAGCTCTTCTAAAAGAGAAGAGCCTTTGGCAATTGCTCAGATTGCCCACTCCAAGTGCTTACAACCAGCATTAGAAAGTTCAGGAAGTCAGATGGAGCCTGGCTGATAGGCATTCTGTATCATCTAGCAGTTTCCTCTCTAGGTAAATTGTCCCTGGTTCATCATTTTTACTTCATTGGATATCAGGTATTGTGATCATGCAGACTTAGCAGCACACATTGGCATTACCACTGCTTCCTGTTTTTAAGAAGCTATGTAGAGCACTCTTCCACCCATATTAGGAATCATAAAAACCTATGTTGCAGAAACTTAGTGATAGGGTCACTGGATCTAAAATCAATCAACTTCAGTTTTAACAAAGGCTTATGAGGAGTTAAAGCAGAACTTTCATTTAAAAAAAAAAAAAAGTAGATAACACTTGATCCCTTCACAATCTCCATCCAGTTGGCCCTGCGCCATCCAGACTTTATTCTACAGAAGGGCATGGGTGAGATTAGCACTTTTTTACATTCCAGTAAAGCCCCTTATGACATGCCTGGATACGTAGAGGGAGCAGCCCACACTCCCTTGGCATATGTGAAGTATGTATCCCAGGAGGCAGCAGATTTTACTGTTGTGACCAAAAAATAAAAAGCCATTTAGAAAACCCACATTTGTGAAATATATAAAAGGGTGGCTAACCCTTTTATATATTTCACAAATGTAGGTTTTTCTAAATTGATTATTTAATTTTTTGGTAATTGATAAAATGTGGTAATAGGTCCTCTTTAAGGGGTACGCCATTTACTACAATTTAGAATGTACATTATTTTGTTACTTTACAATCTGGCTAACACCAGATAGAGAACAGCAAATCATAAAAAAGGTAAAACTTTTTATAGCAAAACATGTTGTAAAGGCAGATCCTACAAAAGGTTAGCTACTACCTATATCAGCATTTTTTACTTGTTTTTTTTACTTGTTTTATATTTTTTATATTCAAAATCAATTTCTTTACTAGTTTTAGGGTGAACAAAATATCTAAACAGAGCACAGGTATACTGATTATGGAAAATCATACCTGACGGGGCTAGTTCCTATGTCTAGATCTTGTGCTGTCACAGCCCCTATAATTGTGCCAACAGGAGTGTCTTCATATACTTCCATTGTGTAGACTGGCTTGCTGAAAACTGGAGGTTCGTCAACATCTAAAACATTTATTTTCACAGTTGCAGTGTCTTTAAATGGTCCCACTGAATTGAAATGATGATCCACAAAGGTATTGGAGGCTTCCACTTTAAATGTGTATGCTTTCTTTGTCTCAAAATCCAGTGGCTGTAAAAAAAATATATAGTTTTAAACAATATTTTCGCATTAAATTAAAAGTAGAGGTCAGTTTACCCATTTTTCCCATTAAGATGAAAAATTAATAATATAAAGCAAAGAAAAAAGATTATACTCAATCACACTCTTACACACCTTACAAATGACCTGGACGATTACATACATGCACTTCGAAATTAAAGATGCGTCTCCAAATTTACATCTTACATAAAGCATTGTCTAGTTCTGTAAATAAAAATAGGCCATAGGATAATTTTTAGAATTGTTCCCATACAGACAGTCACTGATTATAAACGCTGTTGGAGCACACTAAAAAAATTCTTATCCAAGGCTGACATCTAGTGTTCACATGGAAGCTTGGCTTCTTCACATTTCAGTTCAGTAAGCATTGCATACTTGTCACAAATAAATTGCTAATGAATAAGTGAAAAATACTGTCAGTGGCATAAAAGGTTATATATATATATATATATATATATATTCCGCAGGTTCCAATGTGTGGGGGCAATGGACACAGTCGTTCTTAGGGCAAGACCACAACTAGTTAAACCCAATTACATAAAGTTTATGCTGCAAGTCTAATTTTGGAGATTTGGAGAAACTATGCCATATTCAAAAGAACAGTGTTGTCCTTTGCAAAATAATAAGACATGTTGTGGCACCAATAAGTTTGTTTGCCTTGTTTAATTAGCATATTCATAATGCACAGCATTATAATTAGATGCCATTCAGATGGAAATTTTAATAAGAACATTTGCTTACCCTGTCTTATCTGATATTGAAAAGCTTGTCTGATTCTGACCCGTGTATTGAAAAACATTAATTGAATTATATTCATTGAATGCAAACAAATTCTGCATCACTGAATAAATACAGACTAAAGTTAGAGTCATTACAGAACCAATCTACATTTTATTATAGAGGCAAATAGCAATAGCAGTTTCTGCATGAATATCTAATAGTGTGAAACACCTAGCTTACCTAGTACACAGTTGTACACCACTAAATTAAATTCTACATTTTAAATATAATATATTTTTACTTTAATGACCATCATCAACAAATGTGTTCAACAAATAACAGGATGAACTTCCCCATGACTCAATGCTAATGTTCCAAACAAGAGCTAATTTACCAATACACAAAATATAAGAAATTGTAAGACCAGCAAACAGGCTTAATGATTTATAACTCACACTGTACAAAATAAATACTATAAATTGTTATGAAGACACAAAACACAGGGCTGGTGATAAATATTTGTTAATTGTTTGTTGTCATGTTTTTTAAGCCACGTAAAGGTCAGTGTTTAACAATTTCTAGGCTTATCTCCATTTCACATTATCTCACTTATGTTCAATATGTTATAATGTATACACTTTTTTTTTCAAATGTAGTCTCACAACCAGTGTTGCAGTTTGAAACCTGACCAGTTCTAAAAGTTGGCTTGAACATCCTGCATTTTGTTCTGACCTACCCAAATATCAGCACTGTTTGACAAAACTTTGAGTGGTTATTCAGAAGTTGTGCTGAAGGTAAACTTCAGTTGGGTTTCAGCCAAAACCAAACATTAGTCACAGTTCAGACCCACAAATATGTTTGTTCAAGCAACATTATGCAAATCAAGGTCCAGTCTTGTTATAAATGTTATAACAAATGTTATAAATGTTATAAAAATAACTCATTTATACAAACTTAAAAACAACTTATCAAAAATCATACTGCAATCAGGAGGAAGAGTTTCAGTTGCTGATGTAACACATTTATCTGTGTGTTGGAGATAATCAGGCCTTCCATTTCTTCATGGATTTTCTCCTCTCCCACAGCAGTAAACAAGGTTCATGGAGACTATGTTCAACCATTAATTCTGCATACTTTGGGGTGCATGAAGGGACATTTGTTGAAAGGACTTCTAGATAGTGTACAATGCAACAAAATCAAACAAGTCTGAATAAAAAAGTGGGTGTCTTGTATGTTGATCAAGATGTCATGTTTTGCATTTAGGAAGTTTTAGTAAATTGTGTTTAGTATTCAATGAAGTGTGCGTACAATATAGCCAGCGGCACAATCAGAACATTGTGAGCTGTGGGAAGCCAGTATTGTTAGGATGAAAGTAGGGACAACTTCAACGTGTTCAGTATGCACACAAGATGTGGCTACTCTAAGAGAGAATATATCTGAAAATAATACGAGAATAGAAGTGGGCTCCCAAAGAATGATTTATGAAGCCCCCCAGGCTGATCAGTAAGACCACTGGTTGATAGCCCATCAATGCCTGTAAATGACGAGGTTGAGTCCCAGAGGCCCTTGCTGCAAGATGTAGCCTGGGGTTACTGGTTAATTGGGTAGCCTGGGAGCTCTTAGGGGTTTGTGGAATTGCCTAGGCACAAAAATATATTAAAATATATCATCACATTTAACTATTTAGCTATTCATCACATATTAACTATAAACATATTCAGGGTAGATAGGCAGACTTTAGATTGTACTCCCATGGTTTTCCAGCATAAGATACAGGCAAAAATGTTTGCCATAGAAATGCTTCAAGGAAAATAGCTGCATCCTGCTCCTACTGCCAGGTTTTTGTTTTTTTTTACTTTCACCAGGCTATGTTGACATTCTATTCCTTCCAGCTCTTCTTATGTTTAGTACATAGGTTTACTGGTTAGACATAATGACCAAATATTTATATAAAAATGTCCCTTGAAAATGATTTGTCCAGTTGAAATCCCGAGTCCTCTTAGGTATCACTACAATCAACAAGAACATATATTCCATGTTTCAGTGTGTCTCTGTGTGCTCAAATGACCCTGTGCATGAGTGATTTTTAAAGTGACCTTTTGTAGTTTAGTGACTTCTGTGCTTCAGTGACCCTGTGTTCCTCGATAACACTGGGGAACAATTTTGAACAAATATTTTGTAGACCTAAATTTTTAAGCTTATTTACACTAAAATAAGTATGCTGATTCTGAAAGTGCAGTTAGTTTTCTTCTATCACGTCAGTTTTTTTCTCTACCGCTTAATATTGTGATTACTGTAGCGTGGATTAGTAGAGGCTATTCATTTACATGCAAGACAGTGTGGTCAGAGGTTGTGTGCTGCAAAATTTAATTTTCTACTTACATATGTATTTTCTTTCTTTCAGATCATGTCTGGTTCTGCTGTTTCTTGTCATAAGTGCCTAAACAATCCTATATTCATTTTGTTATATCTGTGGCAGTTTCACCATTCCCAGTCAAAGGGCGAACATCAGCACATTTGTAGAGCAAGCCTATTTGGCATATTTCAAAGTTAAACTTGGTGATCAAGATAAGTCCTGGGCCCCTCATAAGGTGTGCAAACAGTGTGTGGAGGGTTTACCGATGTTGACAAAGGGAACATGTGATAAGATGCCATTTGGTAAGCCTATGGTTTGGCAAGAGCCAGGAGATGATTTCAGTGACTGTTACAGAATGTAACAGAGTATCCTAGTCTACCATGGGCTTTACGCCCCGTGGCTCATTCAGATGAAATCCCAATGCCGGTTTTCGTTACATTACCCTCTCTTGAAGAACATGATTATGGTGATGAACTAGGTGACAACAATGGTGAAGAGTTTGAAACTGAAGAGGACTCTGTTTGTAAGGGATTTGATCAGCATGAGTTGAGTGATTTGACACGTGATTTGGGACTATTGAAAAAGGCTTCAGAACTCCTAGCAACAAGACTGCGTGAGAAAAACTTATTCGAATAAATAAAGGTATCATACTTTCAAACCAGAGAAATTGCATTTCTGCAGTACTTTACAACTGACAGTGGCTTTGTGTATTGCCATAACATACCTGGTTTAATGGAGGTATTGGGAATTCCAATCAATAACTCAACTGAATGGCGAATAATTATCGATAGCACATAGTGGGGCTTAAAGTGTGTCCTTCTTCACAATGGCAATATATTTGGGTCGGTCCCAATTGGCCATTCATTTTCTCTTTGTGAAGAATATGCAGACATAAAGAGATTCATTGAGTTTTTGCAATATCACCAACACAATTGGGTCATATGTGTTGATCTTAAAATGGTATGCTTCCTTCTTGGTCAGCAACACGGATACACCAAGTATCCCCGTTATCTGTGCATGTGAGACAGCAGAGCTCGTGAGAGGCATTGGGTGGAAAGGAATTGGCCTCCAAGATCTGCCCTAAAACCAGGTGATTCAAACATTCTACATGAGCCACTTGTTGATAGAAAGAATATTATATTCCTGCCTCTGCACATGAAAGTGGGTCCGATGAACAGTTTGTTAAAGATTTGCCAATTGAAGTACCTCATTTTGGCGTTTCCTAGCCTGTCATTTGAAAAAATAAAAGCCAGTGTGTTTGATGGTCCACAGATTCAGCATTTCATTTCAACATTTCATCAGGACAATGTCAGAAGTTGAAATGAATGCTTGGTTATCATTCAAAGCCATTGTAAATTTGTTAGAAATGATCATATATTAAATATACTTAGATTATGTATGTGAACACTCATGGAATGGTAATTGGATAGCTGTATATTTATTTTAACGTTGTTATCTATGTAAGAACCCAAGATTTACATATTTTGGGGCATGAGAACATAGGAACTGTCTAGACCAAGTGTCAGGAAACTTTTTTGGCCATCAGGCCATTTCAGGGGTAGGCAGGAGCACACTAGGCCGGACTCTCTCTCGAATCCCGCCTTAATGGCTCCGCCCCTCACCAGGAACGCCCCCTGAAGGAAAAACCCTGTTCCTCCACAATGCATACAGAGGATAGGGAATGTTCCCTATTTGCCCTGGCGGCAGAAGTGTTAACGCCGGATGCTGTAAATAGGGAATAGAGCCACAACACAAAGGCTCGGGAACCGCATGCGGTTCCGGGGCTCCAGGGGTTTCAGCTCCAGTAGTTTTTTCTGGCTCCACCGCAGGTTGCCAGCCGGGATCAGGCAAGATCTGCCAGGGGGCATTAGGCAGGAACAAACTACCAGCTAGATTCTTTATGTTTTCAATAATATGGTAGTCAAATTATATCCACTGTATAATAATGTGAAACTTTTGGTATAAAAGAAGCTCTTCTTGAAGTTGTGGGTAGATATTGTTCCATCATAGTCTCTCACACACTGATCCGTAACATCAAGCAGGTCATAGCCTTATAAGCTTTCTTTTTATTTACTTTGTGAACTTGCTTACCATTTTGTATTTTTGTGTGCCTTTGAATACATACCTTTTATTTATTGACGGAAGACTTCCTTCATACATGTTTTATTTACTACAACGTTTCCTCTGAGGGGAGATACTATTTTTCTCACAAGAATTTTCTTGGAAACACACGAGCAAATAATTACACAGAAATTGTCCAAAATCTCTTGGGGAGCTACAAAATGTGTGGCTGCAATATGAGCACCAAGGTGCATTTTATGTATAGCCATCTTTCTAAGTTCCCAGAAAACCTTGGTGCAGTCAGTGATGAGTAAGGTGAATGATTCTTTCAAGATTTGAAGGTCATAGAAGGATGGTATCTGGGTAGATGGGATGTGCATATGATGGCTGACTATTGTTGGAGCATCTGGCAGGATTGTCCTAACACTGAACACTATAGGAAAAGCTATAAGCATTACATTTTACCTTAACTGCTTACCCGATTTATTTTCAAATGTTTTACTGTAAAAAAATTGTCATAGAGTAACAATAAATCCTTTGTATGAACAAATCAAATTTAAATAAACAGTACATTTGAGTTAATATTTCAATTATTTTTTCATTGTATGTAAAATGTGTGTTTTTTGACAACAATGGAGGGTACCCTGTATCTTAAACACTGGACGTGATAGCAAAAAACTGGGGGCATTTCTGTATTCACCACCCAAAAATTACTAAAAAACAAGTACTAGTACAAGATCTAACTCAACAAAAAATGCATTCCCCAGTGTTATTTGTGTACTCTGGTCCAATAACCCTGTATGCTCCTGCTACTCTTTGTGTTCCAAAGACCCCTTCTCCTGTGAGAATTTTTGCCCAATGAGCCTAATTGGATGAGTTGTGCAATATATGTTAATAACAGGTATAGCATATGGCTCTGTGTGGAAACCATCTGTCAAACATCATCAACATTTGGTTTGTGTTCCGGTCAAATGTGTCAAATACATAAACCCAAACACCATGCCTACCAACCAGTGACACTGTCGAGGTATTATTTTTCAATAACATAAGTGGTGCTGTGAGATTGTAATGGTTGTGATGGTGATTGAAGACTGTACAAACTTTGG
Source organism: Pyxicephalus adspersus (assembly GCF_032062135.1). Classification (NCBI taxonomy): domain Eukaryota; kingdom Metazoa; phylum Chordata; class Amphibia; order Anura; family Pyxicephalidae; genus Pyxicephalus; species Pyxicephalus adspersus. The sequence goes on along the minus strand of NC_092862.1, from coordinate 71,639,608 downwards.
GCCACGTTTTTTTTTTATTGGATAAGGAAACAAATATTGAAATTCTTCATTTGCACTTAAAACTTGTTTAAAATACTGCATAGTACTGTGTAAGTTGCAGTGTTCAGGCAATGTGTCACCACGTGCCGAGCCCCTAGCTCTGATGAGCATTTCCTATTTACCTGCCTGGTAATTGTTTCCCAGTCAAGCTTCTGTGCTAACCCCTCGTTGCTAAGTTTGTTGTTTTCCCAGTCTATTCCTTTATGTGTCTTCAATGACCGCTGTGTCACCTGTGCCTCCTGTCTCTTCCTTTGTCTCCTGTGTTTCCCTTTGTCTGCGGTGACCTCCATGTCACCAGTGTCTATTTTCTGGTTTTCTGGCTCTTGACCGATCTCTTTGTTCCTGACCTCTCTTGCTTGCTGCCTGCCTCGACCTTGTCCTTCTTTGGCTACCCACCTTGGTGTGCCCAAGGACAGCAACCTGGCAGGAGCCTGCAGCGCAACATTCTCACCACTAGAGAATCAGGAGAGGACCAGGCTTCTGCTTAGATTTTACATCTTAGCCTTTCTCAGGGCTCACACGACTATTGTGCAAGCCATAGTATCACCTAGAGGCTCCTCCTCTCCAAGCATGACCCAACCAGTCAAACTTCGCATTTTTCATACCTGAAAATTGTACTGAATGGTGATTGCTAATGGTTTTTACATTTAGCAGAGCATCAAAATTATAGAAATAAGTTAAGCATTCATGATTTTAAAATATGTAGTGTGTTATATAAAATACCTTTTTTAAGATCAGTATTCCTTCTTGTGTATTATTGTCAGTTTTGATTTCAAAAAGATTCCCACCATCTCCTGGAACAATGCTATATTCAATCTCAGCATTCTTTCCAAAATCTGGATCCACAGCTCTTATCCTTCCAATTGGTGAGCCTACTGGGGAACTTTCTGGTACTTTTAGATGAAATATACCTGGGAAAATCATTCAAAAATGTTAGTGACCATTTAAGACAATGTGAAAATATTGTAAAATTCTAGTAAATTTTGGAATCTTTTTGGTAATAATAATTTTTTCAACATTTAGAAACAAAACAATATTTATTATTTTAAATCGACCGTAAACAATTCTTTTAAACATGCAGAATATACTAATCCTGATATACCTAAATGGAAATGCAATGGCAGCTGTTATGAAGATGCTATGTTCTATGAAGAAATCTCTGCAACACCTCATTTATCTCATGTCTTCTAAATTGATAGCCATATGTCATACCAATGCTATTTTATACATCTCGCTTCACATGTTACAAGGAAAACATTATTTTTTTACAATTTCACAAAAGGATGTATTTTCCCAAGACCCAACTCTTCAGCAATATAAATTTGTATTATACATTGCAATGGAAAAAATATCAGGAAAAGAAACAGGATTTAAAGCCTGAATTACTAAGCATTGACATCCACAATAATAAAATATTTGGTGCATTTGAATATATATAATATATATAGTAAAAGAATATATATATATATACTTTTTGTCACATGTGATATTTGACAAAATATCAGACGGCATCCCCAGCATCCCTATGGACGTGAACCGAGAAAGTCTTGTTCTCAGCACTCCTGCGGATGTGCAAAGTAGGGCATGTCCCATGGGTGCTGTGGGAAGAGGTGCGCTACCACGCGTGCTTCTTGTACCCCCCGGGGGTGAGGCACTCTGCGGCCAATCGGTTATTCAGTTATCCTCCAATCAAATGGCACCAGGTGGCGAAAGGTCATTGGGAACTCTGGCCATTTAAGGAGAACCTGTCCTGATCACCATTGCCCACTATAAGCCTCTGTGTGTACAGTGTGCTTGGGTGCATTCTCTGTGTGTTGGCAACCCAGTCTGATACCTGATTCTGCCTGAACTCCGCCTGCCCCGACCTTGGATTGTTTGTGACTACTCTTGCCTGCTGCCTGCCCTGACCTCGGATTGTTCCTGACCTGCCTTTGCCTTACCCTTCTGTACCACGCTTATCGGACTGATCATCTGTGATTAACCCTTGATTAACCCTCGCCTTGTTTTATGACGACAAGTAAAGCTTGACAAAAGGATTCTTGGAGTTGGTTGTGGTTTGTGTGCCTAGGCCCATTACAAATAGTTTCTTCGTTTTATTATGGATAGGAAAAATTTGTTTTCTGATGCTTTCTCTGAGCATGAAACTGTGATGCCCTTATGCCATCACAGTTTCATGCTCAGAGAAATGTCTGGTTGGAAAATAAGAAGAAATCCTACACCTTTTATAAATAAAAGTTACACATGAAAAGCTGAAGTACCAGATGACTCCGAACACCATACTATTGTAGATTCAAACTTGTAAATAACCCCACTCATGTTTTTTTTGGTTTTTTTTTTTACTTGGGACATGTTTCCACTGCTGCCCCCAGGTAACCCATCAGCAATTGTGGTAGCCATACCATGGTCAAGGATCTGGAATCTATTTAAATGCAATGCATCTATTTAGCAGTATCATTGAATTTTGCTTGCAGAACCAAGGAAATTTGTTACAACCGAATCAGGCAAATTCAAGTAGAAATGATGCTGATGCTTATGCTGCTTTTCTATGCTAATCCCTCATCATCATCAACACTCTAAAGTAGGTGGGATTTCTAGAAGATATATATATATATTGATATAGTTGCTCTCAGAACACTTGTCTGTTCACAAGTCATCTCTAAATCAAAGCAGTTTCAGAGCCAAGGGAATTCTCCATATCATCATTAAGAAATAACGAAACTGAAAACAGTTTAATGGTCTCTTATTAGATTCCCCGACAATTATCACTGTTTTGCTTCTATGTTATTGTTATCCCATTACAAAGGAGCTGACTTATTGCTTGTAAAGTAAATTGAAGCAAGCATTGTCTTTCCCAATTTTTTATTGTTTTCTCTTGTCAAATGTGTTTTTTACCCAAAAACACTAAGTGGCTTCAAAATCTTTAATACCCAACCTTTGACTTTGACATCAGTGCTTGCATGTTATAAATTCACCGTACAACAACTTTAACATCTTGGACATGTTAAAAAGTATTGTTCAATGCAAATTGCTGCCAATGAATTAGATAATGATTTATATCAACACTTGCTGATGTTTATTCATGATGCACATACCCATGGTGCTTGCTATTTAAACATTCAAGGCATTAAGCTAGCCAAGTGCAAGTTAACCTTGGTTTGGTTGCAACATCATATATCATATAACACCTTTCAGGGGATATACATAGTGAACAACTATCAATATTATGTATGCACAATTATTCAATTTAATTTGTAATCTATCACCAATGTTAAAAATGGACAGTTTTTATACAAACAAGGTTGATAAAATATTAATAGTTATAACAAAATAACAAAGATTATTAGCAATAAAGCAATTATATGATATATCAAATATTTACCAGTCTGTCAAAAATACTTTACAGTAACTGTACTTAGTTAGATGTTTGTAACTATATTACTTAATAAGTGAACTAAGATTCTTCCTTTGATTTGTTTAAGGTTTAAAATCAAAGTATTTATTTAAGGTTATCCACCTTTTTTATAACATAAAAAGTAGGTCTGCTTTAGGGTATGCTTCACTGGCAATATGTCTAATTTATCACATTAAAAACACAAAAAGGTGCTGCCATTTATTATTTTCTTCCTATGTTTTTGTTTAATGAACATCAAGGCTGTATTTTTTTTTTGCTTTTTTATGTTGTACCAATGTGCATACCAATTCTTTTTTTTTTTTTTTTTTTTTTAAACATTTTTTTTTCAGGATAGCTGTAGCATCAAAAGCAATATGAAACTTAAACATTTTGAAAACATCTTAGTTTAATTTTCCCTCTCAGAGGGAAGGCAACAATGGTATTGCTTTATTTTCCAAATGAAGCACAGTATGGCTAGGGGCTGTTGAAGACATATGGGAATATGCTGTACTCTAAGGAAAAGTGCTTGAAAAGAAGGGGATATGACTGAATAGTACTCAAAGTCAAACTACCAGATTCATCATCATGTTGTGGCTGTAAAGGTAAAATGTTACACAGCAGATGAATCGGACACTTGGCAGGGATTAAATCACCTGTTTTTGTAGCAATTTTTAGAACAGAAATATTTATTCTTAATTTTGGTTGCTCCCTTTAAAGTGATGCATAAAAAGTTTATTTTGTTTGAAAACATGCCTACAGGATTGAATGTTAGAGACCCTTAAGGACACCAGAAAATCGGACAAGTTATTTAGCTACAAAAGGTAAAGTTAGCAAAATCAGTTCAGTATGAATTATTTAGCTAATTATTGAGAGGGATTGAAATTTAAAGTCAATCTCATCAAGTCCCCTTTAAACAATACCATATTAATAATTCATTATTTGTAATTTTTTGCTAAATGTATAGCATCTATGATATAAATATTCCAAAATATCTGATTTGTACTGTAAAAATGAGCTTTCTGCATGTACTGCATTTATTGTATCATAAAACTGTTCATTTTCCTACAAATAATATTTTTACAAATACGATGATATGAGAGATAATTGTGGTAGGAAGGTAACATTCAGGCTGCCATGGGAAAAGTGTGATCTGTAGGTCACTGAGAAGCATAAAATCAAAAGGATGAATGCGGTGCAAAGGAAATGCCTCTGGTTACTAATCATTTTGAAGTGCACTAGTTCATCAAGAAAGTAAATTTAAAGTTATTTCATATATTCAGAATGCATCTCCCATACCAAGTAGCTAGAGAATCTTCTCTTTGCTGCATTACAGTTTGTTTTAAACTTTTACAGATTGTCTCTATCTGTGCAAATGTTTTAAATGCCTAGTTGTATGATTAAAATATGCTGTGGTAAGATATTTTATTTATTTTTCATTCTTTTTTTATTTAATCTTTTGTTGGTTATCTTTAATTGAATACAGCGTACCTACTTTTCTCTTTTTCATGTCACTTACAGCTTAATATTGTAAGTAATGTCTTACCGTACACACCTTTATATGCAGATATTTATTCAAAGTGCATTTTTATGTTATACATTATATTAGAACAAAGAACATGTACATGCTAGCTCTAGCCAGAACCTTAGGATACTTTACATTTTTACATAATTTACAAAATTTTGCTGAGGAATTCAAATAATCTATGCTGCTAAACTGTGCTAAAAATGCTAATATTCAAGGACAGTATACAGGACCCTAGTATAATTAGTATACACACAGCTCATAGTGTATTAGTGTGGTGATCAGTGGGAAAAAAATATTATCTCTATAGATGGCTAAAAAATAATTGGTCACAATTTGCTCAAGGAACCTCTAGCAACCTCTGGAGGAACCCTGGTTGAGAAATACTGCTTTGAAGAGACTCAAACATTACTCTCTTTATAGCTTCTCCACAGTATTGTCTTCCCCCCTTGTTAATGCTTGAAAATATATTGAACTATGTGAACTTATCCCCTTATATTTTTTGGACCTCAGCAGCCCGGCCAGTCATGATGTGGTGCAGATTTTAACCCTGTGTAAGCTCTGACACTGTCTGACGCAAACCTTACCCAGGGTTTAAACACATAACTACACCAAATAAACAGAGCAACAAGGAAGCATAGTGATGGTTAGAATCATTTAGTAATGGTGAGCTAAAGGAGAGTCCCATAATGGACTAATGCTTGTAAAATTACTTATTTTTTTAATTGGCTGTTTTAGGAACATTACATAAAAAAAAAAAATAATTTGCTACTTGTTCTGTATTATTGTTTCTTTTTCATTTTTCATTTTGCTTTTTTTTTTTTGTTTTTAATGAGAATTTTATTAAATACTTATTGCATTAAAAAAACAACATTAATATTCTGCAAATATATAGGAAATAACTACAGTCAGTGATATCATGCAGACCTTTCAATCTGGGGTCCCTTAATTAGATGTCACTCCTAGCAAAACAGTATGCCTCCAAAAGAAGAGAAATTTTACCAATATCAATAACAAAGATAAGATTATCAATTAAATGTGCTTAGATCTGTCTGGGTTCTCTGTTCCTTATTCATATTGCTTTTTAAGATTTTAAACTTTTAAAGGACCCAATTAGTCAGGGGTGTAGTCATAAAAAAAAAAAAAAGAGGGGGCCCAGTACTATAAATGTTGCCCATTCCTGAAAAAGTTGGGGCACACGTGCCCATGCGTGCCCGCCCCACTAAACCCCTGCATTCAGCAAATATTATATAGCTGATCCCATCAATATTAGAGAAAAACATTACAAACTATCCTTTTTACCTTGTTCCACCATGTGATTAATTGTTTTAAATCAACATTTATATTCTTTTTAGATAAACTAGAAAACAATGTTCTTAAAAGTATATAGACATGTATCTGCTATATAATATAACCTACTTTTTGGAAACCGGGGTGGATTGTCATTAACATCAGTAAGCGTAATATTAACAGTTGTAGTTCCGGCTAAGCCTCCTAGTTGCCCTCCCATATCCTTGGCTTGTATAAGAACTTGATATTGTTCCTTTACTTCTCTGTCCATGTTTGGTAAAGCTGTTCTGATGACACCTTTAAAAATAAACAAAATGTGAATAAAAATGTTATTTAATATTTGTTAACATATGCAAATCAACAAGTACAATATTTATTTTTGCATACTTTTATTTAGATTTGCAGTCTGTGCTAGAGAGCAATAAACACTGTTAGTGGTATTACTTGGCAATTGAAGTATTCAGAATAAAAGAAATGTTAAATCTTTCTGCTTGTTTTTAATTTCAGTCAACTGGGCTTTAACCACCAAAGAACTTTATATGTAAAGGCTAAAATGAGACTATCACTCACTAACCCTTTGACTTATTTTGGCATTAGCAGATCAGTTTCTTTTTTCCCAATTTTTCAAATGTTTAAGAAAGGGTAGGACAATATTCAAGTTGCCATCCTTAAACACCACATATAGCAACTAAAAGATTGTGGCAGTGCTCCCGCCTCCTGTCTGTCAAATAAAATATAATGAAAGGACCCAGTTGGTTAATTTTAAGTATTTTTGTGTTGTCGATAAAACCATTCAAAACCACTAGTCTGAACATTTTTAATCTAGTCTGCATCCTAAAAAAAAAAGGCGGAACGTAATTGTCATTGCGTCAGGGATGGGCCCCACCATCTTCACTGCCGGCTCCAAGGCAGACTTACGTGAAGATCGCAATCCCCCTTGCTTATTGCATGAGTCACCATTATCACTGCCAGTTCCCTGTTTGTGCGGTAAAGCCAAGCTCTAAGCTGCCTGACTTTGCATGTCTCTTTTGTCAAATAGTACTACCTGCTGGTAGTTTTTTTGTAGTTTTAATATAGGTCCGCTTTAAGGATTTATCTTTTACAGCATTTCTCACCCTACTGCTATTACTGGCAATTACCAATAGTCAAAATAAGGAAATAGATTTCTAGACATCACATTCACTACTTGAAATCCTTTACACTGGTAGGTCTTGCACCAGTCATCACTGCAGACAAACTTGCCAAGCCATGAAAGCCCCCAGTTCACAATGCACTAAAATTGCAGTGAACATTATTGTTATAATGATATATATTCTACTATAATTATAATGTTATATTCATTCCTAATCACTGTGCAGCTTAAATCCCAGATTAGCAGATTTCAGATCAAAATAGACACTTATCATGCCAGGTCACAATATTGCAAATTACAGCTTGATAAATGAACCCTGTTCATACATTTTTTGTACAATAACAAACACATATAAAATGCATTCACTAATATGACAACAGCTTATACAACAGGAGAGAAAAACAGATGGAGTATATATAAACCTCTGGTTTAAAACCACTACTACTTTATAAGCTATATGCTTTTTACAGAAAATATAGCCAATTAAATATTATTAATAACATTATATATTTATAATATTTTCAACATACCCGTCTTAGGATCAATAGAAAAATAAGGTTGTCCCTGAAGAATGCTGTAAACCACCCTTGCACTGCTTCCATATGTAGGATCATCAGCATCAGTTGCTTTTACCTGAAGTACATAGGCACCTAGAATGATAAAAAAAAAAAACATAATCAGTTTATTGTCTATCACATTAAATATACAGTGATACCTCGGCTAACAATTTGCCCTACTAACACATTTTTCGGCTAACAATTTTTTTTCACTGTTTAAGAGGCCCGGCTAACAAATGTAAAAAACATAAAAAAAGGAGGAAGTAAGACGCCTGATATCATACTGAATGACGAATTTACAATACTTCCTGTATACTGTATCAGAAAGTGTGAGAGAGACGCTTGTGTGCAGGACGGAGGCCTGATGGGTGGAGATGGAGGTTTGCATGACTTGCAGAAGAAATCCTTTGCTAAACACAGCTGAGGTTGTGTGTGATCTTAGAGGAGCTCTTCTGAAACCTATTTTAACTCTTTAATGGTCAAGACAAACTCTGCAGATGCTTCCTTTTGCATATCAAAGCACAGCTTGCCCCAAAAGTTAATAAATGTCTAGTCTTCATAAGATTTTTTTTTTGCTTTGTTTGTGATTAACTTACAGTGAGGATTTTTTACAGTAACTGACACCACACTGGCCAAGAAAATGTTGAGACTGTTCCCATTGGTAAGCTGTTCATCTCAGCCTTTGGTGAGTTTTATGATCTTTTATATTGTGCTTTTTAAATTTTTTTATAAAACTTACCTTTAAATTGTGGGCAGCATCCAGAACAAATAAAAAAAATTTCTATAGAAACCTATGGGAATTCACGTTTCGGCTAACAAAGATTTGGGCTATCAAATGTGATTCCAGAACAAATTATCTTTGTTAGCTGAGGTATCACTGTATAGGCTTTGGGAGAAAAAAACAGCTCTAAGTTTAAAGCCAAAATCCTTATCCCTTTTAACCAAAATGTAACCTTATAAGAATGACTCTTAATAAGAAGTGTGTTTTAAATGTAAATGTGGTTAGTGTGAGCACCTTAGTTTAATCTCCCTTGTGGTCTGAATAATAAATATTTTTAAATGTCAAAGCAGTATATTTAAAAATGCATATTATTATGTAAAATTTCCCACCTCCCAGAATCATGGTCCCCCCCTAGCCACACGCACCACTGGAGGATGCTATGGGCATGTGGGGACCAGGTAAGATTTAAAAACTCCCTTGCAATTCTACCCCGAGTGTGGCTCAGGGCTACTGCTTTTGGTACTGAAAATTACCCTTGAGCCAGACTCAGGAATACCGCCAGGGAGGTTAAATAAAAAAATACATATACAGCTGCTTAATTTGCATTTAATTTGTGTACTTATCTTTTAGCTTTTAAAAATTAAACAATATCCCAAAGGAACAATTGTTGATTTGATGATCAGGCTTTCAAATGCATATCATTTACTAAGAATTATACGCACTTTAGGTCAATAGGATAATTTGCAATAAAGTGTTGGAGAAGCAAATATCTAACCCTTATCTGATCATTTTATTTTTATTATGTAAGCAATATTCTTAGGTTATTCTTATTTTTACTAGATTTAAGCTGTCATACGCTTGAAATCAGGGGATTATCTTGTTGATTTTTTTTTGCACCAAATCCAAATCCCAAATCCAAGTTTTTACACCATCTTGTAGATTTTTTTTACACCAAGTTCCCTCCTACAACTCCCCCCTGAGTTGCTTTTTTGCACTGTTGTCCAATTTCAGATATATGCTCAATATTTCATTGTCTTTGCCATGTCATTGTATATCTGTTGTTAATAAGATGAGCATATGTTCTTATTTTTTTCTGCTTTTTGAAAACTTTTGAATAAGACATTATTTATTGCAATCCAATGGCACATTTTGAAACAACATTTACAAAGAGTGTCTGATTAAGATATATAAATACGTTTGAACACTGTCCAGTTAGGTAAACATGACTAGTATCAGTCTGGAAATCTGCACTTTTGCCCATACTTGAGAGACACTGATATACCTGACATACTGCCTCCCATAGTTTAGGAATGTACATGGGAGAGAAGGACGTTTTCCAAACAAAAGGGAAGAGCAGCAAGACATGATGGCTAGAGCAAAGACTTAGGCCAATGTGGTAGCTTTTGGTTACTTTAACAACCTTCTAGTTATATTTTCCCTGGTGTTCATCAACTTCATACAGTAATAATGTATTTCAGAGATGAATACTAGTTCTTGACACTGCATGACCTGGTTCATGTACATAATTTTCTTTTGTATTTTCTACCAGCACTTGAAAGAATTATGGCTTAGAACTTTGGGAAAATATTTCCTCAGAATTCATGTATGGCTGATAAATGTGATCCTTGTGTTCTGCGAAATCCAGACAAATTACTTTTAATCAGGTCCTGAAAGCAAAACATGTTGTGATATATTTTACTTCTGGTCCAACTTCCTCTTCTTTTTTTTTATTTACTGTGTAATAATGAAAGAAATAGAATGATTCACTGCACCACCTTATTAGATTTCAAGTGTCATTGAAGCAAAGGCCTTGATCAGAATCTATTGCCTTGCTATGTGTGCTATGTACAGTATGTATTCTATGTATAGCATGAATCTGACATTTGCCTTGTATACATTAACATGTAAAGATGAAACATGAAAATCAAAAAGTAATGTACTTAGATTAACTATCCCTAAAGCAGCTTTTGCTTGAAATATATAGAAAACATTTTTCACCCTAGCATAAGGTTTTTCATTATATTGTCTTAGTATCCCAAACCAGCCTGCATCATAAATATCTTCAGAAGCAGACAGACTCATGCAGCTTTATTCCTCTGTGACTAGGGACTCCAGACAATGTTGATACTTTTCCTAGCTTCTACAGATGGCCATGTCTGCATAGGCTTTTGATAGATGTTTTTATCCTTTGGACTCCAATAGTATTTAATTTTTATTTCAGAATTTGTTCTGAATTATTTCATTCAGGGAATGTGAATGTAATCACAAGTTTAAATTGTATTCTCTGTATATATTTATTTACAATTTGTTATAACCTTTTAATTTAATCATTTTTTATGTAACTTTTTTTATTATTAAACAATACACCGATCTGTATATATATATAGTTATTGTCTGCATTGAATACCTTTTTTTATTCATTCCTCCACTGCAATTTCAAATGTCACTAGAATAATGTGGGCGTGATAAGAAAAGCAAATTTCTGACAGGTGTCTGTGATTTCTTCAAGGTATTGCTGATTGCCTTATTTATGCTGGATAGTATTGCTCTTAGCAAATTTTAATAAAGCTAAATTCCAGCTACATCTTTTTACAGTTGTAAATTCATAAATATCTATTGCCTCAACATTTTCTGCAGTTATTTGTATTACTGGGTTCATGGGTTCTTATTCCACATTCGTCTATCATATACGCCTCAGGGCTGAAATCAGAAAAGAATCTGATGTGTATACAGTGCTTGTCATTTATGCATCTATCTTGGCAGATTCACTAACAATGAACGACAAATGATCACCATGAAAGCGAAGGGTAGAGAGAGCAGTGGGGTGCTGTTCCGTCGTTCTCCCCCTCTCCATGGAGCAGAATGGTGCTGTATGTACAAAGCTTATTTATGCATCATGCAGTCTTTTGTTGTTGGAAAGGATCATAAAAGGGTCCTTTCCAATGACAATTATTGCTTTTTATTTCATATATGCCTACAGCATACATATTGATCATTACTTTAAAAATAGTCACTTGATAAACTACTTCTCTAGTTAATTGTAAGTAATAGAGATTTCAGATGAGATTTTTTTGTGTGTTTTTGAAGCAAAAGAAATTGAAATATAATTATGATCTTAGCATATTAAAAAAAAAACTCTTAAAAATACTCTATATATATTGGTAATTGTATAACCAATTCAAACTCTGCATAACCAACTCAAATTGTAGTACAAAGTAAAGAATGTGAAGAATTCACTAATAAAATAGGATTGTTTAAAAAAAAATCATGTAAGCATGTACTTGTTGTAGCCAGCAGATGGAGCCAACTGTCTTTAAAGGCTTTGCATTGCAATGTTTAAAATATTTTGTTATATTATCACTGGATTAAAATGCTTTGATGATGCAGGTCATACTGTATGTGTAGATTTCAGTTACTGCTATTAAATGTTGTATTAAACAGCTTACACTTTGTATTAAGAGTAAAAAGAAAAAAAAAAAAACATTCAAAAGCAAACTGTTTTATGTCTAGTCAATGAGCACACATATAAAAATAATCTGATCATGAGATTAGTATGATGTACAATCAAAATGGGACTTCTCCAGAGATATTGCAGTACTTTGTAATTCAGTGCAGGGATGTGTATCCAATCTACAGCTGAGGCTGCAGTACAAATCCATTTTTTATAATGCAACACTTCTGCGTTTTTATATGTCCTTTGATAATCTCTAGTAGAATATATGCATGTGGTTTGCTAGTTTGTTCTATTGCTATCTTTGTATATAACTTTAAAAGACAAAAGTTTTTATATTCACAATTCACATTCAATATCTTGAACTGCTAAGCAAAAGATACTCTGGGCACCTTCTATTGCAATGTCATTTTATTCATCAGCACACGATGGCATCAGAATACAGGGAGCACTGGGGACATGAAGCCTGCAAAGGCAGCCAGTTATTCATGTTGCTTTTATTACACTTTGTAGATCTTGGAGGGGGTTACTGCAAGCTTTTAACATGTACAATGATGCAAATGCGGATCTTTACTGTAACTGGTTCTATGCATAGTTTTTGTCTTGTCTTTGTATTTTTGATGTGGGACAACTGCTGAACACCTTCCATTATGTTAGCATTCACTCTGCTTGTTCAAAATACATTAAAAGCAGAGGAGAGATAGAGGAAAAATGAAAATGGGGAGTTTTCTCCTGCACAGACCAGAGGACTACAGTGAGAACCCATAGCTACAATTGACAGAGAAGAGAGTCCCTGCAGCAACTTTAGAAATTCAATTACCTAACTTATATATGACCTTTATGTTCTTTATTTTTATTTTTTTTTACATCATACCGGTACTAATATAAAGGCAGCATAGGGCAAATAGCACTAGTGAAGGGTGTACATTTATAATGTACTAATGTCTTTCAGTATACACATAGGGTTTAACCAGCTACCAAGATAAACAGCCAGCATACCCCTATTGGTTGGTTGCAACCACTCCAAATGATTTTACTTTACTGTTACTACCATGTCATTTGTATTTTAGTTGACAAAAGACATTTATTTTTGTAACATTTTTAAAAATGTGCAGCTTTTTTTAGGTTAAATACAAAGCCCATGAGCATTTCACATGTAGGAATGTGTTCTACAAAAGTAAAAAAAGTAAACAAAAGTCAGGGAACAGGACACATCCTTTTTATGTCCCTAACTCATATAACATTGAATAGATTATTCCTTGGAAAGATAACATAAATAAATGAGTAGCCAGTGCTTTCTTTTAGGAAGCCTAGTATGCTTTGTCACGGCGATAAAGACAGAATGGCATTGCAGAGCCTACGGGGATACATACATCATGCATCCCAGGAGGATGCTCCTTCTGAGCATGCCTGAACTTATTTAAGAAAATGCCGATCTCATGCATGCACATGCTTTTTTTTTCCTATTTACTACATGCTACAGCACCTTATCTCGCGCCTGCGCAGTATTCCCCCATTTTAGGAAGGTCAAAAAACACGGGCTTAAACTGTACTAACTGTATGGAAACATGAATGTCAGTACTTATTCTTATACTTTGCATAGCCTGCAAAAATTACTTATCACCTGTCATTGTAGTTTTAACTATAAGAGTGTATTACCTAAAATAAATTATCAAACTGAAAGTTACAATATGATTGGCTGTAATTGGTAACTATGCTTTCCAAAACATTGCTTACTGTACTAATTTAAAGCACACATATCATCAGAAATTAGGATTTAGGTTAAAGAATTGCTCGCGCTAACAAAATGATTCAACATAATTTTTATTTGTTGTTTCTTTGTTATATAATTTGCTCCCCTTCCACATTTGGCTTTGTGCTGGGGCAAGAAAGAATGAAACATTTAGCCTACTGGGATACTTAGGTTGCATACCCCAGGAGGCTGCAGAAGTCTACACTTGATGCTGTCAGCAGCGTCTTAACTCGTTTACACATGTACAAGATCAGGTACCGCATTATCAGAGGGTGTTCCACAAATGTAAATCACCCAATAACTAATCTCACACAGCAAACAGTTTATATTTGTGAAACACTGCCTGATATTGTGGAATCTGATCTTGCATATGAGCAAAACTAGAAGTCACCAGCATCATCAAAGGAGTCAGAAGTGAGAAGAACAAAGATGACAAAGCAAGACATGGGTAAAAGCAATTGAAAAAATAATCAGTGAGGACCATACAGGATTTAGTGGGATAAGCAATCTGTCACTATAAAACGTAAATTGAAAATAAAAAAAAAGTCTTAAATAGGTTAGCTGGGCAAATGTCCCCTTGAATTGCTGCAATAGTTAAATCACAAATACAACCACAGAATAATTTTCCCCATCTATACTGTATTCTACAGAACCACACTCAGTCTACATCCCAGCTATGTCAAGATCAGCCAACAATGTAGCAGGTGGAGGTACTTAGGATAAATCAATGGCTTTTGCTGTTGACATATTGCCATCCATATCAGTACATTTCAGTGTGTAGCTTTGAGCTGGATTGTGAGGATTCGGATTGGTGGTTCATAGTACAACAAATAAAAGACACATTGGTATAAAGAGAATATTAAAAAAAGATAGTAGAGACTGGGTTCATGACTATGAGCTACTAGCTTATTGAAACTTTGTATGCATACCTGAGAATCAGTTTCCCACAGTTTTTAACTTGCTTTTTAATAATAATTCTATTACATTATTGTGTATAATTATAAACAATTAGCAAAGTAATTTGATCAATTGAAGTGCTTGTGTTTTAATTTCTATAATTTAGAAACAATCACAAATTAGGTCAAGTGCTATAAATCACTTGGAGTGGTATGATCGGGAGCTATTGAATGCTTTTGAGTTGAATTTCAAGGTTGCTGTGGGACAAACAAAGCAGAGTTTAATTTACTGGTGGTTGTAAATACAAACAGACAAAAGGGTATGCTTTAATAATTCTTTAAAAACAAATGTTTATCTAATATTGTATAACACATAAATTAACACATAATAGTATAAAGTAAAGGCACATTACAACACATGTACAAATATAATGCCCCTGATTCATCAAGCAAAATCGCAAGCTCGCTCGTGCATTTGTATTCGCGATCCGAAATCATAAGCCGTCGCGCAATTCAGCAACTGAATGAGCTCGCAGCCGGAGCTGCGCATCTCCGGCAGCTTTACACTGGCGAGCTTGCATTAAAAGTCACTGTTCCCCTAAAAAATCATTCTTTCTAATGGCACACATATAGCTGAAATCTAATCGCCTTAATTGGCAGATTCGCGACCCCTATTGCTCATTATTATCAAGGCAGGAATCCGGCTGGCAGTGAGGGGGCGAGTGTACGAGCACACTCGACTCCGGACCGCGGGAAACCGGCTCGCTGGAAGCACGAAAGTACGCACGTCCAGCGAGCGCGGATTCCATTGATGAATCAGGGCCATTGACTCAACACTTTGTAGTGCACCTCTCACTGCGTACACCCATGTCAAGTTTAAGCGTACCAAAACTTTACATTTTTTAACAGAAAGAATACATTTAAAATGATTATTTTTATCCTTTGTGTGAATATTGCCATATTTTCACAAGAAAATATTTATAAATACACCCATATAAGAAGTTTCTTTCCTAAGCTTTGCATATCTGTATGCTAGTACATGAACATGCTGATTCTCCAGCAGGACATCTATCATCTATCTATCAAGTTTAAAGCCATCGATAGAAACAAGCTTGATTCCATGGAGAGGAGATTATGAAGTTCATTTGACTTGTCTTTACCCTAGGTGGTAAAATTGCAAGGGTACTGAGTAATGCATTTTATTTGCTATCCAGCATTTCACAGTGGAATACAGACTTTTGTTTCATGTCTCATACAAGGGGGTGCTGAGAAGTTCCTGGCTTTGCCCAGAAAGAAGAGAGCCAGGGTTATGAAATAACACATTTATTCAACTTCAAATTCTTCAAATTTGGGAACAGATAATAGTCGGAAGGAGCCAGGTCAGGTGAGTAGGGGGGATGGTGGACCAATTGGAAACCCAAGGTGTTCAATTTGGCAGCCACAATGTTTGACGTGTGCGCAGGTGAATTGTTCTGCAAAAAAAGGATCCCTTTGGTCAACTTTCCACTGCGTTTTGTCTTAATTGCCTCCTTCATCTGGTCCAGGAGGTTAGCATAATACTGTCTAGTGATACTATAGCCCTGAGGTAGGTAGTCCACCAACAGAATACCATCTTTGTCCCAGAAAATGGACGCTATGACTTTTTTGGCTGATTTCTGGGTTCGGAACTTCTTTGGCCACGGGGACCCGCTGTGGCGCCATTCCTTTGACTGTTCCTTGGTTTCAGGATCATAGATGTTCAGCCAGGTTTCATCCTCAGTCACTAACCTAGCCAAAAAGTCCTGTGCAGCTTCAAAATGGATCAAAACAGTTTTGGATGCTTCAGCTCATTCCTTCTTCTGGTCACTGTTCAAACATTTCGGCACCCACTTCGCTGAAAGCTTGCACATTTCTTGGATAGTGGTGATAACAAACCCAACACGCTCTCTTGAGATGTCATGTATCTGGGCTATGTTTTTTGCAGATATTCGCCGATCCTCAATATTCAGCTCATGGACAGCATCGCAGGTTGCCAGGTCACTTGAGGTTAGGGGGCGTCCACTGCGGGGCTCATCTTCAACTGTGAAATGCCCAGTTTTTAAAGGAGATATACATGTTTTGACAGTGCTGTAGGAAGGACAGTTCTCCCCCAGTGTTTGTTACATCTCAGTGTGAATGTCCTTTGCTGACTTTTCCTGGAGAAACAAAAATTTCATGACGGCCCGTAACTCCAATGACGTGAAACTTGCTAGTGCCTCTGCCATCACAGTTTCTCACTAAAAGAAAAAACAGTTTTAAGAATGGCAAAGACCTGATATATACCCAGTTACATAGTAAGATATTAGGCTGTCATATGCCCCCACACTCATTTTTCTATTTCATCTGGAAGGGGGCAAAACCAGGAACTTCTCAGCACCCCCTCATATTTTGCATACATGCTTTATTTTTGTGTATGTGTATGTGTATAGTCATTTAATAATTTTTTTTTTAAGATGTGCAGCACACTTTGAAGGTATGATATATTTTAGAATAGTAACATCTCTAACGTAATGTGATGTTATTCTATACTGTCACCATTGTATTTATGTCAGAATATACACCACTTCTAGAAAATTGTTGCAAATACAAATGCTTTGGTATTGTCATGTTTATTTTTTTTTTTTGTTAGCACTGGAAGAACACAAACAAAGCAGAGGAAAAAAATCTAAAACATTCCACACATGTCAAAAATGGCCTGGGTAAAATTATTGGCACCCTCAACTTAAAACTTGGTAGCACACCCTTTGGAAGAAAGAACTGATGTTAATCGCTTTTTGTAATAATCAATGAGTCTATTACATCTCTCTGCTGGAATTTTGGACCACTCTTACGTCCATGTCTCTCAGATTTGAAAGGTTTCTTTTCCCTACTGCTGTTTTTAGATCTCTCCATAGGTGCTTTAATGGGATTTAGATCTGGACTCATTGCTGGCCACTTCAGAACTCCCCAGTGATTGTCTTAAACCAATTCTGGGTGCTTTGTGCAGTGTGCTTTGTGTCATTGTCCTGCTGTAAGACTCATGACCTCCAGCTGAGACTCAGCTTTTTGACACTGGGCCCTACATTGCACCCCAGAATTATTTGGTAGTCTGCATATTTTATAATACTTAGCAAACAGTCAAGACTACTAGTGCCTAAAGCAGCAAAGCAATCCCAAAACATCAGTGATCATCCTCCATGTTTGACTGTAGGGACTGCATTCTTTTCTGTGAAAGCTTCCTTTTTTTTTTTTCGACAGTCGAATGATGTGCGTTACCGAAAAGCTGTATTTTGTTTTTCATACTTCAAAAAGCACCCAGAAATGGTTTTAGACAAAGCGCTGGAGAGTTCTGAAGTGGTCGGCAATAAGTCCAAATGGCTACAGACAGTGCGAGCTGACACTGTTGTAACGTGTGCTTGCAGGTCAGCTTGAATTTGTTTGGAAGTTGATTCCAGGTTCTTTACCCACCATTCAAACAATTCTATGTTGTAACATATCATAAACCTTTCTTTTACGTCCACGTCCAGAGAAATTATCTACAGTGCCATGGACTGTGAACTTCTTTACAATGTTACGCACAGTGGCAACTGGATTAGGATTTCTGGAGATGGACTTGTAGCCTTGGGATTGGCCATCCTTTGCTATAATTTTGGTTCTCAAATCCTCTAAAAATTCTTTTTTTCTCCATGCTAAGTGTGTTACACACAGACCTTCAATTCTGAGTGACCTAGAATGTTCCAAAATTCCAGTAGAGAGATGTAAAAGACTCACTGATTGTTACAGAAAGCGATTAACATCAGTTATTACTTCCAAAGAATGTGCTACAAAATATTAGGTTGAGGATGCAAATAACGGAATGTATGAAATGTATAAGATTTTTTTTCTCAGTTTTCTTTTTTGATTTTATAAATAAACACGACAATACTAAAGCATTTGTAAACTGCAACAATTTTCTATAGGAAGTGCTGCATTTTCTGACCTAAATGCAAAGGTGCCAATAGTTAAGCCATGACTGTATGTATTTGTAAGTACAGTATTTGTAAGTACAGATAATAAATTAATTTAGTATACTTTTCTGCTCCTTACTGGCAACTGAGCATGTAAAGTATGCCTAGGCAGTGTACATTACAGAAACAAAAACTTGTGAACGAGCATATAAGTTTGGTTTATTGCAGGATAAACTTTGCCTGTCTTTTCTGCAATAAAGACCCTGCTTTCTCTTTTTGCCTATTTCACTGTAATGTAATTATGTATTTATAAAAAATGTTGCATATGTGTATTTAAATAGCATCCTAATTTTTTAGTTCTATTTCTCTGTATACCCAACAAATCACTATTAGACTAGGAGAGAAATAGGCAGCACAGTAACCCAATTAGGAGTTACTGAATAGTGTATGGTCCTGACAGCTCTGAGTAGTTCTTCTATTAGCCTAAATGCTCCTTAATTTGAAAATGTCAGCATCATTTTTGTTTTGTTTTAATATTGTTATAATCTAAATGAGGATTATCAATATCCTGTAGCTTTATTCCAGAGACAGAAACAGAGCACAACAAATGTTAATCATTTTCTCAATATTATAATGTCTAAACAGTAGTCTCACAGATGCATTCACTTATTAACTGTAAACAGAGTTAATTAGACTTTTCATTTTCCACAGCTGTAGTTCTTTATAATATATTGTCAGTTTGTAACTTTTTTATAGAACAGATGCAAAATAGTCTATAGGAGTGCCTCAAGCTAAGGATCAATTAAGCCCTGATGACTGTTTTCTCATCAGAGAATATCCTCTCAGTAAGCAGAGATCTTCTTCAGACCCAGTGTGCGGTGGAAACTCCTCAGGGAGTAACTAAACTGTGTTGTCTTTCAATTTAGATTTACTGTCTCTCTCAAGGGTTCATTTTAATTGTTAAACTTGATAGTTAAACCATTGAATCAGTTTAATAGTTAATGCCTCCAGTCCAACATTATGTTTTGTTTTGAACAGAGAAATGAAGGGTTACAGCAGGGGTCGGCAAACTCTCCAGATACGGCCTAGCTGGTAGTTTGTTCCAGCCTAACGCCCCCTGGCTGATCCGGCCTAATGCCGTCTGGCAACCCGTGGCTCTGGAGCCACGAGTTGCTGGCGGATTGGCCAGGGGGCATTAGGAACTACTGGAGCTCCGGTGCCGCTCACTTGCTGTTGCTCCCCTATTTACCGCGGCCGGCGTTGATACTTCGCCGATGCGGTAAATAGGGAAAGCTCCCTGAAGGTAAATCCCTCTCCTATGCAATGCATACGGAGGAGAGGGATTTCACTTCAGAGGGTGTTCCCTGGTGGTGGGGGGAGCCAATAGGCCAGGTCCGGCCTAGTGCACTCCCGCCCACCCCATAAATGGCAGTGTGGTCATAAAACTGCCGACCCCTGAGTTACAGCCTTTGTCAGGTTTTAGTGCTGTCTTTGTCCCTACTGGTCAGATTTTTGCTCACTTGATATCTCCATTGGAAACACAAAACACTTTTTTATTTCAGTAAGGAAGGGTTAAAACTAGGGGTGTTAGTTTACTAAGGCATTCGAGCATGCTCACTTTGCAATGTTAATTTGAACTGATCACAGTAAATGATAATAAAGTCAAACTTTACTTTGCAAAGAACTCCCAAATATGTGTAAGAATTATCAAAGAACAGTAAGCCAACACAGCATCATCCTATTCACTGGGCTAAGTGATTTTATTAGGGGATTTTTAAATTTTACATGATCCGCTGTTTTAGTAAATAAAAATTACATTGGTGCCTTCCTGACCTGATGTCAAATGTTGCCCTTATTACTTAAACTGGCATCAAATGATAGTACGTGAGGGAAAATCTGTTCAATAATGTACATGCAGAAAAGTAAAAAACATAACAGATATTTAACTCTTCCCTAATCAATACATAAAAAGTTGTCTTGAGATAGGCTTTAATGGTTAATTGTTATGGCATAGGTAGGGATTAGATGTTGGGAAAGGCATTAGTTTAGGGAAGGGACACCATCAGGAAGGGGGACAAGGGGCATTTATGTACCATGCCCAGATGAAAGGAGCTTTGAATTTATAGACATGAGGGAGTGGGGCCAGCAAGTTTACCTAATATGGGGCCCAGAGATTTTTGATGGCATTCTTGATTTAAGGGTTAGAAGACTAGGTTAGAAGAAGTATTCTCTAGTTCTCTAATGCAGGGGATAGTGTAGAACTGTAGTGGAACTTGGGTAAAGTTTGGAGCTTTGGGGATTACACTTATTTTTAGCTCCATGCGATCTGCACTGTAAACTTACACTATGGCTTTAGCAAAAGTGGTGGGATCCCTAAGAAGGACCAAGAAGTCTAAGCAGCAACAAAGTCTTCTCCAGGGTGAGGATGTTGCGCTGCTGATTACTGCCAGGTTGCACACGATTCCAAATCACTAAGCAGGAAAATCCTCAAGGAAGGCTGCGGTCAGGGCAGGGAGCAAGCAAGAGAAGTCAGGTCACAAGCCAGGGATCAAATACCAGGGATCCAGGAAATAAATGCCAGTGACACGAGCCACTGCACACACAGGGAACACAGGAGACACTGGAAGCAACAGGAGGCACAGGTGACACAGGAATATCCACAGAGAGGAACACTGGAACAGCACAAGGAAATAGGCTGTAAACAACAGACTGGGCAACAATGGGTTAACACAAAAGCTGGAAGGAGGAAATACTGAATTAAGCAGCAGGTATACAGGAACTAGCTCAGTAGCTATGGGTTCGGAACTAGTGGAGACACCATGCACAAACACTGTGTCTGAGCTAGCTAAATAGCCAGGGATTAATGAGAGGCTATTTTCTGATTGGCCAGCGGGTTGGACGAAACTGAAAAAGCTTTGTAGCCATGACATGCCCTGAGTCAGAACTGCCGGCATGTGCAGGGGAGAGAAGCCTGCGCTTTAGCGAGGAAGAGGTAAGTATGACTCTTACAGTGCTAGACCATTAGTTCTCAAGAACTTCCATATAGAGTTGCACACAAAAGATAGAGCACATCTTACAGCTGATCTCTGTGCTTCTCCTATCCACCCACATTCTCTCTAAATGATTGCTGCTAAGAAAAAAAGCAATTGTCCATTCTCTTAAACCTACATTTACATGATACTTGAGGCATGAGTTTTCTGTTTTCGTTTTTAAAAGGGGATTCAGTAGAGGGTGCCAATGTCAGTGCCTGTGTAACATGGACACTTCTTATTGGTTGTCCAGTGGTGGGATCATCATGAAAAGTTTTTATATCAGGGCAAGGGAATTTCTGGGAGATTGTCCAGGGTGGGCACACCTACTACCCTGGATTAGTGGTTCACCACATCCAAAAGCAGCACTGTAACCTGGATGGTGGATTTAGATTGGTATATCTTACTTTAGGAGAAAAAAACAAACCTTGCAATACGGATTAAATGATGAACAGAGGAAAGCAAATAAGAAGTTTAATACTGACCTGTAAGTAAGCTTTAAATAAATTGTTTAAGTCATGCAATACTTGTTCACATGGACCACATCTTCCTCTAAAATCTTTGACACCCACTAATGAAATTGATGAGCCACTTCAAAAATACAACTCATTTCCCATGTATAGTCTGTATAGAATTTAACTAAAAACAATCAGGAAAGAAAAGGTCCTCCCTGTTGAAACAGGGGAACATATACTAATAAAATCTTCTTCCAAATCTCCACATTGCCAAGGTGACCTTTTTCTCCTATTTATAGTGAAGTTTATCATTAGCATTCAATGGTATGAGATCATTGAAAGGATAAGGAAACCATGCAATTATGGTAGTGTTTTAATTACTTAGAAATCAGTATTCCACAGGTTGTATGGTTGATTAACTGCAGGTCAGATACTGGCTATATATAGTTACCCAGGCAGCCTGTTTAACTTAGATATGCCATTGACTGAAAGAAGTTGAAAACCCTGACAACCAGTATCCATTGGACAGTAATTACATGGTGACCATAAATCAATACTATTTTGTAAAAGTAGAAATTTACAGTACATATACATGGGCAACATTGCAGACATTATTTAGGTCCCAGATGGCAGACACAATTCAACTAATACGGAAACTGATCTGAATACCTAAGGCCAGCTTGCTCTAACTTTTATTACTAAAATTTACATAAGGATGAAAAGTAGACAAAAGATCCAACTACAATTTACTGCATTACTGATTGATGTTTAGTAAAAATGGAAGAGTTTTGAAGAAAAAGCAACACTATACTATGATGCTGTATTGGTGAAGAGTCCAAACAGAACCAAACATATGTTGGATTTACAAATATTCTTTTTTGCAATGAAGTATTCGTTTTTCATAAAGTACTGCAATATTTGATATTTGAATGTTAGATAAAGAAGCTAGCATAGTAATAGACCACTTTTCAAGCAAAAATCATGAACCATTTGTAAGCACATAAACGTGTGCTTAATTAAAACAGGTGGTAATCAATAACATAATAGCATTGATTGACTATAGAAGTTGAGTTTTGCATTAAGAAAAATGAGTATTCCTACAACCTAGAGAAACAAATAGAATAGATGAGCACCTCAAACACCCAAACATGTGCCAGAAATATTTTTTTAAATTTCCCTCATACATGTTTGACTAATTAGGTGAACAGGGATTTTGTAACCTAAAGTGAGCAGTCCCAAATACCTAGAAAATCTAACCCAATGTGTAGGTTGACCCAAACTTGGCCGTTGAAACAAAAACAGCATCAGCAAGGTTTCCTACTAAGCAGACATTTTATAGTAGAAACTTTTAGAAACTCTTCTGCAAAGTACAAATAAACTGGCAAGGTTAAGGACCTGACAAGCAGTAACACAGTAGTCAACTACTGTGCAGCAGATTAAAATCAAAATACATCAAGGTAACCTCTGTTCAAAAACCACGTCTTGCATCAGTATCAACACAGAACTGTCAGAAACCACTGAGACCCTAGTAAACTCATTCAACATCCAAAAAAATCATTGGTGCCAAGAAGCCCTGTAACAGATGGTATGATTCTTACAGAGTCCTGATCTCAACATCATATCCCAGCCTATCTGGGATTATTTGCAGAGACAGATGCATATATATATCTATATATATTTATATATCCTGGACAGGGTGACAGTGTTTGCAAGTTTTATTTATATTATTGCTAAAATGAGTCTTCATTAAATCTTGCATCAATTACAGAAACAGGTGTCACTGTTAATTTCAATACAGCCAAGGATCAGCCAAGTAATTAGTTTACTCCAGAAAAATCTGCAATTAATAAGAATACTACAAAACAAATCATACATCTGTGTACATCATTTATTCATTTCTTTGTATTGTAAGGAGTGGTTATACAATATCTACCATTTCCAACTTCCAATGAGCGCTCTGTTTGTTGAGATCCTTTAAAGCTCAACAAACAGAGCTCTAGAATTAATTTTTATATCTGTTATTCTGGCGCCCGTTTACTAACGGGTTTTGTAGTAGTCATTAAACAAGTGTCAGGTTTTCAAGAATGGGTGACCTTCAGTCTTACATTTCTGTACATTGTGCACAGGTCCTGTAGAAGAAAAAATCATTTATGTTAGTCTTAAGACTAAAGCCCAAACCCTGCACTAAAAAAAGATCTATCACCCACCATGAACTTACAGAAAGATAAATTGGCAATTATGTTTTTTCTGTTGGTTGCATGACGTGTGTTGCAGCTGAAACCAGTTGGTGATCATATTACTGTTCTGAAACACAAAGAAGTTTACTGGATTTCTAAATCAAAACACATTATCACAATAGGGTTGGAATTATGACTTTGATTTGTATTGCGTTTTGTATGTTTAATTGTTTTTGTCCTTGCAAATTCCTCTGGGTTTAAGAAATTACATGCCTGCTCCTGTGTTGAGATCAGCAGTGTTTTTTTATTTAGCATGGTATTGTTTAGCAACTTCGATGTTTAATTGTTACTTTGTAATTGTTCAAGCCTCTTCTGTTTTATAGCTTTTTACTTTTACTAAGCCACTTGTTACCGTTGACAAAGGACAGAGATGCCTGAGACTTTTGTTCGAAGATATATCTGAAACATATAAATTAAAAAAAGCACTTTGTGCTGCAATCCCTTTAATTTTGTGATTATTTTTGTGGATGGACTTGCATGCATCCATAAACTTTGGTGCTAATCACCTTCACCCCATCAGTATATAGTCATGTGAAAAAGAAAGAACAAGCTTTTTTGGTTCTAAAATTTTGCATATTAGGAAATAAAAATCAACTATTCATTAGCAGGTTTAGGTTAAAATGTAGGTGTAGGTTTACGTTAAAATTAGGTGTTAGAATATCCCTCAGATTAACAGCAACACGTGACACATTATAAAATTATTTTACAAAGATTCTAAAAGAAGTGTGTGAAAAATTAGGTACACGCTTACCACTTCTATAGGAATTAAGGAGGTAAGTAGCAGCCATGTGTCACAAATCAAATGCCCTTGACTAATCATAGGCAAGTTTGACCATCTCTATAAAAACTGAAGTTTTGACAATTTGCTTTCTAGAGTATTCATGTGTGTGTGAACACAATGCCATGAAAGACAGACATCAGCAATGATCTTGGAGAAGCGACTGTTGTTGCCTACCTAGAAAAGATTATAGGGACATTCCCAAACAATCTTAAATCCATAATTTTACAGTGGGAAACATTATTCACAAGAAGAAAACATTCAAGACACCTGACAATGTTCCCTGCAGCTACTGTCATAGGACAATATTTGTCTGTATATATTTTAGGATATATCCCCATAGCTATGTGTATTTACTATAGGCCATATCCCAAAAGTTTGATATGTATTAATGGTATTGTTATATTCCCAATGGTTAAGTATAATTAATGCATGAATGTATGGGAGTTTGTATTAAATTTCTGATCTGTCTACCCTCTTCCTGCCATTCATGCCAGTCATGCCAATACCTTTAGAGTCTCTAAGAGATAATCTACAATTTCTAAGGATTTCAAAGAAAGGACAATAGATAAATAAATAAGGTACAGGTCACGGAACTTTAAAGGCATAATAAACAACTTCCAAATATGAAAAATATAGAAGGAATGGGATGATGCCCCCCACCCCGACTTTTGCTGACACCTAAGTTATATGAGCCTTGCTTCCCCAACAACTCTAGAATTCAACAATCGCAAGCTAGGGGAATGCGTCAGCCAATAGGTGTCTTAGAAATCACAACCAATAGCCAATCCTAAATCTCCAAAGACACCTAATGGGAATTAACTGTACAAGACTGGGAGCTGGGAGAATGGAAGTTAAACAAGGAGAAGCCTGTGGAGCAAATGGAAGTAAAATAGGAAAATGGAAAAGCAGGGGTACCCTATAAAGCAGTTAGATATAAAATAGTGTGTAATGTGTACTACATAGGTGCTAGGTGCAGCGGTTATTGTACTAACAAGCATTAGTTTCCTTCTTTTACTTTAATTTTTTTTCTTAAATTTATATCTGAGTTCAGTTAATCTCCCCTCATAGCTGAGCTCCTCCATTCCTTATATTAGTTTAGTTGCCCTTCTCTGCACTCTCTCCAATTCCACAATGTCCCTTTTGTTTTGCAGCCACAGCACCTGGGCAGTTTGCAGTCATTGGCCCTGATTTTTTAAAGCTTTCCAAGGCTGGAGAGGATACCGTTTTATCAGTAAACCATTACCAAAGTAGTGGTGGAAACTTAAATCAGTTGCACTTAAACAAATGCCAGCAAGCCTCAATAAACTGAAGCAATGTTATATAAAAATAAGGGACAATGTTTATCCACAACTATGTGGGAGACTAATAAAATCATACAAGAAAGAAATTTAGTTAGTTTAGTTTTTCACACAGGGCTTCCCCATTTTGGCTTCACTTTTGGTAAATATATGATGACATGATAGAACTTGATGTCTGTGTTTTACATCTCTGGTTAGATTTGAATAACTTTTGAACCTGCCAAGGGCCAGATAATTCTTTTTAATATGTTCCAATATGTTAAAATTTTTTAGGTTAAGCCAAGATTACCAGTGCTTGCCTAGTATTTCACAAACCCTTTATTAGGAATGCACATATACAGTACATGCAGTGCACCTCAATGAACATAGCATTCTTTCTGTTGCGCTACATTAAGTATTGCAGCTACAATTTTTCATGTGTTGGTGTGCTGCCAGCCCAATTAAAATAAATGGACTGTCTAATGCAGCCTGCCTTAATGCATGAAAATGCATTCATTAAAGTAAACTATAGTGTAATTGAATTCTTTAGCATTGTATTAGTTACTCAAAAGGTATATAATATTTGTTTATTCTTCAGCTGTTGTTCATAGATCTAAATTATTGCAGCCATACAATAATTTTCAAATTATTTCTATAAATGTTTACATTTTTCAAGTAAATAAGTGATGTTTTCAGTAATTGTCCATTGTGAACTTTTTATTGTACGAATCATAGTGATCAAAACAAATATCAAAGGGTTTTACTAAAATCTTTTTTGGCTAAATGAAAAAAATAATGTCAAAAAAATTTTCTCTTTTTGTGACTGTCTTGTTTTTGTCTGGCGTCCATTTCCCTGACAATTTTTATTTTTGTGTATAAGATTTTAAAGGTGGTGCTAATCCAGACTCCCTCCAAATGTATGGGGCTGCTCCCCTAAATAATGTGTACAAGTTGAAATGAAAGACAGAAAATAGCTATGGGTTTTTTTTATGCGGCAATATGTTATAAAAAATAAATTGTGAATACATACTTAGATTGTGGTATATACATAATATTTCATTTATTTCCCTCCTATTAACAAAAGTATGGGAAGATTGACCGATATGCTAGACAGTGATATCTCTATTAGAATAGTAAGGAAAACGCGTTTCACCTATTGGCTTTCTCAGGGGATTTGGAGGAGAACGTTTGTTCAAAAGTTGGAAAAGGTTGAGATCATGATGTGAGGAATGTCACAGAGGTAAGTATTATTTATGATACCACAACGTGGTACCTGCAATAGAAAGAAGAAGATCCTGTCCATGCAGAGTTCGGCAGAGGTGCTGCTTGGTTGTGAGTCAGGAATCCCCTGATTCTTCTCTCTATTGCAGATACCGCGTTGTGTAATCATAATACTTACCTCTGTGACAAAGAGAGACCAAATGAAATATTATGTTATATACCACAATCTAAGCTTGTATTCACAATGTATTATTTATAGTATATTGCTGCATAAAAAAATAGCTATCTTCTGCCTTTTTTTCAACTTGTATATTTCACTTTTGGCCTTATTTGCATTCAAACCATATATTTCTATGATTCATTATAATATATTATTATAATACTGTTATTGTTTTTTTTACTTTTTCTTTGCTTTATTGTAGAATGTCAACTAATAAATAAAGATGTTAAAAGATAAAAATGTTTTTTTTTTCTTTTATTGCAGTCCAGGAATTAATGTGTGTTACATGTCTAAGTCCCACAGTCCTTCATGGCATGTCATTCCCTTTTATTTGACTTGTCAGGTTTATTTGATAAAGCAGTGATGTGCAATAACCCATGGCAACTAATTCAATCGGATTAGTCAGAAAAAGGAAAAGTTCTTTCTAAAGGGCTGCAATGGGTGACTGTGTTTTGCATGCTGTTCTTTGCTTTATAAATTAGCTGGCTTATGTCACTTGCCATGGCTTGTGTGTATAACATTCTTTGTATTTCATTTTAGTTCAGTGACCACTTTGACCAATAGCAAATGTACACAAGATATAGAACTGCATAAAATATTTCACAGTGAAATATATCAGTCAGTTGCAAACGGAATACCCAAGAACTAATTTATCACAGCAAGTGAAGCCTGGCTTTATTTTGCTGAATCAGTATCACTGCAGCCAAGAACTAGAATCCCCTGTGTCCTGGCCCATAACTAAAGTTCTGAGGCCGGAATGACTGTGTTATAACCTTCACACCACAAACAGAACTTCACTTTTTTCAACTAAAAGATTAAATAAGCAGAAGTTATTTAGAAGGCTTACAGGAGTTGACCAGGACAACATTAATTTGTTATTGATGGTCATCGAATAAAAGGTTAAAAAATGCAGTTTTCATTATTTATTTTCAAAATAGAAGCAGACACGGAAAGCAGAATATATGGTGGCACAAGAGATGCATAGACACCATTCCTGAGGAAGTGTGGAAGTGACAAATGTAAAGTGGCGTCCCATTGCACACTTCTGGAGAGCGGAGCAGATGTACAATAAAATATTGGTTTGTTATGGCACATTAAGTTTTATGAAATTTTGTAAAGGTAAATAGCTTTAAATGGTTTTACACTATGATGATGTCATTCTTTTTTACAGGATAATATTGAGAATTGAATGAGAATGTACATAAACCAAAATAAGTTTGAGAAGTCTTCAGGAAACCCACAGTTAAAGGGTATAATTCAATTTTGTAGAAAATAAGATCAAAGAAAAATTAGCAAGCTTGTATGTTGAATAGCAAATTTTTAAAGTGGAACTACAGTTCCGCTTTTAAAAATTTTAGATCAGACAGGACAGGCGATGTCCCTTCCTCAATAAACATTCTTTCCTGGCAATCCAGATTTCCGCTACAGTTGCTGAGACTAATTTAACTTCCAAGCCCCAGCACAGTATGTACATTATCCTGGCCCTGCCAAATAAAATGGCCGAAGATCACAAATATGAAGAGAAGAAAGAAGAAGTTGGCTATTTATTGGAGATTTGGTTTAGATGGGTATATCACACTAACATAATTTAGTTGATATGGTATCTGTAATAAACATTTAAAACACAGTTTAATTTTTTTTTACAGGGATTTCACAAATTTTTGGGTGTGCTGGCTATAAAATATATTAGTTACTTTTTTACAGCAACAATACATGTTTATGTAGTATGCTACTCCAAAACTTTTCACTTACAGTTTCATTGGCTTTGGTCCCGTGTTGTTTCATACACAGCACACAATCTAAAATTATATGTCTGGAAACTATTTCAATTTTTTTATGTAACAGAAAATGCATGTTCAAACTATGAAACTCTTCAAATTTTTTTCCCATTTCTCAAGATATATTGGTACATTTCAATGATGTAAGCCCTTTCCATTAGGCAGCCCTGGGGTTATTTAAATTAAAGTAAATACCACCGGAAGTTATTACCTTGACAGTTGTTTCTATAAATGGAAGCCTAATAAATGTTCTTTTTGCCCCTTTATTAGTAGGCAGGGTTACCATCAATAGAATTGTATAACCTAACAAATGTCTTCAGACAACTCCCAGCATGGAAGAATTTCAAAGCATCCAAAAAGTTTTACCTTTTATTTTTATGGACCGAGAAGCTGCTTTAGAAAGCATTTCAAGCACTAAATTCCTCATGGAAGAGGAAAGTCCAACACCAATACCATTGTTTTAACTTTATTGGCCATACAATAAACTTTGTTTTTAACTTTATTGGCCATACAATATAATGTTTTATTACAATGTGTTTTTTTTTTTCAGAAATTCCCTACATCACTGTAGTAAAGCCTGAGGCACAGTAAAGTACCATAGCATTCTGAGTAGTGATGGATTACTCTGTCCAGGCTTAGTTTGCCAATAGATGGGCAAATCTTAATAAAAATTCAGCAAACCCCATTGAAGTCTATGGGGGAATGAAGGGATGAAGCTTCTTGTTATTCTTCATCTGAACTTCAAGAATTAAGAGAACACAGATGTTACAGTAGGAAAAGTTGTCTGTCAGCAGAAGAATTTTATTGATCAAGGCCAAAATAAATTAAATGTGTTTATTTATTTAAATTGTTTTGCTTGTATTATCTGCTCTATTATGTTGTCTCAAATTCAAAATGTAGCATTATTTATGAAAATCTGGTAATAGGCTGATTTAGGAGTATAGAAGCTATTCATAAATAGTTTCATCCAAGTTTGGTTTCAAATAAAAAATGTATTAATCATGAGTAGAAGTTGACTGACTTTTCCTAATAAAATTTTGAGTAGAAGTTTGGTGAATCTTCTATACAAATATTAATAAATAAACAAATAAACAAATATTAATAAATAAATAAATATTAAAAAATAATGAAAAGTTAACCATACAGGGAAATGTTTTTTATATGTCACTGCTTCTTATAGACACATTTCCTTGTCACTGATTTTTTATCTCTAACACCAAAAACATTCACCGTACTGCTACCAGTGTCTCCATGGCTGGAGTTTAATACCTGCAGGGACGAGGTCATGCGGCACTGAGCAGGCGTGTATGATTATAAAATGGAAGCAGGGGGTGACTGTGCCTGTGCAAGCTATTGTAGTTATATATACTGCAATTTGCTCCCAATTCCTAAGCAGCAGTGCATAAAATGTACATTGTCCCAGGGTTATACACTCAACACAGGCAGAGCTTAAAAAATATTTCACTTCAGCAAAGTCTACATAAGAGATTAAGCTAACAGAGAATTCATTTTATGTTAGCAAGATGCATCTCACTAAGAATTGCCTGGTAGCAACATCAGATTTAAACTCTCTTACTGATATCATGAAGACAACAGATGCTTTTATTGATATCAATGCATTCCTATGAAAAAGGAAAACTACAGCATACAGTAGTAAGATGCCATTTTTATCTGTGCAATAAAAGCCTAAAATGCAAATGCATCTCAATAAATTAGAATATCATCAAAAAGATAATTTTTTATTAACTCAATTCAAAAAAGGGAAACTCATATATTATATAGATTCAATATACACAGGGTGATATGATTCAAGCGTTTATTTCTTTTTATTTTGCTGATTATGGCCTTCAGGTAATTCAGTATTTCATAAAATCAGAA
Organism: Pyxicephalus adspersus; assembly: GCF_032062135.1. Taxonomy (NCBI): domain Eukaryota; kingdom Metazoa; phylum Chordata; class Amphibia; order Anura; family Pyxicephalidae; genus Pyxicephalus; species Pyxicephalus adspersus. The sequence continues at coordinate 71,608,036 of NC_092862.1, read as the reverse complement.
TATTACAGAGGATCAATAAAAAAAAATGTTTTTTACTACAGAAATGTTGGCCTACTGAAAAGTATGTCAATGTATGGGCTCCTTTTGCATGAATTATTGCATCGGCATTGCATTGAGGTGATCAGCCTGTGGCACTGCTGAGGAGTTATGGAAGCTTTGATAGCAGCCTTCAGCTTGTCTGCCTTTTTGGGTCTGGTGTCTTTCATCTTCCTCTTGACAATACCCAAATACCGTATTTTTCGCCCTATAAGACGCTCCGGAATATAAGACGCACCCAATTTTAAAGGAGGAAAATCTAGAAAAAAAAGATTCTGAAAGATTATTCCCCTTTAGATCACTCATGTGCCATTCATACCGGTATTCCCCTTCTGATCACTCATGTGCCATTCAAATTCCCTTTCTGATCACTCTATGCCTTTCAAATTCCCTTTCTGATCACTCTGTGTCATTCAAAATTCCTTTCTGATTACTCTGTCATTCAAATTCCCCTTCTGATCACTCTGTGCTTTTTTTCCACTGTACGGCAGTTAGGACAGGGAACAGCAGGTGGTGCTGTGCCGGCTTCTTTCGCTCTGCTTTACAGACAGGAGAAGACACGTGCTGCTGCCAGAGAGAAGAGGAGACAGACGCTGCTGCAGCCAGAGACACACGCAGGGTCGGGTATCGGGTGAGTATATTATTTTATCACACCTTTGTCGTATAGGACGTACTAACTTTTCCCCCCAGTTTTGGGGAAGAAAAAGTGCGTCTTATACTGCAAAAAATACGGTAGATTCTCCATGGGGTTTAGGTCAGACAAGTTTGCTGGCCAATCAAGCACAGTGATACCTTGGTCATTAACCTCCCTGGCAGTATTCCTGAGTGGGGCTCGGGGTTAATTTTCAGTATCAAAAGCGTTAACACTCAGGGTGGAAGTGCAAGAGAGTTTTTAAGTTTTACCTGGTCCCCACGGTCCCATGGCATCCTCCAGTGGTGCTTGGGGCATCCTTCAGCAATGCTCTTGGCATCCTCCAGTCATGCCCGTGGCATCCTCCAGTGATGCCCGGCATCTGCTTCCCCTGGCAATGCCTGACCGGCATCTGGGTCCCAGGCGTGCTGGCCGGGCCGGGTCGTGCGAGCGTGTGGCTGGGGGGCGGGACTGTGTGGCTGGGAGGTGGGACCAGGCAGGAAATTTAAAATAATAGGTATTTTTAAATGTACCACTTTGACATTTAAAAATACTTTTTATTTCAACTGCCAGGGAGGTTAAACAAGGTATTGGTACTATTAGCAGTGTGGAAAAGGGCCAAGTCCTGTTGGAAAATGAAATCAGCATGTCAGCAGAGGGAGGCATGAAGTGCTCTAAAATTTCCTGGCAGATGGCAGTGCAGACTTTGGTCTTGATAAAACACAGCAGACCAACACCAGCAGATGACATGGCTCCCCAAATCATCACTGACTATGGAAACTTCACACTGGACTGCCGCTGTCCATTCTACCTCCAGACTCTGGGACCCTAATTTCCAAATGAAATGCTTTGCTGAAAATGTTGAACTTTAGACTACTGAGCAACAGTCCAGTCCATTTTGTCCCTAGCCCAGGTAAGACTCAACTTTTCATTAATATGCTTGGATACAGCACCCTGTGAACAGCCAGCTTCTAAAGCAATGACCTTTTGTGGCTTACCTTCCTTCTGGAGGATGTCAATAGATGTCTTCGGAACAACTGTCAAGTCAGCAGTCCTCTCCAGACGGAGAGACCATTTAAAGGCTCAGGACACCTTTGCAGGTATTTTTAGTAATTAACTAAGAGGTATGAGACACCATGGGTCTACCGTATTGTACTATATTTCAGTGTTCTGAAATACTGAATTTTGGGTTTTCATTACCTGTAGGCTATTATCAGCAAAATGAAAAAAAAAACAATTATTGAAACTCTGTGAGTAATAAATCTGTATAGTATATGAGTTTCACTTTTTAAATTCAATTACTGAAATAAATGAACTTTTTGATCATATTATAATTTATTGAGATGTAAATATTTTGGGAGAAGATAAACCCATTTTGTAAAAAACTCATACACAACAACAAATCATCAGAGTACAATTTTATTTAAAAATGAAAATGAAGGCCAGCAATGCATGCATTATAAATGTGGTAGTAAATAAACGTTGCTAGGGTTAAACAATAGGTTAACTTTTCTGTCCTGTTACATATATGGAAAGTGTAAATATATATCTAGTAAGCTTACTTGACTTTGTGTTTGGAAATCGGGCACTTAACATGCAGCACAACAAGTATTACTAAAGTTTAACAAACTGTCAGTGCATAGTACAAAGGTTTGAATATATATTCAGAAATGTATTTATTATTGTATTCCTCCAGCATCTGGCAAAAAGCAGTTACAGATTCAGCAGAATTTCATATTTAGATAGACATGTTTTCTTCAGTTGATAGAGCAGCATATTTTTCAAAGGAGCAGACAGCATATAGTATAAGCCACGGAAATAGAGGTTTATCTATATTTTATTATTCCAAATGCATTAGGGTTGCTACAGAAAATCAGATTCAGCTTGACCTTTATAGCATCTTAACTGAAAACAGGAGTGTCAATTCTGATAATACTGTGCTGCATATTCAGTGTATTAGTATCTCTGTGCTAAAATTAAATATAATCTATTTTGGGTGGACATTATCAGAAGCATATCAGAAACCAAGAAAACATTTGGGACATTCAATACAGATTTTTGACTGTAGGCAGCATTTGACAGGGGCATACTTGTTTACTACAAACTACACTATAAAACAAGAGACAGTTACTTGTGGAAATTTTGATAACAAGTAAAAAAACTTGTTAAGCTACAAATGCTATTTAAAAATTGTTAGTGATTTCAAAATCAGAAAGTCCACTTAGTTTGGCTTCATGTCTGTTCTGTAATCTGGTATGTATTTACAGCTGTGTCTATAAATTGTGTCTCCACCTATAGACAAGCCCGTGATCAGCCTTAAAAACACTGCATTGGCGAAGGACACATTGGCGATAGGTGTACACCCACACAGAGCCACGGGATTGCAGTATGGGAACACCTGAGATTAGGTAGTTCCTGACAGTTCCATTCTTCTACTGTCTAACCCTTAAAAACAAGTTCATCCTCCATCTGTGAAGAGTTATTTTCCCCCTTTACTGATTAGTTTTTTGTATTTTTTCATGATTGCTTTTAACATAATATGGAAAAATTATTATTATAACTTTTTAACATATTCAACAATAAGACATTTGCAGCCATCATTTACTCATGAGTTGCTATCGAAATGAGCATCTCACCTATTAATAACCAGAAGCATACCTTCAGAGAAGGACTAAGATTAGAGCATACAAGGTATACAAAGAGAATTTAGATGAACATATTTTAAGGAGTATTTTACTGAATATGCCAAATTTCCACAAATAAGAATGCTTTGTTCAATCTAGAAATCATCAGAATCTGATGATACAAGCACATTAAACTCCAAGATAACTATGTTACCCAATTTCAAGAGCCCTGTTAATACAGTACTCTTTTCATTAATACATTGTGAAGCATTACTATAATGAAATGGCTAGAATGGTTTCTGTTAATTATCTGTTTCACCATCCCACCGGCCACTACACTTACAATTTTTAGTCTTTAGAATTATCTTCACTTAGTGTGGGGGCAAATGACAGCCTAATATCTTAGTATGTAACTGTGCAAATATCAGGTCTTTGCAATTCTTAATTTTTTGCAATTCTATTTTTCCTTTTAGTGAGAAGCTGTGATGGTAGAGGCACAAGCAAGTTTCAGGTCATTGGAGTTACGGGCTGTCATTGAGTTTTTGTTTCTCCAGGGAAAGTCAGCAAAGAACATTCACACTGAGATGTCACAAACACTGGGGGAAAAGTGTCCTTCTTTTCCCCCGTGAGTATTCTGGGAAAGTTTTCCCCCACAATGGCACCCTGTAACTCCAGGACTAAAAAATGGAGAAATGGGTCACTAAGAAAAGTAAGGAGCACACAGCAACAAAAATGTGATTGAGATTCTAACCTGTCTTTGCTGTGCTTAAACAATATATATTTACTGCTATATTTTTCTCATTGGATAGATGCTTTTACTGGAAAAATTGAAATGAAAAATTTGAGGAAATCACTGCAAAGGGGACACAATTAAACAGTATGTTTACAGACACAATAGCGTCTATAGTAACAGTGTATAACAGACACAATACAGTAAATTATGTAATATGCCAACCAAAATTAAGATAAAAGCTTTGGCATATTTACCTCAGGGCTAATATTGGATGGGAATCTGGCATGTATACAGCACCTATCCGACATCGTTCATGGGTCCGTCCTTGTATTACGAACAATCGTAATACAAGTGTAGGGGAGAGAGCGCAGTAGGGTGCCGCTCCATCGTTCTCCCCTCTCCATAGATCAGAATGGTACTGTTTGTTCATGGCTCCTCATGCATCTTTCAGTTTTTTGGAAAGGATTGTGAATTATCCTTTTCAACAACTATTATTGAACGTGTGTATGCAGCCTTAGACCTGGGATATTGAATTCCAGTTCTAGAGAGCTACGTACAGAGCAGGAGTTTTATATGAACGAATATGAGTCATTTGCATTTTTAAACCAATTTTTTGGTGTACTGCCGTCTGTTAAACAAAAATACCTAAAATGAGAGCAGATACTAGTCCCTTTAAAAACTTTTTTGAACATTTCCCGCTTAGTTAGATCTTTTAACAATTTATAATGATGGTTCATTGTATCCATATCACAGAGACAATAAAAAATGATATGTTTACAGACAATACATATAATGACTTTCACCTTAGAACTATTCATATTAAACTATAATCATCACAGCCAGGGTATGTTTAAAGTGCTTTAAATTGCCTGACATCATAATAAATAATTACATTCATTAGCTATTGAAAAAACAAACCGTCAGCATTCACAGCACCAATCTTCAACCTAGGCTACTAAACAAAAACCGTTTCCTCCTAAAAGCATGTTTGACAGTTATCAGAAATTGCTGTACATTCGACAAATTCTTTCAGCAGCTTCAATGTGCAGTATGTTGATAACGTTAAAAGATGGCTCTGGGTGGTTTTATAAACGACATAATAACACCACAAAATTACCACCGACTCAGTATTTTTTCTCTCCAACAAATAGAATCTGAATACTGCACATTTGTATAATAAAGGTTTTTTTACAAACTATATTGTAACATATTTTTTCTCCATACTTTCATTCCATATTTTCTTCTACTGTGAATTCACTTACTCCTCAATTAGTCTAGGTACAATAAAAAGTGAGGACAACCAGCAGAACCCTGGAAAATTTAACTTCCATTGTAGGATTTTTCTTGTGCATCAGTGGCAACCATTAAAAGCGCATCTGAGATTCACTCTGACTCTGCTGATGCAGGTGTTACGGCTCAAAGATCAACAATTCCCAGCTCAGACAGAATGGCATCTATTTCTGTGCTCTACTCTCAGAAGTAGCATATAATCTGAGCCTACAGAAAAAAATCTTATGAAGGCTGCAAATGTCTTGTTTTAGGATTTATTAGTCAGCAGTCAGCATGTAGATGTACAGAGGAGAGAAACTTTTACCAGCAGAATAGAAAGCGGATTGGAATGTAAATCTCTCATGAAAACATATTAACCCTTGTACGTAAAGCATAGGAAGTGCCTCATATATTGTATATCCAGCTGGGATTGCAGCTGCTTTTTCTCTACCATCTGGGAGTGTCTAATTAGAAACAACCTAAAGTCGATTCTCAGAGAAGCTATTAAAGAACATGTTTAACATCAGATGCTATACTAACTCCCTGAAGACTTACAGACACAGCAATATAAAATCAAGATTCACAGAACAATGGGACTATTATATTACAGCTAATGCTTTTTATGTAACCAAATATTCTTTGGGAGGAAATAAATATCAACTGTGCCTCAAACGGTTTTGAAACTTTAGCAAGATCGATGTTTGGGTCTTACAGTCATTTTTTTGCAATGGTTCAGAGCAAAATAGAAAACAGAGGAAACAAGATATTTCGTCTGCTTCATAACTTTCTGCAGTAATCACATATTTGCATAATGATTGTCCTTTTTATATCTAAGTGCACCTGTCTGGTAAAATATATGTAGGCTGCCTTCATTGTCTTGCTACTGACCCAGAACAACAAAACTAATAGAAAAGTTATAATTATTTTTTGAAATAAATTTGCTGGATCGCAATGGCATTTGGGGAACTAGCAATTTTAGTTCTTGGTTGTGTTCTAAAAAGGTTTGCCAGAAACCACACCTTGCTGCAACCTCTCACATTGCTTTGACTTGCTTCCAAATTACACTGTTGTAAGATAATCACTGGGAGAGAAAAGACTAGGGGGCATGTCATATGAACAACTCTGCTGCTAGCTTGTGTATGGTATACATTACCAATGTCAGGGTCATGCATGAGAACATTTACCTAACTTCAGTGGAATTGATGGCCCCAAACACTGCATATCATGATTTCAAAAGTCAAGGCAGCAATGATGTTGGTCACACTAGCTATGGAGCCATTCCATAGAGAGTAGCAGGAGATATCTGCTTCACCAGCATCATGATCACTTGTATGAAGTGGCCCTAAGGAATGATTTCTCCTACTTTCTGTAAACTGATGGGGTTCTTTGGTGCTATATATCCTATGATAACAACATTGACTTGGCTGAAGCTCAAGGTCTTCTTTTTAGTGATAAAAAGGTACAGCTGTTTATAAAAAAGTATATAATGTCATTGTATAGCTACATGTGAATACATTATTAATATAGATTTATACAATAACTGAAAGGTCAATAAACACTGTGATAGACAGTGTGGAACAAGACTGCTCTGGGCTTTACAGAAATTGATATATACCGTCACTATAAATTAAAGATATAGCTAACAAAGAGTTCTTTCAATTACACACAAAACATATAACTCTATACTTCTATATATAGATCTATCTTGAAAACAAAAGGGTTTCTGGTAAACATTTAGCAAGAAAAAGAAGTGGCATTTTCCAGTGCTGCCTGCTCTGTCTGTTAGTCCCATATCAACATGTTTTAAGCTATGATGGCAGTTTATTGAAAATACTAAGGATTTTTATATGGTAGTAGAAACATACAATACAATTTTTTTTTTACAAATTGGGTGCTGGGTCTTAAAGGAAAAGTGGCAGCTATGCAAATTTAACTATTTTAACTATTCAGATGAATACATCGTAAATAAAATAGCCATTTATATAAACATTTTCTGAGGAAAATTCAATCCGATATGAATGCTGCTAGTCCTATGTCCCTCTAAGCCTGCAATGGTTCTGGGCTAATATATTTACATTTTGAAAAAAAGGATATTTGCAAATAACATCAATATCATAAAGCTGTGTAATATAGGTTAGATGTATAGAAAGCTGTTGAGTATAAAAGTGGGATGTATGTAATAGTGTTAATTAACATATAATCATCATGAAAATGAGGTGATTATAGAATGTTTACCTTACTTGTTAGTAGGTGGTTGCTGATCATATTAGTGATAGAGAGAAAATAGTTGTTGTTCTCAGTGGTTAGATATAGAGATTGGACTTGCACTATACCTAGCCAACTTTTCTCTACACTACAAAGAACCTTTACAGGGGAATACAGAACCCTTACATTGCTTAGGAGTCCTCAAATAGTTTAACTTCAGTCTAGCTAAAGAGGCCATTGTCATAATTTTTTGTAGTATCTCCTTCTTCAACTGGTTTCTGACAATTGCTTTTGAGAAAGATTAATGAACTTCCTCAAAAGCAACAGGTGTCTCTTGAGGCCCGTGAAATAAATTGTTAAAAATCAACATAATTCCTGGTTGGATATGATCAGGTCAGATAGGAGAGACAGTTGCCTAGATCTCATGTTTTTCTACATGTCAGTCAGCTGGTGGGTACCTGTTGAATGTTTGGCTATGTAGATTGACTTTGTACTTCCTTTACCTCTACAAGTTTCCATGCAGTGAATCACAGACCTTCTTGAAAATCAGAAACTACAGTGCAGTGGGAAGGGCACCATTGATGTCTAAGATGACGTCATGCATACTGGGAAACTGTTTGATCAGGGAAAGCAAATTACCATCAACCATTTAAATTTAGGCATTGCAAGAGGTCAGATGCATCTGAAAAATGGGATTAGAAGAATTTTGATATATGGTGGCTCAAGCTGGCAGCGGGAGATCTTGATGGAAGTAACAGGGTGTCCAATTTCCCTGTCAATTCAATGGATAGTCTCCTTGGGAAGATAGAGCCCTCTCAACACGCAGCCATTATTGCTGGATGACAAGCCATAAACATCTTCTTAACACATAAATAGTTTAGAGGCAAGAGAAAATCTGGCAAGGGGCAATCTGTCCCTGACTGCAAATAGAGGGTTATTTTTAGGGACGAGAAACCTGTTTAGCATAAAACAATAGACATCTGTCTTCCCAAAGCTAATTTTCATAAAATCACTGTTGGAAAAAAAATAATCTGTAGGTAATGGATTATAATGGATATTTTGCAGTCTTCTGGGAAGAGAACAAACAAAGAGTGTTTAGTGAAAGCACAGTTATATTTAGTGTGATTAAAGGGTAGGTTTTATTTTGATTATTTAAATGTCATTGTTTTTTTTTTTTTTGTTTTTTTTTTTTTTACAAAGTAAGTTAACTTTGTATCATTTTAAAAGCACATAATCCAGTGGATTGTGGAGCTTTAGGTTGAGGATACCAAAGATATTTTGTGTGTCAAATTTACTATATAAAAACCATGACCACAAAGTTTGAAAGTAATTTTCTTTAAGCCCAGCATGATTTTCAGGGTGGTTAAGCATGCTTGGAAGCCTAAAGCCTTTCACCAAAAATAGCATACACAGAAATGACAATGAGTTTTATTGGGTAATTAGTTGTGAAATTACTGAGTGCAGTTTTTGTTCATTTTTCACTTCATTCAGCTCTATAAAATATGATTATATTGTATCACATATTAAAATGGCTCTATTCTATTTAAGGGATGAGGCATTAATATATCTGTTTTGCTTTAGATCACATATTTAAAACAGAATAAATATTGTCTTGTGGCTCTTACATTTTTTACATGTATGTTTACCTTTTTAGAAAACAATTACATAACTTCTGGTGATAAATGCATGTAATTTACAGACTTTATATTGACATGACTATATGCTACTAAAGAAACTTATCTGGGTTTTATAAATATGTCATTTTCAGTAATTTCTAATAACACGGTGGTGCCTGTGCTAATTATATTCGTAATAACAACATTTTTTATATGAGTGAACATTGACCTTGAAGCAATCCTGTAATATGTATTCTGCATGTCAGATTTACCGCTTTACATGCTTTATCTTGATGTCTTTCCTCTTGACAATAATTGCAGTTCTAAAATCTTTCAGGGTAAGGAAACAAAAATATCACAATAATTTCATTTTTCTTTTCTTTTAGATATCAGTAATTGCTACTTTAATCATACATTGATTCAATCTAGTACACTTTCTTTAGTTATTCTTCAGTAAGAGAGGAAAAAGCATTCTTTCAGGACTTCTTCATCTGTCTCTTCTTTCTCTGTACTTTATAAATATTATGCTAAATCATAATTGTTGAACTGTCCTTGAAAAGCTAATACATTAAACAGTTATTATGCTACTATCGGTGGGTAGGCTGATACACTATGTAGCTTCTTAGAACCTTTAAAAAGACCTTGGCTCCTGTTTCTATTGTAGAGGTTTTATTATTGCTGCATTATATATACTGTAAAAAGAATAAAGCAACTGAAAGACCCATATAATCAGTGGAGCAGGGTAAGGTAAAAATTTTGTTAAAATAAAAAAAATCACACTTCGTTACTTGTTCAGAACCCTCAATCCCTTCTTGGCTGACCTCAATTCTGTCCCACATTGTCCAGGTTTCTTCCTTCGTCCCCATGCAGAGGAAGTGCCGGGCACTGCCAACTTCTTCCGCCTTTTTCCGTCTACATTTACATCTACATCACCGGATTTCACATTATATAGGCGCAAGATCGGGTGACATATCCTGCTATAAATGCCAAAATGCTATATAAAAAATGCTATATAAAAATGCTATATAAAAAATGCTATATAAAAATGCGAATCTCACTGCACATACAATGACTGGAAAAGCCCCTCTCGGGATATGTAACGTATATATCCCAGGAGGCTTTGGGCTCACATTCAGTCTTTACCACCACGGCAGTAAGGACAGAGGAGAAGTGGCTTTCAGAATTGTGGGAATAGGTCTGCTTTAAGGGAGCATACCTTCCCTTCAGAGAAGCATTCACATTTTTAATGCAACCACATGACATATATAAACAAATACAGACATCACTTTGTCTATTTAATACACTAATATACACTAAAACACATTTACCTATCTCAAGTTTATTTGTTTTAAACACATTAGTACATATCTACATGTACCTTCAGCTATCCAAAGTCAACGCCTTCTAAGTACATTTGGTTCTTAAATGTACACCCAAAAGTAACCATTTCATTTAACTTAAGAACTTTCGGTAACCCTCAATTACACAATCCCAATACACAACATTGTTTAATTTACACAGAAGAAATAAATGAGCACTGTCATTAAACAGATCACTAAGGGATCTCTTTACGAAGGAACCAAAAGTATCCAAGGCTGTTTGTAAATATATCTGATTATTATCACATGGAAAAACTACATACTATACATAACCACAACCACCAGTCATGGCACTCATTAAACAATTCCCAAAGAGGGGAAGGCAAATAGGGAAGAAACAAGACATATGGTGGTCTTGAAGTTTGTAACCATAATATAAGGAATTAAATATTAGTTAAGCATTAGTTCTGTTTTCATTAGCCCTGTATCCTAACTAGATTTGGTACTGTAACTAAAAATATATGCAAAGCTGAGCTAAAATGAATAAAAAGAAAAATGGCATATGAACTAAGCTTTTGGCAAAGTTAAAATTAATGGCAAAAAACAGCATGGCTTTTCCTAGCTCCTACAGCTACAGTAGCTTTAGGAAAATGTTGTAATTATGCATTGCTGCCCTAGATTATTAAAACATTTTCCACAGCTATTAATATGTTTTTATGAATCATTCTTAGTGGTTGTTCATCTGTGTTTTGGGCTCTTTTACACACCCAGCTGGCAACACTGGAAAATATATATTCAATAGTACAAACATCTGGAGATTTATAATTAATTTACTTCTCCAGGTAATGTACTCTGTAGTCCACAATAGTGATCTGCATTTTTTATTAATTTTCTAAAATTGATAATCAGTTTCAGATATGGGTTGAATATGAATTTTGCTCTAATTTTCGGAATCAGTTTGAACTCTTGAATCGCAATTAAATTTTTGGTGGTTGCATTTTGCATCAAAAAAACAATGCCTAGTGCTTTATGTTTTAAAGCTACTTATAATGAACTTGATCTCTTTATGCAGTGATATAATATTGCATTCACCATTGCTATAAAACAAAGCTTTGTCATGTAGATAACACCTTTGTATTTGCATTTGTTTTTTTATGCATATTGTTTTATTGCATAAATTCCACTTTACTGGGCTGACAAGCACTCAGTTTCCATTAGCATCACAGTAAAAACCTTTTGACCTTGTCTCCATTGGGCCTAGATACCTATTTTTTTATTGCTATTTTTATTTTTTAAATATCTGAAAATTAGGATAAATAACAAATATGAAACATTTGGGCTGTTCAAATGTTTGCAGAGAAACAACCTGATGCAAAAAAAATCTTCAGATCTTCCATAACAGTAGGCAGTCCTCAATTATGAAAAGTGCGACATAACGGCGGATCTCTACATCTCTGCATAATTGTATGTAACTGCAGAGTGACATGATGATGCCCTCTTTCTTCAAGGTTAAATGACATTAGGCCTTATTCAGCCTGAAAGACTATAGGCATTATTTTGTAAAAAGAATATAATAGAGGGGCACAGTGCCGGGGAGTGGGTGAGCATCATATCCAGAGCTGCCTTTTTGTTTTAAACCACTGCCAGTACCAAAAAATTTTTTTGCAAAGAATTTATACATTAAAATAAAAATAAGTTATTATACAGTTATTTAGTTGACATTATATTAGGACATACATTTTCATTTTTTCAGTTTGCTTTAATATTTGAGAGCTAACATTGTTTGATTTCTTCAATCAAAACATATAATGATGTTTTAAATTTTACCAAAATGAGTTAGAAAGCACCCAATTTCAGGAATTTGATGATATATTTGAAGATCTGCAATGTCTATATTCTCTCTTATCCTCTAAGAAAAGTTTCTGTTATTAAAACAAACAGTAAGTGTATAATGGAAAATCTTAATATGTTAACTGAGTAGGGATTGATGTATAAACAATTTATTTTCTTTCTTACTGTAGAGTTATTATACAACAGTATAATTTGTATAAATCACATTTGTTATACATATATTTTTAAATGAAGTATCCTAAAATATCCAATAAATTAAGTCAAATGTTTTCTTTGCTTCCAATTGATGTTTCACATCACACATTCCACATGATGTTTCTTTTTATAGTCATTGTTATATTACCTTTCACTTCTGGACTAGAGATTATGGAAAAATGATTTGCATGTATTTGAAGTGAAGGAAGGTATTTGATCTAAGCAATTAACAGGTAAAAGGATTCATTACATAATTGTATTGGCCTAAAACTAACACATAGGTTTGTTGCATCCCCATAAATTAAATGTGAAGACTAGGGATGGGGTGGGGGGGTATTTCTCCTCTTAGTGAGAGATCCCCGGGCAGTACAGGTCAGAATGAGGGCTTGCCTATATATCAGAACTTCAGAGACATTTTCGTGAAAATCCCAGACGCATTCTTGCTCATCCCTCGCGCCAACATATTACTTGGTGCTTTACAAAGTCCATAGTCATGTCACTAACTGTCCCTCAAAGGATCCCACAATGCAAGGTCCTTACCATAGTCATATGGCCTAATACAGTGTAAAGGTCAATTTTGGGGGAAAGCCAAATACATGCATGTTTTATGAATGTGGGAGGAAACCACAGTACCTGGAGGAAGCCCACACAAACACAGGGAGAAGCTGCAAACTCCATGCAGATAGTGCCCTGGCTGAGATTCAAACCTGGGACCTAGCGCTGCAAAGACCAGAGTGCTAATCACTGAGCCACCATACTGCTAATTCTTGAATTTAAGGTCATATAATGGGGGAGGGATTAAACATTATTCAATACTCTTTGCATTACTGAAATGGAAATCGAAATAGAGAAATCAGCTTTATGTATTAGATGATATGCTGGTAACGTTGTCGCTAAATGTGACTCACTTTTATTTTGAATGCACAAAAACATCAGCACAAAACTTGTTTTATTACTCAATGTATATAGATGATTTACTGTTTTTATATAATTATGTTTGATAGCATTTTATTGAATATATATTAGCCAATCTTTTCTAACTAACCTTATGGAAAGATAAACCAAGTTAACCACTGACATCTTTTGAAGTCCTGAAACATAAAAAAATTGGTGATGATGATAATTCCTGGCAGAGGTGGTATTGGAAAATACCAGACAAACCATCAAGCATATTTAATAACAAAAAAAGTTAGGAATCTATAATTTATATAGTTTGTTGCTTTGGCTTATCTTTGTTAAACACCTGGCACAGTAATCAGTCATTACCTATTGCATGGGAGGCTCTTTTTTAAGAACTTTGCAAACTCTATAGTAAATAGAAAACTTTACAAAGTTCCAATATATATATATATATATATATATATATATATATATATATATAACTTTACTAATAAGATGTGTTTCATAGTTACATGGTTATAGTCTAGTTACATTCAGGTTGAAAAAAGGAAGTCCATCAAGTTCTAACACTAGAGAAATAAACATACTAGAGAAACTGCATATTTAAAATTGAAACGTATATACACAGTTGACCCAGAGGAAGTAAAGAAAACAAAATTGTGGTTCAAATTACTCCAACAGGGGAAAAAATGATTCCTGATTCATTAGGGCAATCTAATGTTCACTGGATCAACTGCCTCTGATGTCATTCCCTAAATTTACTACCCAGTTATATTCTGCGCTTCTAGAAAAGCATTCAGCTAGAATGTGATAAAACTACTAATGTTCACAGCCCTTGCCGTGAAGAATCCCTTTTGTTTCCAAACCTGGACTGCATCTTCCAGATGAGGATGTGACCAATGCTTTGTACAGGGGCAAGTTTATGTCTCCATCTCTGCAGTCTATTCCCCTTTTAGTACGAGAAAGTACTTTACTAGCTTCAGATATTGCAGCTTGGCATTGTATGCTGTTATTAAGTCTACTAAACCCTCATATCCTTTTCCATTTTTTGCCTCCCCCATTTTATTCCCCCTAGTCTGTATGAAGTGTTAATGAGCATTTTTTAAGATCCAGCATAAGAAAAAACTTCAGCATAGAAAAATTGTTCTACTTTAGCTACAAGGTGTTAAGCCTACTTGAGGTTTACTTATAAAGGAGTGGACTGTTTATACCAAATAATAACTCACTGAGTTTAGTAAATAGTTTAAAAGTGTGTTTACCTAAAAACCCAACCATATGCAAAAGGAGATAACTGAGTTTTTCTTGCACATGATATGAAGATCAAGGGTTAACTATATCTTATTTCCTAAGCTAGGTGACCATTCAGTTTGAAAAATGGCATACATTATGCTAAATGCACAGTAAATAAACCTTGACCCAAGCAAATCACATTGATAATTTGATCCACCAGAAAAAAATCTTTTAAAGGGTTCGATCATCTTTAGTTTGAGCTTCAAAATCTGTTTCTTCTATAACATAACAATACCAGTCAGTGCTATACATTATGACTTTGGCAAACAGTTGCTCCATATCTGTCAAAATAAAGGAAACTACTAACACATATGTCTTTGATAAATAAATGTACAACATTGCTATATAATTACTGTGTCTATTTCAATGTATGCAGTTTTTGTAATGCTGTGACTGCTTTTTTCCCTGTTACCTAATAATAAATGTTCTGTTCTGAAAATGCTTGGGTTTTACTTTTTTGCCAGAAATATAAATAGATTTAGACATAAAGAAAAATAGCTGAGCAGCTGGAATCCATCTTTAAAGGAAAAATGCTCTTAAGGATTCAATGAGCTGGAAATACTGTATTTATTTTATAAAATATTTATTAAATGCATTACATACATTTAAAATATGGCTAGTGATAACAAAAACAACTGTGGGGAATAAGATAATTTAAAAACTTTTATTCAGTTTTTGAATTTTTAAGAATGGCTCTCAATAGAAATAACAGTAGGTGTATAAATATATATTTATAGTAATATAACTATTGCTAATACTAATAATTGCAAATGATTAAATTAATAAACTATATTATTAATTATATATTAGAATTAATAAAATACCATGGATAATTGTTAGTCATTCTCCTAAAATCTACTCCACTGATCCCCGATAGACTAATAAGGTTAGACGGCTAGAATCTGGATGCACTTCTGCCACACTACTCGATGGTGAGAGTTGCTAATTACATATAAAAAAGGGGAAAAATGTTGTGCTGACAAATTTGGTGGCTTGTTTAAGGGCATGTAACATGCAACACATCTCTTTAAAGAGGAACTAAACCCAAAATAAAAATACACATTTACCTTTATTCCTGCAGATCGGTCTATTCGTAAGGAGGTTTCTTTGTTTGGGTCCGGCATCGTCCCGGGCACTGACATCTCTCTTCTTCGGGGTTCTTCTTCCTGCGTCACCTGAATTAATTTTTGCCTGACCCCTTATGTTATCTTTAATGAATGAATATTAAATTATATACAGTGATGACCAAAAATATTGGCACCCTTGCATTTATGTCAGAAAATGCACCACTTCTTCCAGAAAATTGTTGCAATCCCAAAAGTTTTTTTGGAAGTAATAACTTATGTTATTCACTTTCTGTTATAATCGATGAGGCTGATTCATCAAGCAAAATCGGAAGCTCGGTCGCGCATTCGTATTCGCGATCCAAAATCGTACGCCGTCGCGCAATTCAGCAACTCAAAGAGCTCGCGGCCTGCACGATATCTGCGAACGATCGTATAACACCGATCCTGTAAATACAGATAACGACACGATCGTTCGTAGATATTGTACACACAATAGATGCGATCGTTTGAACGATACAGGAAGTTACGTGC
>NC_092862.1:71521408-71589476 GCF_032062135.1 Pyxicephalus adspersus | reverse complement strand
TTAATTGCTATGATCTCACCATTGAGCTTAACAGATCCTCCTTAATCGCGCAGCTGAAATCTAATCGCCTTAATTGGCGGATGCGCGACCCCTATTGCCCATTTTGTTATGAAGGCAAGCATCGGGCTTGGCAGTGAGATGGGACTGAAGGAGCGCATATAACTCCAGCCCGCGGTAAACCGGCTCAATAGTAAAACGGCGCGAAAGTACGCGCGACCAGCGAGCGCGGATTTCATTGATAAATTAGGCCCATTGAGTCTTTTACAACCCTCTACAGGAATTTAGGACCACTCTTCCTTTGCCAGCTGCTCCAGGTCTCTCAGATTTGAAGGATTCCTTCATCTAACCCATCTAGCCAGTCCAGTAAGGGGCAGCAAGAGACAGTGGTCCTCTTGCTAGATTAGCTGGATGCATATAATCAATGGTAAGAGCTATCATTGTTTTCTGTCCTCCTGTCAGAGCATAAGTCTTTGTGCCGCAGTAAGCAGCTGGATCGACAATCATGGAAATCCTCTATTTGGACAGGTTTGGACCATGTACCTGTAAATACTAGTTGAAAAGATCAACATTTGTTTAACCTTTCTGTAGTGTTTTAATTTCTAGGGCTGCTTTACCCATTTCTTCTAATGGGTAAACCATATTCCCCCTATACATATTCTCCAGGGCGAGGGGGCAGATGCCTGGGGACCCCTATTAAAGGGGGCTTTCAGATTCCTATATGCTCCCTCTAATAAGCCTGCAGACCCCATTGGGGTCACATCGTAGAGATGAGGCCCTCACCCCTAACCATGGCTCTAGTAATTGTTACAACCGTATGGTTGGTGGTAAAGGGGCTACATGGTTTTACTTGCTTTATTGTAATATTACCTCTACTATTTACTGATACTGTATATTGTTATAACTGTTACTCAGCTGCTCTGACTTTCTCTACGTATCCCCTGATGAAGACCTTTGGGCACTTACATCTATTACAACTCCTAGTCAGACACCTAATTGTTTAGTAAGAAAGGCTTATCCCCAAAAATCCAACATCCAAGGGTTGCCTGCTTTAAAAATTGCATTTCAATTGTGTGTATTCACTTTTGTGATTATAATGATTTGTTGTCAGCACTGCACATTTTGATTTATGTGAATAATACATATATAAGCATATTTTGCCAAAAAAAAAAAAAAAACATTTTCTCTCTTCTTTTGATACTTTGAAATACTGTGTGGTTGGCAGACCATTTTGTTAAGCAAATATAGGCAGTGCCACTCTCTCTCTCTCTTCCCTTTTCTTGGTTTCCAGGTTTTAGATCAATGATAGGAAGGGAGGCACACTCTCTCATTGCCCTGAGAAGATCCCAAGAGAAAGATCCCAAGCTTATGAAAAGGTCTAGTCTTAGGATTTTTGGAGACCCTTTGACTGGTTGAGGGTAAAAAATGCCTGCAATAAACCACTTGTCCGAACATAGCCTAACTATCATACAAAAAGATTTTACAGCAATCTGAAAATTCTACGTGTAAATAGAAAGCCCTTATTCCCTGTAACACTGGTTAAGATGTAGGGAAGAATATGATGGCTCTCAGCAATAAGACAATGGCATTAAATAGCCAGAATAGGTAGGGTTGTTACTTAGCAAATGGAATCACTCTGCAAGAGATAATTCACTTATATTAGTAAATGAGTTGAAACTTCTATGATAAGTTCAACCATGTGCAAACAAACTTTGTACTTTTGAAAGTGATTTTACCATGTTCACTGAGAAAAACTGATTATCCCTTGCACTCGAAAAAAATTTGATTTTCTAAGTGAACACCCTAAATGCATTAGATAAAACAACTCCTTTTCCTATAGGACAAAAGAAGCAAGGCTAATTCTGGCATTGCAGGGCGAGCTCCATGATATTGGTATCTTGTTTTTAATCAAAGTTTTATTTTAATGATAGCATAATTATTATATTGACACCACAGAAAAGATTTCTGCTTAGTGTGGTTGCAGGTTTCAAAAGGAATCATTTTCCTACTCCTTTCTTACTCATCATTAGTGTTCAAAATATGTTATGCTTGCAGTTTTTTTACTTCATAATTAATGTTTGATTGATAAAGATTATAGAGATTATTTACATATTGAATGCCACTTTTTTGTTAGATCAGCATTCAATTTGGACCTTGCTTTAACAACAGCCAGAGAACTGGGAGTTATGGTAAATATAGACTCACCTGACTGAATCTTGGATATGCTGGTCTATAGGTGGTAATGTAAGGCGTGTTGGTTGTGCATTTATTAACAAGTATATAGCCAGCATTGCTGGCCCTTCTACAGGCCCTTCTACAATGTGCATCCTTCCTTAACCACTGTATGTGTAAATATCACCATGCTTTCTTTTCTTTGGCTACACTTCGGCTTAAGACAAATACTTCTCCACTCCCCATATTCTTGCAGTTGCTGATTGCTAGCTATTTTATTCGTATAGCCCCTGCATGGAAATTTAAAAAGGCAGTATTGCTTTCTCGAAGCGTTTATTCTACATGGATTTCATTCTTAACATGAGAAACGGTCTCCTAGTCAGCATTACAGAATGACTACTGGATGACTTTCTTGGCTTTCCTCACTGACTTCCCTAAAATGAACATGAATTGAAAAGATTCCTATTTGAATAAAATATACACAGGCCAGGGAATTTAGATAAAGAAGAAAGGAATTTAAGTTTAGGAGGAAAAAAAAAACTGATTCAAGAAAAACTTGTATCAACTTAAAAAAAAATCAGCAAAAGACTGGAAATTGCTGGCCCACTTAGTGAATATAAATAGGTATACCACTAGATTTGGGTATAGGATAAACTACAATAAAGAAACAATAATTTTATAAAATTCATTATTTTAACTCTTGTTTAGCATTTTTTATGTATTATATGTATGTTATGTTATATATTTTTTATTTTACAATTAACCAATAAAAACAGTCTGTATCCAACAAAAACAATTTAAAAAGCACTTATACTAAAAACAGCAGGAAAGGGGCATTGTTGAGGATAGGTCATTATTCTAATTCATTAATAGGGATGAGTTAGGGTGAAAATTTCCTCGAAGTTCCGCAAAATTTCAAGGAAATCACTATAGGAGGATTACCACGGCTGCATTCATAAATGCAGCCGTGGGAATCCTCCTGTCAGTGAGCGATCCCCGTGCACTACAGGTCAGAATGAGGGCAAGCCCTCATTGTGACGTGTAGTGCCCAGGGATCTCTCACTAAGAGAAAGATTCTCATGGCTACATTTATGAATAGGCAAGCCCTCATTCTGACCTGTAGTGCCCGGGGATCTCTCACTGAGAGGAGGATTCTCACGGCTCCATTCATAAATCCAGCCGCAGTACTCTTCCTCTCAAAGTGAGTCATGCGGCTTGCTTTTAAGAATGAACGTGGCTGTGGGAAAAATCAGAGCTGACAGCCAGGCTCCCCTGGTTGCTGTTGCCTCCCTGTACTAGTAGTATGTGTTCTTGAATAGAGTTTCTCTATCCAAGAACACAGGAGTCTAGTGTTCCTGGGTAGGGAAACTCTATCCAAGAAGACACACTACTAGTACAGGGAGGCAACAGCAATCAGGGGAGTGGAGCGGTCAGCTCCACTCCGGGTTGCTGTTGCAGCCCTGTAGTATGTGTTCCTGGGTAGTGTTTCTCTTTTAACAAAGCAAATAAAGATAGACAACTTAACAAGTAGAAAAAAGAGGTCCCAAAGGTTGGCTGTAAATAAAAATACAAAGTTAATATATGACAAATGTTATCAATTAGATGAATCCTAATACCCAAGAACATTGCCCACCTTTCCAACAAGCTTCCACCAAATGCAGGCAAATAACTGGAAGCCTCTGAGCGACCAAAAGGAAATCCACATTAGATATCTGTACTTTAAAAAAAGAGGGAATAACTTTTGTTCATACTTTGCAGTTTTCCACTTACAATGAGTCCCTCTAATCAGTTTTAAATCATAGCTAAGGGTAAACTAATTCACTTATATCTTGTTAATATCCTAGAACATATCATTGAAATACAAGCTGATTTTCATAATTCAAGGTGAAAATACAATTTGATTTACATAGTAACACTGCTTTATAGAAGTTTGTTTTTGGAAAAGAAGATATATTCTAGGTGTGGCAAGATGGTTACAAAGAAGACGGTTACAAAGAAAATGTCTATGATGGACAACTATGAACAACTTCTGGAGCAAAGCACTTACAGCTTTATATGATTTAGGAATGATTGGTGATGACAAATTCACTGATCAATTTTTTTGCTGGAACTCACCCAAAGGTGAGTTCCCACAGAATGAGAAAGGGGTGTCACATCAGGGCTGGGTGGTTGATCTTTCGAGTCACCAGCCCAGTGGGTAAAGATGTGCATGGGGCACAGAGTCTAAGCAACAGCCAGGTCTTCTCCAGAGCATCTAGAGGTGAAGATGTTGTGCTGCGGGCTGCTTCCAGGTTGCGGCCCTTGTGCCCGCCAAGGCAGATGACTGCTGGCAGGCAGGAACAAAGCGTGGTGCCGGAGCGAGAGACAGAGAGTAGTCAGACAAAGCAAAAGGTCAGTGCATGCAGTGATCAGGAATGGTCCGAGGTCAACCAAGGGTTGGTACATGAGCTAATCATGAACATAAGACACTCGAACAGGGGGAACCTGGAAGCGGAACCAAAAGGAACTACTTGTGCAGGCAACTTCCTGTTGCCCATCACTTCCTTATAAAGGGGATGTCATGTGATGGTTGAGAGTCATGTGAGCCACAGACTCCTAACCCACCAGCAAAGGGAGTGTTGGTGAAGAGATATGCTCAGGTGTTGTTCCCATGCCTGCCAGCAGATAAAGTGCATTTGCAGAACACTCTAGTCCTCTGAGGTAAAGGGGCAACTTAAAGAGAGTCATATGGCCTGGACCAGGAAGTGAGCAAGGACTTGGGATCCTGAAGCAGAATTGGTGCTGGCAGCAGGGGAGTGCAAGGTGAGTGAGCCTGAAGGAGTGACTGATCCCCAGGACTTGCAGGGATCTGTGACAGGGGGAAGTGGTATTGGGTAAGCCTGATTAGCCACTCCTGAAAATTTGATCAGCCACTGGATCACATCTCTATGAAAGCCAATAGCCAGTCTATCACTTTTACTGTCTTGCTCCAAATGAAACTAGACAAATTTTACTGTACAGTAAACCTGCTGTGTTTATCAAAGTATATATATAGACTAATGATAAAGGGCAGCCAAGGCATGATCGTTACTAGCAGGAACGCTAAGAAAGGAATGGCTTGCAGTCTTTGAACAGTGCCTGGTTCTAGAAAAAGATTTTCAAACAAGATCAGATGTTTTCAGGCTCCATTTGTCTCTTGCACTGTATTAGTACTGGTAGTTTATATGCATTGGAAGATATAAAGGGAATAAATCAAGACTGCTAATTGTTTAAAGTTATAAAGTTAATGGGTTCAGTGACTTAGCCAATGTGATGACAGTGATGTTTATGAAGAAGTGGTGATGGATAAAGCAGTGATATGTGGCATACCACACAAATTCAAAATCCAGACACCTAGTACTATAGGAACATTTCAACTTATTGTGAGACACACAGGTTGGTAAGGTGGTACTGTAATAAAAAGGAAGCCTATACACAGAAAAACAATTATAAGCTTCAAAGTTGAGGCCACACTATGTTGTTCTCTATGCAAAGGTACTCTGTACACTGTGTGTGCCGCTCGAGACAGCAGAAAATTGTAGAGATCTAAATGTTTTCTTGTTTTGATATAAAAAAATCGAAGTATTGTAACACTGTTGACAAGAGCACAAATATGTGTTGTTATTTCTTTTATTCTGACTTCCTTCTGATGACCTTGTTGTGTTTGGACACCAGGCTTTATGCCAGTTACAGGTCACCAGTAACTCAAATTAATATCAATATAAAGTCATAGATTCAGCTATAAAGGCCACTGCATTGGTTACCTGGTCATACTTGCAGGAAAATCAATTAATGTATTATTCATTTATCAAAACTGTCTTCCGTGGTGCACCTTATGAATGAGAGAATAAGTTCTCCTAGCATATAATACAAGGCTGTAGGCTATCACATTAATCTGAGCGAAACCTTCACATTTTACCAACACTAAGGGCTTATCTGTAAAACAAAATCAAAATCAATATTGTGTTTATGGAAAATGTGATTTTGTCAGTTTTGCCTATATATATTTTCATTAGGAACTTTTTCCATAAATCAATTATGTAAACAGAATAACCAATGTGTTAAACCATTACGCCTGCATTCTTGAATAAAAATATAGTCTAATTTTTTCTTAGTGTCTTAGTGTCAACATTTTAGATGTCAACTTTTATAAAATATGAAAGTAAACAGGCAGAGTGAGGAAAATGGAAAGCAAAGCCATGTTATGTTGATCTTTGTAAATGACCCCAATATCTACACTAAGGACTCTATCCATAAAGCAGGGAATCTGACATTTCTCACAAAATTACCTGATGGAGAATCTTCCAGGTCCATGTATTTTTAGTAGTAGTACCTGATTCTCTACCTAGGAATGTTTCAGAAAATATCAGATTCACTGCTTTATAAATAGATTCCTAAGTGTATACTGCAATAACCTTCATATCACTACAGGACACAATGGTGATGTGGAGGTAAGTGGGTGGAACCACTAAACTCATTGTAAAACCCAAAATATCAACACTCTATGAACTGTGTTTTCTGCAGACTTTTAAGGAAAATTTCACTTCAAAAGCTATTTGATGGCACAACCAATGAGAAAATGTAGTTGCATACTTTTTTGTGGATATATCTTTCTAGGCACCTTTTATTACCCAACAGTCACTTTTTTTTCACCAGATGGCAAATTACTGCAGCACAATGGCATGAATGAACAGGTAAGGTTAAACTAGGTAACTACAATTTCCAGAGGACATCTCTTTCACATGATTTGATGTTCAAAATCAACACCCACTTGCTACTTAACTTGGTTTGTAAGATCCTTTAAGCAGGGCCCTTTTCTCCTTTTATGTAATGGTATTTACGCAGGTAACCTATTACACAGGTTTGTCGTTTGCAACCCCTATTTAATGTACAGAGAAGAAAAATATTGTTGCAATAACAAATGCTTTGGTTTTGTCGTGTGTACTTCTTTTGTTGGCACTGAAAGAATACAAAAAATGCAGAGAAAAAAATCTGAGACATTCGACACAAAACGCCAAAAAAAGCCTGGACAAAATTATTGGCACCCTCAAATTAATACTTGGTAACACACCTTTTGTAAGAAATTAACCATGATCAGATGTATGTGTATTCTGTGGACACATGATGGCTACAAGAATGCTACCTATTTTTTTGAAATAGTGGGGGGGGGGGGGGCTGTCTTCAATGGTTGTCTCAGGCAGGAAAAAGTCTGTTATGACATCGCTCAGAACTCACAGGCACTTTAACAATGGGGAAAAATTCAAGTGTCATTCATTATCCGAAGAATCAACTGATTTAGACTTTAGATAACTTGCAAGGCACTAAAAAGAGACAAAGGAGATACTGCACACGTTTTTTTTTGTCCGGAATTTGTCAGTCTGTCCCTGTAAAAAGATTTTTTAGAATTGTGTCATCGGGAAGGTGTAGTTGGTCGATTTATTCCTGATTTTTGCTCCACTTGATCCCTATTTGCCCAGTAACTCATACATGTATATCATTACTAAGCTTGCAATACTGATACATAATTTAATTATTAATTAAGGTGCCTTGATATTGATTAATATGCTGTAAAATATTATGTGCTTGGGACAAATGGGTAGAAGGAAACATAGTTCTTGAATATTTCAGTGGGCAAACAAATTCTTTGTTCTGTAACTTAGAGAGTTGAGACTGCAGCAATCATCGTTATAATCACATGCAACACAAATCAGCAGCGGGGAATAATGTATTCCTCTCATCTGCATCAAGAATAGAAAAAAGTAATTGTGAAACAAGGACACCTTCCCACCTGTGTCAAATGACTGATGGAGTTATTCCATAATGTAATGAGTTGTGGGGCTTTATTAGGAATGCTGAAATTGGTATTATTAAGCAATAATAAAGCCTATTACTTAAAGAAAAGAGTGCCCTGTGGGAGGACCAGGAAGGACATAATTAAGAAACCAGATGCTGTTAATAGGAGTTAGCTGGATTGATTTTTCTCACCCACATATTTCTGCAGATTAGCAGTTTATCAAAAACTAGTATTAATGAGAACGTACAGATCAAAGCCAAGGCAAATAACAGCTAAGAATACAACTCAGTGGCTGTCATTTTCAAAACAATAATTATATAGACCATGTGTGCTGGTAATAGGGTGTAATAGGAAAAACAACCTAGTGATGATAAAAATATTTTCAGCAGAATTCTTCCGATATAGGGCCTGAATTGATAAAGCTTTTCAAGGCTAGAGAGGATAAACCTTCATTAGTGAAGCTGGGTGATCCAGAAAACCTGGAATAGATTTCTTCAACGTCATTTGCTATTTGCTAGCAATTGTTTTGAATCCTGGTCCAGAACTATTCCAAGTTTGCTGGATCACCTAGCTTTAGTGATGAAAGTGTATCCTCCTCAGCCTTGACAGGTCAGGTTCATAGTGTTTTATAGTGTTTTATATAATTATTACTTTACCTAATACATATATTCTATTATTTGCAATCTAAAATTAGAATAGACTAAAATAGGATTTAATGACACTGGACTCACCTGACTGAAGTTAAGCAAAAGGCATGTGGGGGATACAACAAACAATAAAGAGAACAAATAATGCTTGTGAACTTTCCAGACTTGGCATACATAAAGTTTGCGGTAAACCCAAGTTGTCACAGATTTAGATGACATATATTATTGTATCAAAGCCACCAATAAAAGTGATCCTGATCTACTACCCATCCCCCCATCCTATAGCAGGTACTATCCACTGTATTTACCAAAAATTTGCTCATTCCCCAGTGCCTGTATGCCATGATTCCACCCACACATTTTCAATATCATCTGCTGGTATTTGCTTGATTTTCATCGGGGATTAAAAACCTTGGGGGACTGTAGTGATAAAGGTAACAGGAAGGATAGGACAGAAAAGTTTAACAGAATGTTTGGAAATTTTGTTTCAAGGGCACAAAAGTAAGGAATGTAAGTGAAATTTCCATTAAAGCATTACTTTCTTGATAAATAGGAAACCGAAAATTACAATAGGATGAGAAAAGGTGGTTTACTCCTCAATATAAAAGAAGGTTTAGGGATGTTAAAGTAATTCTTTCATTAGGGACCAAGGGTAAAAGTTTCAAATATGACTAGAAAATTGAAAATTAACCAAAATTGAATGAAAACTTTAAAGCTTTGCTTTTGACATAGACACAAGTAAAATAATTTAGCTCAAGGATGATATTTATAAACTTGGCAGCTAATGTCAAAATGTTCTGCACATTTTTTACATTGTAATGTCTAATTTATAATGTCAGGATTTTATCATAATGCATTAATGATATGTAAGGATAACCCACCAGATTTATTTTCCTGGCTGATCACTTTATGCCCTGCAAGTAAAGATAAGCCTAAAACCTAATTTGTATATGTCAGCATTTTACTTTGTGCTAGAACATTTTATTACTGCAATCAAAAACTTGAATGATCTTAAATGTTGTCTAATTTTTGAGTTACTCCCCTTGATACACTTTGTTTCTCATTTTCCTATCTTTTCTAATAAATAAGTAGTTAGTAAGTATTCCTTTTTTATAGGCAAAAGCATAATATACTTTTCTGCCAATCCTTTGTGGAGCAAAAGCATGTACAAAATATAAGTATTATATATATAAGTATTATAAGTATTTTAATAGGTTTTATGTGATGACCAAAGAGTGATATATAATTATGAAGAAAAAATTCCAAAAATGGGATGATAACCTTATCACAAACATGACAGAAGCTAGACACTGAGAAAGGACATTTTAGCTCCACAACAACAGAATATAGCTAATTTCCCCTAATAATACCAATTTGGATACAGTTAAGTCAAGTGTGAATGATGATAATATAACATCATACAGGATGTGGGAAGTGGTTTAGTGCAATGTGGAGACAAGGCCCTGCCAAAAGGAAACATATTGTAGAGTATGTCACGTTTGGAGAGACAGAGCCACTGAGGGGCGCTACAGCTTGCACAGAAATGCTGTGAGCCCTGAGAAGGGTCAGGTGACAAGCCAGGGGTCAAATACAAGGGATCCAAGAAATAGACACCAGTGACGCAGGGGCCACTAGGGAAACAAGGAACACTGGAGACACTGGAACAACTACAGACAGAGAGGAACACTGGAACAGCACAAAAAATAGGCTGGAAAAAAACGACTGGGCAACAAGGGATTAACACAGGAGCTGGACAGCGGAAACATTGAATTTACCAATCAGTGTACAGGAACTTTCTCAGCAGAGCTAAGGGCTCAGCACTAGTAGAGACACGTTGCACAAACGCTGAGTGCTGTGTCCGAGCTAGCTAAATAACCAAGAATGTTTAAGAGGCTATTTTCTGATTGGCCGGCCGGAAGGGCGAAACTGATAAAACTTGTAAGAGCAGGCACGCCAAAGGTCAGAAATGCTTGCATGCGCAGGTCAGTGGTGCCTGCATTTTAGTGAGGAAGAGGTAAGTGTGACAGAGTAATATTACCCATACCTAAAGTATGTAAAGTAGTTTTGTAATAAATGGGAGGATACAGGAGTGCTTTGTCATGGCTTTAACCTATTTTTGAACTTGGTGTGAATCAGTATCTATATGCTAGAAACATTAAAACAATTACTAAAATATGACAGCTTTAACATAACCCCCAAATTCTCATTGTATAACTGCACATCCAAATTCATCTCCAAAATTAAAGAAAGCATGGCCATCAGACGGTAAACAAAGGTATATAAGGAAGACTGCAAATTAGAAAGTCTGAATAAAAAAAGAACTCCTAATTGTTTTGCTTCTTGTTTCAATTCAGGGACTCAAAATGAATAATGCAGTTTAATCAGCATGACAGCCAAGGAATTTTCAGATGGAAAATTTGCAATTTCCATATTTCTCTATGCACAGGTTTTAAAAATATATAATGTAATATATAATATAATTTTTTAGAAGCATGATTTGGTTGTTAGTAGTGTTGCTTCAGAGATCAGCTAACTAGCCTTTTAATATTACTGCCACTGTGGTTTTGTATAGGTGGTGTGCATTACTAAATTTCCCACTAGGCCACCTTACAGAGCTTACTAACAAAAAGCATTAACAACATGGCAATAGTTCTACCAATGGCAATGCACACTTCTTCTGAAACCTCTGATTTCTAATTTATTCCCACTCCATCATGCAGTGTTTTCAGTGAAAGGGGCAGGGGACAGCTTTACAATTCTTTCTGGAAGCTGATTAAGTTAATATAGTAAACCAAATTTTTACATTAAAGATGCATTACCATATATACTTGAGTATAAACCATCATTTTTTTATCTTTAAAATAGTATTAAAAAATATTCCAAGATTATATTTGAGTCATATATCTCCGCTGTGCCTGTCTCTGGTTCATGAGCAAAGTGACTCTTTATACCCAACTTTAAAGTACAAAATAAAATAAATAAATGTTTTAAAAATAGTACACCATGAGTGTTAGAAAGGATGGCTGCATTTTTTACCCCAGGTTTACACTCAAGTCAAAGCATTTTCATGTACTTTCAAATAAAAACAGGTCCCTTGGTTTATATATGAGTACATACAGTATAAAACACAACAGCATAGCGTAACAAGTATATCTCATCAGTTTTGTCACACTGTTAAACCTTTTGCTGGTGGCAACGTATTAGCAACTGGGTTAGTAAAGACCACTGCCCTACTTATACGACATGTTTACCTCACTGTCAAAATATCTCAGTGATTATGCACAATTATGCAGTATTTTACTTAGAAAGGGAGCAATGTTGCCTGTTAATATAGTACTGATAATATTGCTGTGGCAATTGTTGTTTGCCGTTGTGTCTGTAGACTGGTTTTGTTTTTTTTAATATTCATACTTAACAAACATTTCCCTCATAATAGGCAACTAAAACTCTTAAAACAACAACAAAGCCATACATCAATGTGTTTGGACCCTGAAAAGAATGTAGCTGTTTTTGTATTTACAAAGTAACAAAGCTACAGCCTTCCTACCTGAAACTAAAGCAAAAGCATTTAACAACGGAATGCTGTTTTAGACGGCACTATTACACTTTCCTGGACTTTAATAAAAATACTAGAATAAAAAAAAAAACAAACAGTCCATCTTTGCAAGCATGACTCTCTCATACAATGGAAATATACCCTGCAGGTGTTCAACCACCTCAGTGTGCAAGATATAGCCATCAATAACTACATCATTCACTATACCAGCAAAGCAAGGAGAATGTGTTTCTTTGAGCCCAGGCAGATGATCAGAGATGTGTGCCTGAAGTACCTTAAAAGAATTCAAAGAACTTTGTCATGAATAAAATCATCCTCTGTTGATAAAAAAAAAGGCACTGGCATGAATGCAGTAAGGTGAGCAAAAAAAAAAGACTTACAGCAACGACTAAATCAGACAGATCAGTCAAATCAGACAGTTACTTAAAAAAAAAAACACTCAAAATATTTTAACAACTATAACTGCATTTTCACTAAAAACAGCAATTGTACAAAAGGGTTTATGAGTTTTAGAGACTGGAGAAAAACAGAAGATGAGCAGTATACATAGCACAAAAGAAAAGAAAAGGTTCCAGCAAACATTTTAAAGGGAAATATGGGTAATTTGTTTAAGGAGTAGGCAAAAGGATTAAATAAGCAAATATAGTTATGCTATGTCCAAGAAAAAGTAGCAGATAATAACTGCAATGCATGGTAATACAAATCTGTAAAATTTGCAAATCTATCATTTACACTATAGCTTTACCTATAAGCCCCATGGGTAGGAAAGCTGCTGAGACTTTATGAAAAGGTTCAAGGAAATGGTAAGAAAGAAGGGAAAAGGAAGAAGGGAACAAGAAAAGCGGAGGAAAAAAAGCTGTGTCAGGGAAATGGAAAAAAGGAAAAAAGAGCGAAGGAGAAAGCGGAGCTTGTTAACAGTAGGCCAGCCAGTACATTCAGTAATATAAATTTAGGCAGATGTATTTGATTAACAGAGTCCAAATAATAAATACACTTAGTTTGGATATCACTAAGAATAACCGTAAGCTTTTCATTGATAATTGTACCTGTAATTCTTTATTTCCAAAATAGAAGAAGGCTGCCTTCAAACCTTACCAAATGTCTTTCTAGTATTCAGAAAAGTAAAGGTGACTGGCCTATCTTAAAAATTGTTAGGAGTTAGTATTTTTCAATGGAGCATAGGTTGCTCTGTAAAATACAACAGACAACAAATTAAGCTAAATCTAAAGTATATGGATTTTAGGGCACTCCCACTATATATGGATTAGGAAGACTATGGAGGTTCAACCATGAAAACAATAACCATTAGGGAGACCAAAAGTGTGAAAAAAGAAGCATTACTAAAGGGGTTGTTATATAATACTAGAACCCCACTTTATATGTGAAAAGCATTTGTGAACGGTACGCATAGGCATACATCTGTGCACATACACTGATGTCTGGAATGGGGATTCCAATGATAAATAACCATAGTTTCCTGATTTTTTTCATGAAGTTTTCAGACATGCTGGTTTACATGGTCCACACAGATTTCATTGCTTAGTGCGCCAGTCAGATTGTGTGCACGTAAACCCATAATACAAGCATCATTTGGTATTTTTCTGTTACTGCTGTCTTTCATTTGCTTTCGTAAATTAGGCTCAGTCATTTTATCTTGTTGGTCAAACATTGTATGTGGCCACAGATACCAAACTGAATCTGAAAATACCTTATTTTATAAAGTATCTATAACTGCTGTAATAGCTGGCCAACAAAAACACATGGTTGTATCCAGGACAATAGTTATATTTGTCCAAGATATAGACAATATGCAGGATACTTTTCTGTTTGATCAGGCAGTTTTCTTTCTGTCCAGATGGTGGAACTCGAGTACACATGCTATAGGACAATGGGCTTCTTGGCCAGGTGGGGGATCTAAAAGAGGCTTGGGGATAATTAAGAAACCCAGCTGAAACCCATCCTGGCAACTAGACTGTGGATATAAACTCCCAGCCTGCTCTTTCTTGGGTTCCAGGTTTTAACCTGTGAGCTGGGAGGAGTTCAAGGAGAAACTGTGAGTAAAAACAGAGTTTTGGGGAAAAAACTGTACTGCTAGGGTATTAGGGTCCTGCACAGCAGTAGTATGTCCAGAACTGTTAGTGAGGGAACTAACAGTCAGTTAGAGGCCAAGTGGCCAGGTTTTGTTTTATTGTTCTGTTTATTTGGCATGTTATTCTGTGTATAGGCTTAGTAAATAAACTCAAACTGAACTGCTTATTGCTGTGCCTGGTTCCTGTTCACCATACCTGTCCAGTATTAAAGTTCAATAGTGCCTAAAATACCCATAAATTTTAATAATTCTTGAAGCAATTTTTCATATATATATATATATATATATATATATATATACATAAAATCATATTGCCCACATTATTGTGTCCCCCAGAGGCAGAAGTTGTTGTATGTAACCAATGTTTTTAATGAACACACATGCTTAGCCTTATAACCTGTGTGTAAAATAAATTTCAAGATCGTTAATTACATACCATTACATAAATTTGCTTTCATTTACTCTGCTTCTTCCAGACACTAATCTTACACATGTGGGTTATTCCATCTACATAACTTTTATCACTTAACGCAAAAATGTATTAGATAACTTTTTAATAATTAATTTAGTATAACTACGTTTTAGCTTCAGATATTTATTCATAAAGCCAGTATGCATTTTCTAAAGTCAGGGCCCAGGAAAAAGATGCCCAAAAAAATCATTGTGGTGGCTTTTTAACACACAAGCCTCCAAAAAGGTTTGATTTATCGACTTATCCTTTAGGGATATTTGCACATTTTGTTTTGATCTAGTAGTGACAAAGTCAAATTAAAATATTTGCATATACTTCATATGCCATTGGCTTCCTTGCCTGGCACCTGCTCTGCCTATAATGAAAAATGAATAGGTATCTTTTTTCCCCTAAATTTAAAAAAGGTTTCTATCCAACCCCCTTTTTTATTTGCATATTATTTATAAACAACCCCACTGCCTCCCTGTAGCAGAAAGGTGGCTAGTCCAGTGGTAGTCCATGAATAAACATTCATTTGTAAAAAAAAATGTTTAAATACAATAATAAAAAAATACAAACAATGTATAAGCTTGAACTTTAAAAACCAAAAAGTATATATTGACCACAAATATGATGTTTTTGGCATATTTCCTGATGTAAAAACTCTAACAAAAATTGTCTAAAGTCACAAATGACAACATGAAACATTGCAAAACATATGTCTGCAATTAATTTGTAATAATTACTATAATCAATATGATTTTTTTGAATTCTCTATTTCTTATAAATAAATTTATATTCTGTGAGTGCAAAAAATATTCTTTTCCTTTCCTAAACAACAAATTAAACTGTACTTAGATGATCAGTTTGTGATTTTTCTTTCATCTTCAGGGTTATTTTGTACAGCTAAAAGCATCTTGTACTTATCAGTGATATTTCAACTTCGACATTTAAACTTGGGAAGAAAATCTTTACTGAAATGTAGAATATCTTGTTACACAGTGTGACAAACAATGACATAAAATGAGAACCAAGAAATGTGTTTTACACACAACATTACCCTTTCCTAGGTAGATTGCGATAACCACAATTTCAGTGTCTTAATGTTGTTTAGTAATGTTAAAAAATAATCAGATTCTGATCATATTGTTTTATGAAGTGTTAAGTATAAAATTCATTTTCCACTTACCAACTGGAGACATTTCAGGAACACTGGCAACATAAGGGCCATCCAAAAACTTTGGCTCATTATCATTAATGTCCTGAACTTTTATTATGAACTCCGATTCTGGCTCCACTGGTTTTCCAGTGACAATATCCACAGCTTGAGCACGTAAAGTATAGAATGGTTTTTCTTCTCTGTCTAAACTTTTAATAGCGTGGATATCACCTGTAGTGTCATCAATAGTAAATATTGTGCCAGCACCATCACCCAGCAAAGTGTATTTCACTGATCCAACTCCTTTGTCCAAGTCAGAGTGAAGCTGTAAAAGAAAAAAGAAAAAAAAAACATTGTACAGGAGCCATTTGCTTTTTAACTATCATAAATGATATTGATATTAATTACCTTTAATTTTTTTAAATGTATTTACCCTCTATACAATCATATGTGAGTTCCTTTATATTAATGCTTCCTTCTTTATGTTCTAATTAAAATAAACCACAATATTCAATAAATACACTTTTTACCTGTTATCTTAGAAATTCGCTAGGTTAATCTCTAGATTTAAGACTCCCTGAGGTCTAAAGCCACAATACCATTGTACCAGAATTCCAATTGAAAATGACCTAATTCTACTTTTAACTAAAAACTTAAAAGTAAGTAAGTAAAGTAAGTAAAATCCAGCTAGAATCAGACTGTGAGACTTCAGGGATATATCTTACAGCACATGATCCATCGGATATGGTATATTTACATGGGTGGGACAAAATTATTTGTTACAGGGGTATTACTGGAGAAAATAGGTCTTGCTTGAAATACCATCAATAGGCCTGATTTTTTAAAGCTACCCAAGGCTGGAGAAGATACACTTTCATTAGTTAAGTTCAAACATCTAAAAAACCTGGAAAGGATCTGGTCCAGGGTTCAAAACATTTTTAAAAATCCATTCCAGGTTTGCTGGATCACCCAGGTTCACCAAAAAAAGCATATCTTCTTCAGCCTTGGAGAGCTTTAATAAATCAGGTCCAATGTGTTATGTAAACGTGCAACAACAACAACAAAAAAAGTTGATATTCTAGCAGATTCAATTTGATTTGAATTAATTTATTCTCTTATCCTAATTTTTAAGTCTAACTTCATCAAACTAAACTTCTTTCCTTGATGAGAACTTTTTTCAATAAATTTACATTAATATATATGAATAGTAGTGAAAGAAGGCTCAAGGGGTATTACCAATGAATAAAAAAGGCCTCTGCACATGCATCTGCCCCCACTATATCATTATTTTCTGTTTAACTCATGATGTGCTATTACAAGGGTGTCCAACCTATAGCCTGTGGGCCCTTTGGAGCTGCAAGATCTGACCCTCTGTTTATTCCCTCTCTGCTCTTTGTCTTACAGGGGATGGGGCACACTTCACCTTTGTTACTCTAACACCTTTGTTAGTTAGATTGTGCTACCAGGAGAGGGAGCTTCATGGGCATGCTCAGTGTTAGCTCCCTGAGAGTGGGTGTGTCCTATAGACCTGGCAATCAGCTGTCTGCTCCCCGCCTACCTTGTACTGTGAGATAATCCCAGCAGCAGCATGGACACAGACACAGCCCTCATGCTGCTGCTGCTGGGATTATCTCACAGTTACAAGGTGGGGGGAGAAGACAGCTGATTATCCCCATGTATAAATCTTCATATCTCCTTCACCGATTGTCATAGAAACATGACATTTTCAGGGTACACAGGAAACCCTGAGAGCTCTTACTAAACTCAGGCCCCCTAAACATACCTAAATTGCCAGATACAGAGTCACAAGCATAAAATCCTATTACCAATCAGGGCTATTTGCACATTAAGGGGGGGCTATTTCAAGATCAGGGTCCCCAAGTTGAGTTTTGCATATTAGGGACCCCTGGGGCCACTTCCATTGCAATGAGCATTAGGGTTAATTGTCAATTTCAATTTGGTCTGTACTGTGGTGCCCCAAATATATACTAACTCCTTCACAAAACTTCAAGGGTGCGTTCAGACTGGCGGTGAGGTTGTGGTGCGGTTACCCGTTCCTCATGCCATGGAACCCTGTCTAGGGGAGATGTTCAGTACTGCTCACTGCTGCCTCGAGTTAAATCTGCAGACATTGCAGTTTGCTCTTTGGTACAGGAATGGTGAGCGGGGAGCAATATATGAACAGCCAGCACTGTGTGATAGTTCTAGTTTCGTATCTTTTAATAATAAAATGAGCATCAAATGCTGAGTGTAAAAATTCTTGATTTGTCATTTCTGTTATTTGGTATATGTACTGTATGTTACCGGAACTAAAAACATTTCAATTTATTTTAAACACATCTTTAATGTTTGTTTGCACCGTGGCCGTGAGTTTTATCTCAATGTCAACAGCAGCTCCCAGACGAAAAAAGTTTGGGCACCACTTGTACTATTAAATCCCATGCTCACCATTGCTGCTTGGATGTTTATTATTAGAAAAACAAACTAACCTAAAACTGAATTATTTCAGTTTCAACTATGCAGTATAATGTAAAGGAATGTAGCAAGAAGAGAAAATTAAATATCTTTTTTTTTTTTACTTTAAGACTTTATACCACAATGTCATAACATTTATTTAAATAATAAAAGCCATAAAAGGAGTAATAAACAACTCTTTTTGCAATTACTTTAGAGAATAAGACTTGGGAAGAGATGTTATTTTCTTCAAATAGGTTTTTTTTATTTGGTTTTTAATGCATAGCTTTATACTTGAAAGTTACAGTACTCTGCACAGAAAATAATTTATCATGCTAACCTAGCTGACAAGCAGTAAATTCAATTTGAATACATAACTGATAGGTGATAAATGCCGTAATACGTGAAAAATTGCTTCATCATTCTGGAATAGACTGTCACTTTGATCACTCATGCACTCAGTGTCTCTGTTCAGCATCTGGAAATTTGGTATATAACAGTATTTATAAAGTAACTAATATTTTATTCCAGACTCATCCCTTTTTCAATATATTTTTTAAGGAAAGCTCTTTGAAGTCACAATGGTTGTTTACACAGACCATAAATGAATGTGATTAGTCAGCATTATAGTGTATGCTCTCTTTTATAGCTTCTTTCAGTAAGATTGGATGCTTGGTAGAGAAGATTAGAAAAAGCAATAGCATAGTAGAAAACTGTTTTTAACAGTATAATTAGAAATGGTTATTAACAAAATAACCTGTTTACTGTCACATTTTCTGTCGGCGATGTTTGCTTTTGGTGTATATTACATGCTGTTGTATTATAAGGTGCATGCACAGATGTAAAATATTCTGCATCAGTATATCAACACTGTATATGCCATGTGCATTTATATATTCTATAACAGTGTTTCAACATTGATCACATGACTCAGTTTACGTTTAAGTTAAACCTAAGGAAAACAAACATAAAGCATATTTTTCTCCAAATAAAAAGCCAATTATTTTCCTTTTAATTGCAAAGCCTCTGAGGATAGTATTGCCAACAAAATTGCGGGTGTTAGTAGCAAGGGGTAAGGGAGGGATGGTAGGGGGGATCTGTGGAAAAGTGTCCCAAGTAGTGTTACTGTTGAGTTCAGACTGACCATAAAACAAAGTTTACTCTTACAGAAGGGTACAAGTAGGTTGTGTGTTTTGAGTTTCTTTAAGGTATACCAGAGAAAAAGCAACAGTATTTTAGTAACCAAATATAGAATGTATGATACTAATAAAAAAACTGAAGTGCCACAGAGTTAAGATACAGTTAAATATATGTATATAAGCAGATATCATACATAACTTGTATAATTTTATCATATCTGAATAAGACTGACTTATCATCACACTTTTTACTGTATCGACCAAAAAAAGACAAACTGAGGTTTTCCCACTGCTTAAGTTCTTGTTGGATTTTAGAAAGCAGGGTAGGGTAATTAAATGGTATATGGAAGTTGGGGATCATCCAATCATCTGCAAGGAATCAGTGGAAGAATTTCACTACCATGAAAACTGACCAGACTAAGTACCAAAGTATCTTCCTATTGATTGTATAGTCAGCACATCTCGAGATGGACACCAAACAATACAATGTCATCTTCAGAAAATACTCAATTCGCAATCTGGTTGTGGAACTTAATTCTATGTAAATCAGGGGCACTCTCTGAGATGAACCAAGGGTTCTAAAGCTAAATTCAACCACAGAGGTGACAGCCGGGAACCCTGCCTAGGGCCTCTGTGCAGGTCGGTGGGCGTAGACAAAAAACCTGGAGTGGGGGGGACTTCGGGGGGAGGAGTCTTTAAGACCGGCCGCAAACTCACCGAGCTCCGCTTCCACCCGTAGATCTTTTGCTACGGGCGGAGCATCTTACTGCTCCCCGGGCACGGTGTATGCTGGAGGAACCGGCGGAGAGTGAAGGGCGGGCAGATCGAGTGCGGGCGGGCAGGAAGGGAGTTGACACCGCTCCCCGCAGTGCAGAGGATTCTTCCGGCGCCAGCAGCTGCTGACATCCACGGGAGAGAGAGCTGGCCGGGCGTTTCATCCCGCCAGCCCTTGCAGATACAGGAGCCACTATACCCTGCCCTCTGTGTGGGTAAGCAGGAATATTGTTCTTTCTTCAAAGATTGGTACTTTTGAGGCCCTGAGAGCTACCTTCTGCTTTGTAAACTCTGGTGGCCATTTTGTTCAAGAGGCCCCCTGTCCAGCTAATATTTGGAATCCATCGCCATCCTAGCAGAGCACAGGGATTTGGACTTATCCTACATTATAATCTGCCATGTACTACTTGGCTACTTAGTTGATTGCTTCATTTGTGGAAGGCATTGTTCCTGTAGCTGCCTTTGAAAGTGTAATCGGCCATCTTGGCCGCATGGCACCTCATGCACAGTAGAACCTAATAATCTGCATCCATCGCCATCCTAACAGAGTGAAGGGATCCGGGAATATCCTACATTATATTCTGCCCTGTACTACTCCTGCTTATTTCTGAGGCCCTGAGAATTGCTTTGTGATCTGAGACATAAGACTGCAATCTTATCCAAGCGACCCCAGATTCAGTTGACAATCTGCATCCATCGCCATCCTAACAGAGAGAAGGGATTTGAGTTTATCCTACATTATACCCTGCCCTGTACTACTTTGCTACTTAGCTTGATTACTGTATTTGTGGAAGACACTGTTCATTTACCTACTTTTGAAAGTACAATCGGCCATCTTGGCCGCATGGCTTCTTATGCACAGTACAACTTGAGAATCTGCATCCATCGCCATCCTCACAGAGGGAAGGGGTTTGGGATTATCCTACATTATACCCTGCCTTGTACCATACTGCGCCTCAGTTTGCATATTTTATTTATAGAGGACACTGCTCATTTGTCTAACTTTGAAAGTGCAATCGGCCATCTTGGCCGCATGGCTCCTTATGCAAATCACAATTACATCCACATTCATCTCAGGAAGAGAAGGGAAGATATACCTGCTCCCTGGTTATGCAGC
Source organism: Pyxicephalus adspersus (assembly GCF_032062135.1). Classification (NCBI taxonomy): domain Eukaryota; kingdom Metazoa; phylum Chordata; class Amphibia; order Anura; family Pyxicephalidae; genus Pyxicephalus; species Pyxicephalus adspersus. The sequence continues at coordinate 71,568,109 of NC_092862.1, read as the reverse complement.
AAATGTTGATTAATCTTTAACTGCCCTGAAGGTTTGTACCTAACACCTTAAATCTTCGACATACAGTTTAAAGGACTGGTTTCTACAATACAAGACGGCCATGTTGACCCCATGATAATACACTTTGCACAACCTCAGCATCCAGAGACGTTCCAATTAGAGAAAGAGTACTAAATCTGGTTGACATTATAACACTCTCTGTCTAATCATCCTGTATCTTTTGAGCAGATCAATCTGGTTCTTTGTTGGCAGACTGGGCCTGTTTGCATTACCCTGGAAACCGAAGGCCGCTTAGGCCCCACAGCATATTGCTCTGGAAATACTGCCCCCTATATGGTCTCATCTGTTTGCTAAATCTTCCACTGCTTTTCTGTTCCCTCAACTTTAGAGATCTGGAAGACATGCCTATTATGTGCTACTAATTCCCTGGGATGTGAGGCCCCACCACTGTTGGGCCCTACAACTGGATGTATGATACGCTAACGCTTCGGGATATTATACCTGCGTAACCCTCAAATACAGCATTCTCCATTGCAAATCTCTGCCCACCTCTCTCCCTTTCTTGCAACATGGGGAAGGGGAAACCACATAGTCAATCATCCCAAAAAAGGGAAATTGGAACATTTTTTGGCCGCTCCAAAACTCCTGGCTCGAGTGGAGGGGGCCCTACAACACGGCTTAATCCGACACTGTCCTCTGAGCCCGGTCTGGACTCTCCCGCCTTTATCCAGGAAGACTCTACCTCTAACTTCCCCACATTATTGGGCGATGACAGGAGCCCCACTAGCCCGAGGAGCCCATCACAGCTATCCATAGACCCTACGGACAGCTGGGATAGAGATGCCTATCTGAAGTCTCTGCCAACAAAAGCGGACTTTGAAACTTACCTTGAGCGCATTCAGTCATCTCTACGCTCGGAAATATCCTCCCTCAGATCAGACATTGGCTCGAAAATAGAAGAGGTCGAACGAACAACGGCTGACTTACGCAGTCATGTTCAATCCCACGCTCACATACTTAATGAACACTCCCGGATACTGCAACAACTTTTGTATCATCAGGATGATCTGGAAAACCGTAGCCGTCGCAATAACATCAGAATCAGGGGTCTCCCGGAAACAATCGAACCAACAGATCTACATACAGCGGCAACGACTCTGTTTAATGAGCTCTTAAGGAGGCCGAGAGATGATGCCATAGAAATAGATCGTATCCACAGAACCTTGGGCCCAAAGAATCCGGATCCAGAAAGACCACGTGATGTGATCTGCCGAATCCACTCTTTCCAACTTAAAGAGCGTATTATGCAGGAAGCTAGGTCCCAAGAAGAATTCACCTTCAACAATCGACCCATCATGCTCCTAACGGATCTCTCCCGTAATACCCTGGCACTGCGTAGGGCTCTGAAGCCACTCTTAAGACTGCTGAAAGAGAATAACATCAAATATAGATGGGGTTTTCCATTTCAACTGTTTGCCCACAAGGGAAACAAATCTTCCACCTTTCGGGAACTGGGGGACTTAGTTGCCTTTTTGACGACTTTTGAGCTTCCTCATGTGGACCTGCCAGATTGGCCCTTGCTCCCCACATTTTTAGCCCCCCCAGCGGATCCTGACAGACACCAATTGAGGAGTCAGCCCAGTTCTCACCCGAACCCTGACACATCACAGGCTCCTGCGAGATTGTAGCCTACGCGATCAAGTGACCTTTGGAAAGACTCATAGCTCCTTTCCCTGACGTGATTGGCGGGTTGACCCGTGAAGATTTACAGTCTGTAAGATCCTTGTTTTATTCTACACTGTCCATTTTTGTTACTGTATTGGTTGTAACTAAATTTGATACTGACCTATTCTTTGGAGAATGTTGAAGTTTAAAAGTACCCTCCCCCGTACTGCTTACATTTGCCTTCATCCAACTTCTAATTTATTGGCATGTAATGATAGGCCTGGCCCGGGTGGTGGGGACTCTGTCCTGACCACCTGAGCCTCCCCCTCCAAGGGACTCTGCGCAGCTGATCTGCGCTTATTGTTAATTGTTGTTTGTCTTTTGTTCTTTATCTTTTGCTTTTGCTTTCTTTGTTGTTTGTGTACTTTACTTGCTTGTAAAGTAAACTTTTCTCTGCCATAATGGGTGAGATTAATGTTGTCACATACAATGTTAAGGGGCTAAATGTCCCAGAAAAGCGCTCATCCATTCTGGCAGAATTACATAGGTTAAAGGCACAGGTAGCCTTTCTGCAGGAAACCCACTTCCGAGCAGACAGACTCCCGAGACTGAGTGATAGGAGATACCCGACAGCATATCATAGTTGTTCTGCTATATCCAAATCTAAAGGAGTGAGTATCTTGATAGCATCTTCTGTAACATGGAAACTTCAGGAACTACAAAGCTGTTCAGAGGGCAGGTATGTTTTTGCTAAGGGGACTTTGGGAGGCTCCATGGTTACTTTGGCCACAGTCTACCTCCCTAATATTGGGCAGGCTGCCTTTCTCAGTAACACTCTCCAGAAATTGGAATATTTCCAAGAGGGAGTCCTGGTCCTAGGCGGGGACTTTAATTTCTCACCTGATGTTTCAGTGGATACCTTTGGTGGAGGCCCCACCCCCAACTTACACCGGCTTAACAGTAAACCCTTAAAAGTACTGTCCCAATATAGGCTCTTAGATGCTTGGCGTATTCTACATCCTAAGGACAGAGACTATACGTTTTTTTCCGCCCCCCACAGCTCGTATTCACGGATTGATCATTTTTGGATCCCTCACTCGGAATTGCATAGGATACACTCGTGTTCCATTGGGTCCATTACTTTATCTGATCATGCGCCGGTCTCCATTTCTGTTGAACTTTCTTACTCCCATCCTAAATCTTGGAACTGGAGTCTAAACGAATCCCTCCTACAAGATACGGTTGTTTTGGCAGATGTAAACTCTGAACTTTCTCATTATTTCCAGACTAATGCCTCTCCTGAAATCGGCCCAACCTTGTTATGGGAGGCTCATAAAGCGGTTATTCGAGGAATTTTTATTAAACATGGAACGAGACTTAAACGAGCCCGCCAGAAGGAAATAGGAGATACCTTACAGTGTATAGCACTGTTAGAGGCTAAACACAAATCTTCCCTTGACCCTACGGTGGGTGGAGAACTCCGTGTTGCCCGTGAGAAACTCTCTCTACTCTGTCTGGGCAGGGCGAAATTCGCTCTGACTAAATGTCGGAGAATGTTTTACGAACATGGTAACAAAAGCGGACGCTTGCTAGCTAACGCTCTCCGTACCCAGAAAACCCGGTCGTTCATTTCCTTTCTCACGGACAATTACAGACGAAAAATTTTCTATACTAAAGAGTTGGCAGAATCTTTTCGCCAATACTACGCCTCATTATATAACATCTCCAAGACTTCCTCCCCCCAGAAACCTGAGGGACGAACACAGGCGATTCAAAATTATCTCAGGGTAAGTGGGATGCCTTCCCTTTCTTCTTCTGAAAGGGACATATTAGAAGCTCCCATTACGATTGAGGAACTAGGGGCAGCTATCACAAACACTCCAGTGGGGAAAACTCCAGGACCGGATGGGCTCCCTTTGATTTATTATAAAACGTTTCAATCCTCCCTAGCTTCTCACCTTGTGGCGGCGCTTAACTCTCTCACTGAGGGCGATAGGTTCTCTTTAGATACACTGCGAGCCACCATTGCGGTTAAATTCATCGAATGGAGGACCTCACCTCCACGGTGAGGGGCACGGGCGGGAAAGTTGCACTTACCTGGTACTATTGGTCTCAATTTCTCCTTACCACTGAATACAGGGACCTGATTTCCTCAATCTGATATTTGGGTATACCCTTATGTACTTCAAAGGTACTGACAGGGAGAGTCCCTCCGCGGGATCCTGCGCTTTCTTCATACTCCACTGCCTTTTTACCTAGGTACACAACCACCTCCACAAGCATAAGTTATACTGTTGTGCTTCAATACATAATTTAAGTTGTTGTTGTTATTGAATTTCCAATCTCTCCTTCTGCAAACGATATTTGGAGCTATGTGGATTATACTTGTTCAATGTCTCATTATTATGACTGACTCTGTATTTTCCTTTTTTTGTTGCTTTGTTCATGATACTTGTATCACTCGCTTACTATTAGTTGTTATAATATCGCCTATTTCACGATGAGTCTGTATGTTGTATCTTGTTTTATAAAAATTTTAAATAAAGAATGTTTAAAAAAAAAAAAAAAAAAACTGGAGTGGACATCCTAGCCACCAGGGATTGGTACAGGGTTAAAAGAAATTGTAAAAAACCACGAAAACCCATATTGTGGTGAATTTTAAATATTATCAAAAGCTTTATTCAGCACCAGTAGCAGTATTGGTTTTATTCATATCTGGATGCAATTTAACATGTTCTAACGTTGCCAGCACTTGCCAATTATTGGAGATGCTCTACCCTTCACAAAACCAACTTGTGATGAGAGAAGGCAAAAAAGCTATTCTTTCCGCTAGAATCTTGGACTTGAATCTTAGCATCGATAAATATTAAGGATATAGAGCGTTACAATTTTAAGTATCTGGGGTCCTTCCCCTTTTTCAAGAGAACATTGATGTGTGCCTGTCTACCCAATGGGAAATAACAACCCTGGTCCCACATTGTGTCATACAGTGCAAAGAGGTCATTAGAGATTTCCTTTTCAATAATTTAAAAAAATAAAAAAAAGCTTTGCCATTGGCAAGGTGGGATATGGCTGTATTTCCGTGGGAGAGATAGGATCCTGATAGAGATCGTAAATGTAAGTTGATCATTTATATTTACTTCACCCCACCCAATTTTTATGTTCAAAACCAGATATTTCTACACATGATTAATACGATATATTATTAAGCTAAACACATATTATTAGATATTTAACTATAGATTTACATGGCTATGAGTGGCAATGGTCTGTGAATGATTAAGATACTCTATAAGCATATTTTGAATAATGTACAAGTTTGGAGTTATTGGTCTTTATATGTAACTAGTTATCACTTCTGTCATCTGAATGATTTGATATTGTATGTATAATTATGTCTGTGTCTTTTCTTTTAGATTGTTTAATGATAATTTATGATAATGTTTAGTTTTACAATACAACCATTTTGACCACCTGTGTGTATGTGACATTAGGAGGAGGAACACCACAATATGGAACTGAGGACCTGGATATAAAAAGGAGGGCAGTTTACAAGATGTGATCACCTCTAGGAGGCAGAGGTGACCAAGTCAGAAGGATAGAGATCCTTGATATAATTTTAGGCTTCCTCAGCATGAGGTAAAGATGGAATTATGGTTCTGTGGGTCAGTAAAGTACAGGGTGGCTGGATATGCCAGCACAAAACAGTTTTGGGGGTATATTAAAGAATGCCCATTGCATAATTTTCTCCTTTTTTATGAAAATTAGAGAGAATAATCCACAAAAATTAATAGGTTCACACCTTCAAATTGTAGGATTTTGATTCTATTAGCATAGTCCTCACAATCCCCGGCCTAGGTGAATTGTTATTTCTGCAAGGAGGCACCACACGGTGGGCCTTTTCTACTTTACAAGGGTAGGAAAGGCCTAGAGACTGAGGGAAATCTGGAACACTTTGCAGAAAGACACTAACGGACCAATTTGTCCGTTAGTGTCACAGTACAATTCTCTATGGCCATGATACAGGTTGGGGAAGACAAAAAAACTCCCTTTACACTAGAGATTTTATCCTGAGCTGCAGTAAGCCTCTGTGCCTGTGCCCCCTGTTCCTGCTGTAGTGTCTGAATGGCTTTACTCACCACGACGTCTATGGCCTCCTGATGAGTGGGCTTCAAAAGCTCCACCTTTACACCTGCAATCCTAGAGGGATCAGACAGTTCAGTGGGAACAGGGAAAGCTGGTGCTGGAGTGGTTCCCTGGGCTGGGTTCAGGTCGCGGACATCTTGGAACATGGGGGGTGCATTTTATCAGTCTTTTTCATGGAGTTCTGCGCTGTGTTGGAAGCTGATTGATTAATAAAATGGCGTGTATACAGGTGTATACATCACCCAGGAAAGTCCTGGGCATCGTTACTGGGCCTTGGAAGGTAGATTTAAAACATTATAGGCTGGTGTACAAGGGAGCCTAGGGAACCTCTCACCTGTTAATAGGGTGCCGAAAGTCTTTTTTACTGTATAAAAGGGAGGATAATCTTTTAATATAAGGTAAAAAATTTGTTTTTTTTCTAAACCTTTTTTTTAGATTGAAGCGGAGACCCCTCCACTGAGAAAGATGTGACTTAGGTTTCCCTGAAGGTTCTGGACTGCACCTTCTGCGCATTCCTGATGTTTAAGCTTTCCTCTACTGTAAAAAAAAAAGAGCCAATCCCGCAAGGGAATTTTCTGGAAGCTCATCATCTGATCTCATGCCGGCACAGTGGGAGATTAAGTGACGTAGGAAGAAGAACCCAGAAGAAGATGGCCATGCCAAGTGTCCAGGCCGCACTAGGATGAATAAGGAAGACGGGATGGCACGAAACTGACTGGACAATGATACTGATAGTTATGCTTTATTACATATCTTAAAGACATGTTTGAAGAAAGTGTATCAGAGGTGTACTAAAAATATTAAGCAATAATCGTGGTTAAAAATTATTATAGATAATAATAAAACCAAAAAGCTAGAATGTATATTTGAGCTCTAACCTGTGGATAGCCTATAAATGTTTATAAATTTTAAACAAGCGGGAAATTCACTTAAAAGAATACCTCTAATTAGTTCTACATGCAGCCACTATAAGGAGCACTGAAAGCCAGCTCAGCGTCCACAAACTATGAGGTCTGGGAGGGATCAGTATGATAAGTTTAGTGCTTTTTTTAATTAAAATCAATTACTGTGGGTTTTTTTTTTGGTTTTGGTTTTTTTTTGTAGCATATGCCAGACAACAGGTTCACATTAAATTGAATTTTAGTACATTAAATTGAATTTTAGCATATTCCCCACATATATGGATAAGAATATTATATTGCAATAGATATTTCTTACAAATGAGTTGGTGGCATATGGAATCAAAGCGGAATGTCCTTAACTGTTGTTAAAAGTTAGTTTATGTAGCAAGACACATCTTTAACTTTTGAACATGAATGTTAATAGTATTCCACAGCTGTCAATAAACTGTGTTTAAAGATACTCAAACTACCATTTATGAGTTCCATATTTTTGAAATATAGTGGTTAAAATATAATTATTGAAGTATTCAGAGAGTGAAAACCTGGGTAATTTTTATATCAGTGATAAAAGGTTTATAACTGATGTTAGAAATGCATTAAATCTTGCTTGATTTAAAGCCTACCTTCCACTGTATTAAGACGGAATGCACTTGTACAAAAACTTATGAAAACCACAAGAAAGAAAAAAATATGTTATATATATATATATATATATATATATATACACACACAGACACATATATAGTACATTAGGTTAAGAGATTAGCAATAAAACCTGGTAACAGGTTGAATCCTTACAATACACAAGTTCAAACAAACATCAGTTTAAAGCTTTGCCTTGGCTTTATTTTAAATGCAGTGCAATGCAAAAATATAACCAGTACTAGTTAAACAGATTATCATTCTGAAGCTTCAAAAAAAACAACTCTTTTTAGACAAACATACCTCCGTCAGGTTTCAAAACCAAAGGCAAGGTCTTTAAGCTCAGAATGTCTCACAGCCTGGGGCAAAATTTAAATCTATCCAGGTCAACACCTTGAGGCACTTTACTATAATCTGTATTTTCATATAGAAAAAAAAAAGGGGAAAGAGCTAGGATATTAACAGATGAGTAAAGATTATCTTATACATTATTTAAAGGGTTGGTAAGGGAAAAGCCGGAAGGATAAAACCAGATGAAGGAAACAGAGTATTCTGTAAGGAGGTCTAACAGGAATCTAAATCAACCAAATCCAACACATTTCTCCTAGTGTCAGCAATTGGCATGAAGACCAGATGGAAAAATTACTGGAAGGGGATGGGCATAACCCAGCTATTTTGGACTAATTTAATAAAGATCTCTAAGACTGGAGGAGACACTTTTTTCAGTGAACCTGTGATCCAGAAAACCTAAAATGGATCTGGTCCAGGATTGAAAACATTTGCTAACAAATAGCAATTGACTTTTAACATCCCCATTCCAGGTTTACTGGATCACCCAGGTTCACTGATGAAAATGTATCTTCTCCAGCCTTGTAAAGATTTAATTAATCAGGTCCTATGTAATGAAAATGGGTATACAGGAAGAAATGATGCACTATAATTATGTGGCGACTTTCTTTCATTATAATTATTATTATTATTATTATTATTAATAAGGGTTTTTCCCCATACATTATTTTTTGTTTAGAAACGTGGGCTATTTTTGAAAAGTCGCAAGAATATAACTAATGTTTTTGTATTTGTAGCTAAACTATGATGTCATCGAAGATTAAGAAAAGTATGTGAAGTGGGATGAACACTATTTTGTAGTGCATTATAAAACATATGTAGCCTACTCTTTATCATTAAATGTACTGTACATGACCCTTCTTGAATAATGTAGTGCATCATAGTGAATTACAGTTCGATCCATAAATATTTGGACAGAGACAACTTTTTTCTAATTTTGGTTCTGTACATTACCACAACTAATGTTAAATGAAACAACAAACAAGCAGTTGAACTGCAGACTTTCAGCTTTAATTCAGTGGGTTGAACAAAAAGATTGCATACAAATGTGAGGAACTTCATTTCAGAGGCTCAAAAGTAATTGGACAAATTAAAAAGCTGAAAATAAAATGTTAATTTCTAATACTTGGTTGAAAACCCTTTGCTAGCAATGACAGCCTGTAGTCTTGAACTCATGGACATCACCATCCAGATGCTGGGTTTCCTCCTTTTTATTGCTCTGCCAGGCCTTTACTGCAGTGGCTTTCAGTTGCTGTTTGTTTGTGGACCTTCTGTCGGAAGTTTAGTCTTCAACAAGTGAAATGCATGCTCAATTGGGTTCAGATCAGGTGACTGACTTGGCCATTCTAGAATATTCCACTTCTTTGCTTTGATAAACTCCTGGGTTGCTTTGGCTGTATGTTTTGGGTCATTGTCCATCTGTATTATGAAACGCCTCCCAATCAATGTGACTGCATGTAGCTGTATTGGAGCAGACAGTATGTCTCTAAACCTCAGAATTTATTCGGCTGCCTCTGTCCTGTGTCACATCATGGATAAACACTAGTGTCCCAGTGCCACTGGCAGCCATGCACGGCCAAGCCATCACACTGCCTCCGCCATGTTTTACAGATGATGTGCTATGCTTTGGATCATGAGCTGTTCCACGCCTTCGCCATACTTTTTTCTTGCCATCATTCTGGTAAAGGTTGATCTTGGTTTCAAAGAATGTTTTTCCAGAACTGTGCTGGCTTGTTAGATGTTTTTTTTTAGCAAAGTCCAATCTAGCCTTTCTATTCTTGAGGCTTATGAGTGGCTTGCATCTTGCAGTGCACCCTCTGTATTTACTTTCATGCAGTCTTCTCTTTATGGTAGACTTGGATATCGATACACCTGCTTCATGGAGAGTGTTATTCACTTGGTTGGCTGTTGTGCGGGGGTTTCTCTTCACCATGGAAATGATTCTGCCATTATCCACCACTGTTGCCTTCCGTGGACGTCCAGGTCTTTTGGTGTTGCTGAGTTCACCAGTGCTTTGTTTCCTTTTAATGATGTACTAAACTGTAGATTTTGCCACTCCTAATATTGTAGCAATTTCTGGGATGGGTTTTTTCTGATTTTGCAGCTTAAGGATGGCTTGTTTCAGCTGCATGGAGAGCTCCTCTAACCGTATGTTGTCTGTTCACAGCAATATCTCCCATATACAAGCAACCCACCCTCAAATCAACTCCAGGCCTTTTATCTGCCTAATTGATAATGACATAACAAAGGAATTGCCCACACCAGCCCATGAGTCTTTGAGTCAATTGTCCAAATACTTTTGAGCCCCTGAAATGAAGTGATTAAAGTGAATAAAGCTGAAAGTCTTGCAGTTCAACTGCATCTGAGTTGTTTCATTTAAAATTATTTGTAGTAATGTACAGAACCAAGATTAGAAAAAAGTTGTCTCTGTCCAAATATTTATGGACCTGACTGTATATGTGTATTGTGGTACACCGTGTGCATTGATCTCTAGTGTTCACACATAAGAGTGTGATTTCAGTGAATGGCACCAAAAGCTGTGTTTTAAGTTGCAGAAAGACATGGCAATACTCATGCTTCAACAACAAATAAATGTTAATGGGTAAGAGTTTGTCTGAAGTTGTGTTTCCATGCATGGAGGAGTTCACCAGTAAGTGTACACAATTATCAAATAATTTTGTGGTAAAAGATTGCATGTAAGTGCTCTTTTGTTGGCAGATTTATTATATATAACATAAATTCTTATTTGAATACTTTCTTTTTAATTTAGTGCCATAATAAAATGTTGCATGACGTGAAGAGCTAATAATAGCATTGTGTTTTGTTTAATATTTATGTAAAAGGTCCAACCCATACTTTTACATAAATGCTTTTATTTCAACAGGAACATTCATTATTGTTAACAACCCAGCATAGAATGATGCACATTTAGTTGCTAATTATGTATAAAACAAAATGTTATTCCCTGTGGTAATGAAAGTACCCCCCCAACCACTTTGTCTAACGTAATGTTCCATCCTCATATAATCAATATTTCTTGTATTCTACAAGTGAATGCAGAACATGAATGTGTTATTTATTAGTAATATATCCTCTGCTTTAGACCTTGCAGGCATCAAAGCTCTTTCTTCCATTGCAATTTCAATTGCCTTTTTCATAGATTTATAACACAATCACCCTTGGAGACACCATCATAGTTACGCTTCATGATATTAATATAAGGTTAAGAAAATCCAAGATGCAGGTTACTAGGTAATCTGTCATGTCTGTATTACACTGGTTTGTTTCACTTGTATATGAGCATTAGGAAAAAAATGTTATTATATATAATATATATAATGTGTGTATGTGTGTGTGTGTATATATATATATATATATATATATATATATATATATATATATACATATATACATATTGTGTGTGTGTATGTGTGTGTATATATATATATATATATATATGTGTGTATTGATCTGAAGTAATTGAGGCATAGAGAATACTCAACCGCAAAACTAAACATGTTACAATGTTCCAATCTCTAAGGAATTGATTCCCAAGTATTGTTATATGGTTATGCAGTTTACAAGGTCAGATCTCATTTCTGTGTGTAAATAAAATGATTAACTGCTAATCAGAAAAAGCAATTTCAACATGTTATTTGTAATACAACATTGTGAATACATTTCTAGCAAGAAGTTTTTTTACACATAATTACCTTATTACTAAATCAGAATTCCTTGTAGACCATTTAATGTGTTATAAATGAATAGAAAAACTTTATTTTAATGCCTCTGAATTGAAAGACATCTTTAAGTTGAACTATATCAAATAACCTTGATTGTCATTACAAACTATTGATTATTTTTTATTAAGATATTTTTCTTTACTGCACACTAAATAAAGAAGAACATTAGAGGTCTAAATATGATGATGTAGGTTTTGTGACATATACAGTGTATTGAGTACAGGCATATTTAAATCATGCAAATCTCACATGAACACAATGGGCCTGCTTTATTAAAGCTATCCAAGGCTGGAGAGGATACACTTTCATAAGTAAAGTTGGGTGATCCAGCAAACCTGGAATAGATTTTTTAAAAGTCTTTTGGTATTTGTTAGCAAATGTTTTAAATCCTGGGCGAGATCAGGTTTGCAGGATCACCCAGCATTACTGATGAAAGCATATCCTTTCCAGCCTTGGAGAGCTTTATTTAATCAGGCCTATTGCCACTATGTAACTAAGAAGCTATACATTTTCAGGTCTTTATAAATGTACAATATTTAAAGTTTTCTTTTTAGATGTGGAAGACATTAGCTCAATACATGGGCTTGAGGGCAAAGCAGATTGATTGTAGCTTATATTGGTAATTTGTAAAAATGTTTATATAGCAAAGAAATTGTTCATTGACCTTTGTAAATGAGGGAGAAGCACTGCTCAAAGAAAATTCTGCTTCTTTAAGTTCTTTGCACTAGACTAGATATTCATATTGAAAAGTGATTGTTCATTAAATGCATATTATTTATTTCATTAGTAAATTAAACCTCCCAAAAATGTGTGCCCATCAGTGTTTTTTTGCCTTATATAAGTTTTCATGTCTGTAATATTTAAGCAACTAAAAGTTGGCAATCTTTTTATATTTTAACATTGAACTCCAGCCACACCTTGCAGTTAAATAAGCTCTCTTAATTTAATTAGCTTACTCTAATTTTACGGTTCATAGACCGCTTCTCACAATATACATTAGATGCTGCTGCAAGTCAGATAGAATGTACCGTATTTTTCGCCGTATAAGACGCTCCGGAATATAAGATGCACCCAATTTTAAAGGAGGAACATCTAGAAAAAAAAGATTCTGAAAGATTATTCCCCTTCTGATCACTCATGTGCCATTCATACCGGTATTCCCTTTCTGATCACTCATGTGCCATTCAAATTCCCTTTCTGATCACTCTGTGCCTTTCAAATTCCCTTTCTGATCACTCTGTGTCATTCAAAATTCCCTTCTGATCACTCTGTCATTCAAATTCCCCTTCTGATCACTCTGTGCTTTTTTTCCACTGTACGGCAGTTAGGACAAGGAACAGCAGGTGGCGCTGTACCGGCTTCTTTCGCTCTGCTTTACAGACAGACACAATGCTGGCAGAGGAGAGGAGAACACACGCTGCATGCAGCCAGAGACACACGCAGGATCGGGTATCGGGTGAGTATATTATTTTAATTATTTTATAACACATTTGTCGTATAGGACGCACTAACTTTTCCCCCCCAGTTTTGGGGAAGAAAAAGTGCGTCTTATACGGCAAAAAATACGGTACTTCATTTTCTGGCTGGTAGATGTCTAGCACTTTTCCCCCCCAAGTACCCTCCTTTTAATTTATTTGATTTTTTTTTCAGTTATAGAGGTTCGGTATTATATATGTGTTACATCAACTTCCTGCTTATATACTCTATAAATGTATATACATGCCAAAGGGACAACTAAAGTGGCCACCAAAAGAAGAGATTTATTAGTGGAATGAAGCAGTAATCATCATGTAAAAGGGGCTAATATTTGGGGCATAAAAACCTCTAAGCTAGCGGTCGCCAACTGGTGATCTCGTTTTTGGTAGTTCACGGCTCTAGCCAATGTGCACCCCTGTGGGAGATGTCTCTGGACACAACCCGCCCACTCTCTCATCTCAAGCTCAGACACGCGATGGAAGAATGGGCTGGTTCTGGCATTATGACATCACTCTGGGGGAAGTTTCTTGTTGGTTTATCTGTTAACTATTTTGTGTAAACAACCCCACACAATTTTGACTTACTTGACCATTGGCTTGAAGTGGTTCAGTTTTTCTTTTAAGTACTTTGTTATGTATTGTCAAGTCAACAAATTCATTTACTCTTCCACACAGAAGGATTGTAGCAGGAAAGGAAGACAAAAGGTTTGGTATCCATTCCCAGGAAGGCTCCAACGTGTTAATTTTTTTTCGTGCAATAACAAGCACCTCCAACTAAGGCACTTGTTATCAACCTCTTGCAATAGTCAAAAAATCTCAAGATATGTTTTAGGCAGCATGACTTGCTTTTAATAACTTTCTAAGACAATCTTTTGGGTTTGTCAATCTCCTGTGGACAATGCACTACTTTTCTGGCTGATAAGATAACAGCCCTAAAACAGAGAGTGAATGCAGTGAAAAAGTATTTATTTTTATGTCTAATCTACACATCTCTTTTTTAAAGAGTTAGATTTAGGTCTATTGGATAAAAGAGAATAGGTGAAAGAAAGAGGTTTTGACTCCAAACATGTGGTAAATCATAAATGATGTATTGTTGTAAACACTTTCTTATACATAATCATGCAATCAAGTACATGCGGATATACATCCAGTTTAGTTGGATAAGCACTAGACTGAAATATATCTAGACAAAAACTTCTGTCTGTATAGTAATATTTTGACCGTTAACATGCACGAGTGAATCCGATGCATTTCGCCTTGATGGGTTTCTTCAGGGGGGTGCGCTTTTTAGGGAAACTTAACGGTTATTTTTTCAAACGGAGATATAGCCAGGACAGGTAACCTTAGCTTTCGGGGACGAGGTACTGGATCAATCAATTGGTTTTTGCCGGTGGACACACAACAGCCTACCCAGGTAGGTATAAAAGTTATAGCCAGGGAACAAGTAAATCCAGGTTGTATATTCCTAGAGTAAGAGAAGGGTTGCTTAGTGCCTCAGGTTTTATTCTCCTGGTATTTAAAAGAAGGAGCATGTCGGCAGGTTCAGATCATCTAAAGAGATTTTGCATCTGATCGGTGGTGGAGTGGGAGATACATCCCCGTGTGCTTACAATAGCCAGGCATGCTAAATCTCTTCAGATGATCTGGACCTGATGATGTGATATCAACATTTTTTTTTCAGATAGTAATTTCATTTTTAGCTGCCTAAGGTAAATGTAGCTGCATAAGAGCACTTGCAACAACAACAGAGTTAAGTACTGTGATACTTTTTTATTTGAACTAACAGTTATGTTTTAAAGACAATGGCCCTGATTCATCAAGCCAAATCGTATTATCGATCGCGCAGTCGTATTAGCGATCCGGGATCGTGCGCGATCGCGCTATTCAACAACCGAAAAAGCTCGCGCACGAAGCCGCGCTTATCCGACAGGTTTTTACTCGCCATGGCAGGAATCCGGCCGACAGATTCAGGACGCGAGTGTACGCGCGCACTCGAGCCCCCGGACCGCGGTAATCCGCGATCGCTGGTCGCGCGTATTATCGCGCTTCCCGCGATCGCGGATTTCAATGATGAATCAGGGCCAATGTCTTTGGGAATATACCTACAGTAAAGTACACTTTACTCCCCTTGGTCCAAGCAGTACTGAGAAGTAAAATCTATCAAAGTCGATCATCACCTTGGCTACATTTGTTGGCTACATTTATTATCAATATTGTCCCAGCACAAAAATGTCTTACCAACATACATATACTTTGATAGGATTGTCCTAAAGGAATACCACTGATTCTTTAGTTGGCATCCTCATAAGGCAGCTCTATGGCTAATTTGCAGCCCCTGCCAGAACTTGCCTGTTGGCCATATGCCAAGCTGTTGGATCAGATTGGGTGGAACTCCTTGGATTCCAACTAATTTCCAAAACTATTTTTCTTTCATTATATCTAATCTTTATTACATTGTTTCATCCATCTGTCCTTATATAATTAAATATTACATTCTTTTATTTTACTTGCAATCTCTGTGTTGTTTCTCTTTGTATACTTTAAATCAAAACTTTGAATATTTTTCTGAACTTTCAGTGACATGCCACTTTGCAAAGAAAATTTTCACCTAGCTTAGTCAATGGGGTGACACTGCATGTTTTTCATTTTTCCTTATATGTGATTAGGTATTCCTTCACCAACTTCATTTTCAGCATGTTTATAGGAAAACTACATTTTCTGTTCAAGGTTTTAATTATTTTTGCCGAATTAACAGCTTAAACTCCATTAGTAAATCAACCTCAATGTTTTCCTTGAAAGGATTCTCAGTGTACCTAATAATACATCCTATAGAGCCCATATGTTATTCATCTAGTAAAACCACTTGTTTTGTCCAACTTGTAATAAAGCAATCAACTACATTTTTTGTTCAAGTTTGTAGAAATAGCAAATGCAGTTAGCTGCAGTATTTCTATTATGTGGCCATATAGTTTATGTGAGATTTTATTATTAGATATTCTTTTTGCACCCATTTTATACAAAATGTGATAGTCTACGTTAGTTGTGGTAGTAAAAGAGGAGATACACCAACGATGTTTCCATTGTACTTTTTTCATTTATTGTCAAATAAAAACTTTAAACTGATGAAAAATCAGCACGCTACACTTTATAGAATTTCTTTAATATCTTTTGATGTTATGGAGGAGTAATGTAAAATATTGAAGCTATAAAATGCACAGGTGGTGACCAGAGGCTCTTTCTTGAGATGTGTCAATATCATATCTCCTCTGCAATAATCCATGCACCTGTTATTTCATAAACTAGAGGAACAGCAGTACAGTGAAGGCTTTTGTTTGTTTTCTTTTTTCTTTTTTTCTGTGTGTTTCTTGTTCTATTCGTGCTTAGTTCTACTTTGGGTTTAATTATTGATTATTACTTAATTAACTCCAAACTGAAGATTCAAAAATAAATAAATAAAACACAGAAATAACACAACTCTGTAATCATTCAAGCGAACCTAAACTCAAAAAACAGTAAGTTACCAAGAGGTAGTACTAATGAATAAGTAGTACTCATAAACATTATTATATCATTCAATGCATTTGCTTTTTTTAACAAAAGCAGTGGAAGTACTTGAAACTGGTTTGGTCTGTTTTTCACTCTGAACTGTGAAACTGTAACAAAGGAAAATCTGGTCCCCTGCAATGCTAGACAGGGCTGTGCTGGGGGACAGATCTGTGTTGATCTTTGAAATGAATGGACAGAAATAGATGGTTCTGTAGGAACACACTCTGTACCACAGTACATGGCATGATTAGAGCACAAAATCATTCATTTTCCATTATATAGAGGTGGTAATCCATTTTTTTTACTTTATGAAAACACATGTGACCATGTCTACAACAACAATTTTGGTGACAACACTATTTTCATAGCTTTGGAATTAAAATTGTTTACAGTTCTAACTAAAATATACATAGCTCCATATGAGCTAGAGGAGGGAAGGAGGGTTTCCCGTTAATGACATATAAAACTTTCTTTTTAATAATAGTAGTAAATACTAGTCTACCACTAGGCTGTAAACAACCTATAATATTTAGAGTCCTTGCTAGTCTATAAAAAAAAAGTAATATGTTGGGTAAGGGAAACACACCTTTCCCTCTGCTAGCCTATATAGAACTGGTAGAGCTGTATATATTTTTAGCTACATCGGCAAATAAATCCGATTTTTGTCTTAATTTCAAAGTTCTGAAAATATTATTGTTATCAAAATTAAGGCTTTTTTGCCAAATGATACAAAAAATGGTAATAGGAGAACAATTAGTCAAAGGAATGTTCTGAAGGCTAGTTATGGCACTATACAAAGTCAGACTAAACAAAATTAATTGTCAATATGGATAGAGTTATCAAAGAAAGCCTGGTCATCTCTGTTCCCAACGTGTTTCACTGTCTGGCTTCCTCAGGGGAGGATAAGTCAAAATTAAGTGAAGAGATTAATACCATAATTAGGTTGAGACAAAGTCAACATAATTAGTGAACAGTATTTACAAACCTACAGTTTAATGAAGTCTTATGGAACCAGGTTTGCTGGATCAAAGATGAAAGTGTATCTTCTCCAGCCTTGGAGAGCTCTAATAAATCAGACCCTATGACTTAATACCAAAATAATTTTTATCAAGCATTTTATATGGAAACAAAAAGTAAGAATAATAAAGGTAAGAAAAGGGTTAAAAAAGAGAGTCAATTAGGCAGGCCTTAAGCATGAAAGCAGTTTTACAAGGTTTTGCAATGCATTTCATATATCATTCTAATGAAAACTGTGTGTGTATTTTAAAATTTTAAGTTGGTAAATTAGCAATTAAAGCGTTCTTAAAAAAAAATACAATAACATAAATTGATTTTGTGCTTATGTCCAATTCCAGTTTGTACATTTAATAAGTGGATCCTTGTCAGTGTATTCAAAAAGTAGCTTGGACTACAGCTTTACATTACCTCTGGTGCTGTCTCTCACAAACTCACTGTTCTAACAATGTGTTACCACTACTCATCAGGTTAAATAATAGTAATATTGAATTACGGCTTTGCACCCCTCCCTAGACTCACATGAGGATGCTGCAAGGAGCATCGCATCATATCAATAGTATATCAATAGCATATCATTTGGAATTTGTGCATTGGAGTAAAAGACAAATTGCGGGTTTTTCTGATAATCTCCACATTGGTGCTTTTTTTTTAGCAAAGCGGATGTGGTTAACAAGTCTCACTATTAGATAAAAGCCATGGAAAGTGAATCAAAGATGTTATTGGCCTATCTTGCATATGGAACCACATCTTAAGGCTAACAACAATAGCAGTCATTACATTGACTTATATTATGGGTTTTATTTGCCAAGACAGTAAAGAATGTTCATTTAGAAACATGAAGCTGTGAACACCCAGTCACGCAGAAATTCTTTTTTTTTTTCTGAATTTCATTGGAAACAGGCTCATTTGCCTATGAACAAGTGAACATTCTCAATTGAGTCAATTTATTAAAGCTATAGAGATACATACCAAGGTGAATGTTGGTTAATAAGTTGAAGCCATCTTCACTTTAAAACCCAATCACATACCAGCACCCCTCCGTGTTCAAAGTAAATATAGCTTCACCATCATGTATTATCTATGTATATCTGAGTGCATCATGTATTATTTACTGAATATAATAAATATTTTTGAACCTAGTCACTTTAAGTAGCTGTCTACATTTAGAGAAATGTAAGTTTCTGATTTTTCTTTCATGTTCTTTCTTATTTCCATTCCACTTTTCCACTTTTATTTCTCTCATTTTGCATTAACAAAATTAGACTTTAATGACTATGCCCCAATGACATTTAAATTGCCAGTTAGTTCATTACCAAGGGAATAAATTAGCCATTTACAGCTGCAAGCAAAATGTTATTAAATACATGTTTTGAAGAAAAGAAATCTTTTGCTGGATTATAATGTTCCTATGCTATCAACAAGTGTGTGCATATTATTTACAATGCTTAAGTAGAATAAATTCTGTTATAGCCAAACACTTGGCCAAATCAGTAGTGTACATTAAAAAAATTTGTTGATATTATGTTTTAACTTTAGTTTCTAGCAGTATTGCCACAGCATACCATTAAAAAAAATAAAATAAAAAAAACTATGTTTTTATTTTCTTTGATAGGAGAAAAAAAGACAAATGTATTTAAACTCATACCAGTGAAAAAGCTTGGCTAAATATGTGTGCTTTTGCTCAGTGGTCGCCAACCAGTGGTTCACAGAAAACCTTGGACATTATTTGCAATTTTTATGTTTTATTTATAATAAAACAAAAATAATATTCTAATACATTTTTATATTCTGAATGAAAATTTTCACCTTTATATTGCACTAAATTCATTAACTGTACTAGAGCCGGAAAAACAAGGGAGGCGCAGTGTGACGTTAGTGTAGTCTTAATTTGTTTGAGGCAACCACTGCCGAGCCATACGCTTCAGTATTGTTTTGACCATTACAACAGTCATCCCGCTCTGTGAATACCGATTCTCATCTGATCTGTTTTATTTTATTTGTTTATTTTTCAGATGCTTGAAGTATGTACCTTAACTGTGTATTTTCTTTAACTGTTATATTTAACCACCCGGGTGTTACACTGATGTCTAGATTTCTGTACCAAAAGCGGTACACTGTTTTTCATGAATTTTTTTTTTTAAATTGTAGACCTGTAAGTTACAGAAATATGTCCGAACAAGGGTCTAGTAGATATCCTGAATATAAAAAAAGTTTGAAACACACAATCATGTAAAAAAATGTACTTTTAATAAAATCCTATCCTATTTTTTTTTGCATAGAAATTCTTGTTTATATTGTGGGCTTGTAATTCTTAGGATTAACTCCCGGGTATGATAATTGCAGGATTTCTGCATTGTGCTTCACATCTCACTGCAGATGCCAGCAGCAATAGCAAATTTTTTATTGCTGCTGGAGGAGCTGCGGGGACCGGGTAAGTATTTTCTTTCAGTTGTAATCGGATTGTCATACAATGTATAACAATCGGATTACAATATAACGTTTGTTTACATTTTTAACCACCTAGTGAGAAAGGTTCGGGTTTAACACTTTTTGCAAGTGTTTTTACCCCGAACCAAGGTCGGGTTTAACGGCAAGGTGGTTAATGACATCAAATAGTTTGACTTTGATAACTATCATTTCTTGTTTGGTCTTAGATTCGAATGAAATAAACCCATAATAAATGAGAAAAAGCAAACAAATATTTTGCATTTCTTCAGTAATACCAAACATAATGCAATTTATGATAATAGTAACAATAGTAACACTTAACTGTGAGCTGATCAATGAATCAGAGCCCGCACAGTCCTTGTCAAGCACCATTAGGAAGACCATAATTTTTACAAATTTAACTTTTTTTAAAAAAATCAAATCAATAGTTTGCAAGACTCAAAAATTGTATTTAGTGGTACGAAAGGTTGGCGACCACTGCGTTAGTGGACAATGGTTGTATAAATCACATTTTGGCTTCTATCCATAAGGGCTCCGGTGGCAAGAGTATATAAACATGGTATGATACAGCAAACCCCTCTCTATTTCATAGCATAACGTGGTATGGGAAAAAGTCAATGATGAACAGATTATTAATCATCCATCCAAGTGTGTAAATGTGCAAAAATATTATATGTCTAGATTTCCTACAAATTTCCCATAGAACCCTTTTACACCAAGTCAAAAACTGTACAATAGTTACTTAAATATAAACTAAGATTTTGTTTTCCTCTGAAAAAGCATTACTAAAAGAATTTAGTTTTCCACCAGTAAATAGTGTTCAATTCTCATGTAGTGTGTTAAACCAACTCTTTTTAAAGGAGACAATAGACACAAGTTTGTTACACACTGTTGTCTTTTAAGGTGGATTTGGCATTCTTAATGTAAATTTAGAATGCATACGGTTAACAAAAGTTCACTTTAAGCTTAGTTTAAGAGAAAACTGTACTGAGAGATATATAAAAAATGGTGGTTTAACAAATGCTAATTAGAGGAAGAACTGCCTCCTGTCTGTAGCATCCTTATGACAATTGTTATGAATGGAGCTGCTAAACTGCTTTTAAAACAATTTCTAAATATAAACTGTTGATTATCATACTCTGGAACAGAGGTTTGTGCAGGAAATGAAAATCCATCTCTCTAAACCATAAAGGGCATGACCCTTGATTTACAGTCAACAGGCTTAAAGGGCCAATAGATATGGTTTCAGATGAGCCAGCCCCCCCCCCCCCCCCCCCCCCAAAAAAGCTGTCTGGAAAAACAAATTTTTTTTGGGGGGGGGGGGGGCTTTCACTTTCAACTACTGGCCCAAGTATATTATCTTTTTTTATGGAGGTGGTAGAGTTTGTGTGTTTGTGTGTGTGTGTGGGGGGGGGGGGTCAATTCTTAGTGATTGGCATTTAATTCATGTTAATAGGGACTTATTTATGTCTGGTGTCCTTTTTTGTTTTATTTTTAAGTTATTACAGCATTTTATTGTAATAAATAAAAGGTAAAAACATGGTGCCCAGATCTGTGCTTCAGATTGAGGTGATGCCGCTGTAAGTAAGCCAATTCAATTGCAGTACCATACTATAACATTTGAAGCTTGCCCAACCTTTTGACATTGGTACATATAGTCTATGGCAGTGCCTTGCTATATATAATCATTTTAGTTACAGTTATCTATTAGCCCTAAAAATGTCTAGACTTTACTATCAGGAATCACTACCCCTACCTCAGAAATGTACAGAAACTTTTTAAGGATCCAGATACATGACACTTAAGCTTGGTTTAAACTGAAATGGTTTCCAAATGCATATTTATTCATTTTAATATGGTTTGAGGGTGATGGGGTTGACCAGTACATATTGACCTATTAATCTAATCATTTATGCTGCAAGTGAAAATTAGCTCACCAAAAGAGAAAAAGAATTCTGAAATGTCTGCTCCCCAAGCCTAGCATGATTTGCCCATTTTGTTTTTGCATATGCTTTCATATGTAGAAGAATGGTACGCCCAAATAAAAAATATTACAGATTATCTTTTGCCTATTGCTAAGGATATTACAATGACTTAAGCAGGACATCGTAATTTACACTTAGTTCAAATGTGATGCTGACTGATGATTAGTAACTTTTTTTTTCCATTAGTTACACTAATAAAATGTGCCTTTGTCGCATAACAATTTGTAATGAACAGAAACTGCTTAACTACTGAACATGCTGTATAATGCGCTAAGTCAACCTTTATGAGTCATGTAAATGGCACTGGCACCAAATTATAGCCTAAATATAATTTTGGTAAGTCAAATTTTTAAAGTCACACAATGCAAATGTTATTTTCTTTTGTAAAAATAAAAACAAAAATATGTTAAAAGAATACTGCACATTAAAACAGCCATACCGTTTAACCACTTAAACACTCCTTATAGAGTAGAACAATTTTTTCATTTACATATCTATAGCTCTGCTTATTCAACAATAGCTGTCAACTTTGTTAAAATAATTAATTATACATGCATTGTTTTTAAGAGCTCAATTTATAAAATAGGAATCAGAAATTCCCTCAAGCATTCCCTCGTTGGAATCCTCCAGGTCCATGTGTTTCAACTGCAATTGATTACCACCAAGGAATTCTGAAAGAATGTCAGATTCCCTGTTTTATAAATAAATCCCTAAGGAGGTTAAACCACTTTTTGTTTAATTGTTGTTTAAGTCTGTTTTACTTGTTTCTGTTGATATTGTTGTGCATTGTTCTCTTTAATTTTATTTTATTATAATTGTATTTATAAAAGTATTTTTAAAAATTCTGGGACAAACTGTTACAAGTTACTTGTCAATTTAAAAAGGAAAAGTTTTTGTACATTTTTAATACAACTACAAAACATAGCAAACATAACAAATTAAAACAAAATTTGTATAGATTGGGTTTACTCTACACATATTAAATTATTTGTGACTCTTTTATTTCATCATAATATAAATATGTGACATTCACTAATTATATCTATATTCAGAAATTTCAGTTAATTGAATCTCTCTTTCACTCCCAATGTGTAATTTCCAGTTATACATACTGTGCATTCACTTTACAGCCTTTTGAAATCCATCTCCATGCAATTGTGTTTTACAATTCCATTATTATTTAGATGTAATTAAGACACAGCACCATAAAAATAATATGTTTAATTCTCTGTAGTTGCATTATGGAACCAAAGTGCGTTCATTCCATAACAAATGCAAAACAAATTATACTTCTTTACCCTATGGCAAAAAAGTCATTTTAATTAATTAGGTCAGAGACCAGTTACTATTCCAAGCACATTACATCAACAATAAGTGATTTTTGTTAAGCCACACCAACTGTAATTTACTCCAGTTTCATAGAACAATAGTGCAGATGATTAGCCATTTAGATATTCTTTTCATCAATGACAGTGTTTGTACTGAAACTTGCAGATACAACATGTTGCATGAAATCTATAACATTATTATGAAGCTTGATGAAATATGCTCTATTGTCAAATATAATAGGATAATAATGAATGCCTGAAAAAATATGAGCCCATTATGCAAATTGCACAGCTTGGTTGTCTTTTCTAAAATAAATAACTACTAATTATTAGCACAATGGAGGCATGACAGAAAATAAATAGTCATTCATTTTCTGTTAATTTGTGAGTGTCTGTTTTATGACCATTAGACAGAGAAATAAAGAAACATAGGAAGGCTGATTAATACATACAAGCAAGAACTTTTGTTACTGCCTTTCAAGGAGCATTGTACAAAATCAAACTCTGGCATATTAAAAGATTGGAATATTTATGCAGATTCCTTTTTAAACGTTCCTAAACATTAGATTAACACATTTCTGTATCCTGCCAATAAAAATTATGCTCAGGATGCTCTTATTCCTGAGCCACAGTTAATTTAAATATATATATATATATATATATATATAAAATATATTTTTTTTCTTTCTTTTTTTTTTTTATTACAGCCTTAACTTAACCCATGGGATCAGGCAGGATGGATTCATATTTTTGCATTGCTGATGCAAATTCTGATCCTACCATCCGAATGTTGCACCAGAAATCAAAACTCATTAGAACAGGCAACCTTTTGTTTAATTTTCCCTCTCAATTTTGGTGAGCCTGTGCCAGGCTCTTATTCTTAGGGTATAGGAGTGACACATGGTCTGGTCTCCTATTATTGTAGCCCATTTTCGTCAAAGTTTGATGTGTTATGCATTCAGAATATATGAGTTATATCAAGTAGGTATTCTAGTTATTGTTGCTTTTTATTAGCGAAAACCAATCTGGCCATTCTCCTCTAACCTCTAGCATCAACAAGACATTTTTGCTCAGAGAACTGATCATGACTTAATTTTTTTTCTCACTGTTCTATTTAAACCCTATGGTTGTGCGTAAACGTCTTCAGTTTCTGAAATACCTAAATTACCTTTCTTCTCCATTTTGATAATTGGTTTGAACTGCAGCAGTTCATCCTAACAAGATTTACATGCCTAAAAAATTTGCTGCCATGAACTTGGCTGATTGGATATTTGCAATAAATAACATTGGGGCCGATTTAATAAAGCTCTCCAAGGCTGGAGAGGATACACATTCATCAGTGAACCTGAGTGACACAGAAAACCTTTTGGAAATTGTTTGCTATTTTTTAGGAAATGTTTTTAATCCTAGACCAGATCCATTACAAGTTTGTTGGATTAACCAGGTTCACTGATGAAAGTGTATCTTCTCCAGTCTTGGAGAGCTTTAATAAATCAGGCCTATTGGATGGTAATTTGTATCTATTTGGCACATTTTAGTTTAGTTTTTAGTAGCACAGTCCATATGTCAGACTTTTTGCGGAAACTTCAGTAACTGAAATATACTTTTTGTTGCAGAATCAATCACATGGAAATGTGCTGCTCATACCCACCAAAGATTACTTTTAAGCAAAACGTTGATCGAGAGTTTCCTCAAAATATTTTACACAGCTAAATATTACTATTTATTTGGCATATAGAAAGGGATATTGCAAATATGAAGAGTAAAGGTTCTATTAACAGTTATACAAAATAAGTGTCATGCTGAACAATACAAAAAGCTGTAAACAAAGTAGGTATAAACGATGAAAGATCAAAAAATATTGCCAACTGGAAAGAATTATGTGATATATTTTTCATAGAAAATCTCTTAATGCTAGTGTTATTACCATAGTAATCCTATAGCAAACACCTCATTATGCTCAATATATTAAAACACTTGTGTAAAAAGAGTTATTATGCACTACAGAAAATTGCTAAGGAACCATAATCCTTATACAAGCTTTTCAATTTTCTCCTATTCTTCCCCAATTAATGTAATATTAAATTCAAAGCTCGTTGAATTTCATACAAGCTGACTTAAAAATATGTGAATCATGTTTTCTACAATTAGAACAGTATATGAACTTTTAATATCCTTGGAATATATTAAGATAATTTGCTTATCATTATTGTAAAGGCATTTAATGTCTTTGGATTGTTCTATACTGCACTAAAGTTCAATGAAGCATATTTTATATTTAAATTTTCATCAGCAGTATTAGATATTGCACAGCAAAATGCATTATTAACCATGGGTCTAAGAGAAAGCTTGTTACCAAATGATTCCAGCTACTACACAATTAGATCATTAGATTTCTTTTAATTACATCATTACGTGCCAATGCAGTTGTGCAAAAATTTGGAAAATGTAGACATGACATTACAAAGCAAAGATATGTCTAAAAAACACCTAACATGTTTGCAGGATACCTAAGGTTGCCTTCTTAACAAG
The DNA here is from genome assembly GCF_032062135.1 of Pyxicephalus adspersus. Classification (NCBI taxonomy): domain Eukaryota; kingdom Metazoa; phylum Chordata; class Amphibia; order Anura; family Pyxicephalidae; genus Pyxicephalus; species Pyxicephalus adspersus. The sequence goes on along the minus strand of NC_092862.1, from coordinate 71,542,332 downwards.
TTTTGCCACTAACTGTACAAAGATCATGCAGTGTTCTAAATTTTTCTTAATTTAATTTAATTTTTCTTAATTTTTTTAATTTTTTACAAATAGATCCTGTATTTCCCTCAATGTCTGTAGTCTCAGGAGTCAATTACTTTCCTTGGAGGAAGGGTGAAGATGTAACTTTAGTATTCTGTGTTCAACGCTTCCCAGGCCATGTCTGTATGTCAGGCTGTAGTTTGAAGCCTGTATGGCAAACAGCATGGTGGTTGCAGCAGAGCATCATAGGATCCAGAAAATCAACATAGTCAATCAAACAATGGAAACAGAATGATACTTTTAAATATGATTATCTAATGAATGGAAGGCTGAAAAAATAAAACAAGTTGAAGAGAATGATATAAACGCTGAGGTCAGAAGCATTTCTTTGTTGAAGGTGTAATTTCACAAAAGTAACAAAAGTAAACATATCTATCACAATAATTAGTTTTGTCTGTGACCAATTTGCTTTTTTTGTGAACTGATTGCTCTTTTGTGACAGCCTGGGACAAGAAATAAAAGAGTAGTGACTACTAGCAGTAAACATGAGGAGTGGGTGGATTTTTTGTCATTTGTTTTTGGTGAAAAGGCACTACAAATTTTATCCTTAGCCAATTTTCTGAACCTTGGACAGCATGATGACAGTCTGAAATTTTTAATCTGTTCCATTCTTCTTTATTTTGTGCTGAGAAAACAAGTGTTTTTTTATGAAAAGATGCAAGATGATTGGAACTGATTGCTGTGATTTAACTTGGTTAACAGTCACACTTTTCCAAAAACATTTTCTATGTATTTTTTTTTTAATATGCAAGAATGCACTGATGTCATTCCTGATGTCTGCAGCCCTCCACAAGCCAATATACTTTAAAACCCTTCTAGGATGTATTGAAAAAACTCAATTGCACTGCAAAAAAGTGAAGGGTGTTAAAACTGGACGTAAAGTGGATGAGTACCAACCAAAAGTATGTTAACTGAAATGTTTAAAATGTATAACAGTTATTTCAACACAACATCTCTGTTCGTTTCCAGTCCGGATTTCAGTTGGCTTTTGATTACGGTGCATTATTATGAACAGCTTCATAATACTGTGCACAAAACATAACATAACTGATAAAAGGAGTAATACTAATGCTAAGTAAATGTATACTGTACTCATTTTTTCTGCCCCAAAAGTTACTGTCAGTACACTGCTGGAGACACCTTTACTATAACCAGTGTATTTGAAGTTTATCTTAACCTAAAATAAACATGACATATATAGCAGTTCATCCATCTTTATATGGTGGCTGCATTATATTTCTTTTTACAGGCATTTTCCCCTTACTGTTTTCAATTGGTGATACTGCCAGTGCCACATAATCTGTTTAAAGCTGCGTACACACGTCCAATTTTTATCGTTGGAAATGAACGACGAACGAACGACGAACGACCGATTGGCCAAAAATCGTTTGTAAAAAAAGTAACCAACGACGCCGATGAACGAGGATAGTCGTTGGAAATGAACGATCGGACCAGCGGATCGGATTGGACGATCGTTGACCATCTATCGTGTGTACGGTCGTTCAGTGATCGTGCATGTTCTGAGCATGCGCGATGAACGAACATTTGTATTCATATATATATATAGATATATATATATATATAAATATATATTCATATATATTGTGTGTATATATACGTGTGTACAATATCTTTGAACGATCGTGTCCAGGATCGGTGCTATACGATCGTTCGCAGATATCGTGCAGGATCGTTCATCGTTCGTTTACAAACGATAATAATTGGAAGTGTGTTTGTAGCTTAAGGGTGACAGCGCTATCCCTCTGTATTTTATCTATGAAGGAGCAACATTGTCACCCAAGGAGAAAAAATGCCTTTTTTATACAATACACATCTCCCTCACCTAATTGTCATAACATAAAGGAAGTGTTCTCCGGTTCTCAGAGAACTGTGCACAATGCTAACCAATAGTGGTGAGCTAGAGCAGGGAGTTATTATTTGGATGGATTTCTGAATGGACCAATAAGTATTGTTACCAAATTAATATATAAAAAACACTTTTTATAATATATTTTCCAGAAAAATAAAACTAGTAAGACAATTTTTTCTTTAGGGTTGAAGAAAAAAATATAACACTTGCCATTACTGAATGAAAGGTGATCTCCTAGGTGGAGATTGATACTCTACACTCTCAAAAAACAGGACAATATAATTCCCTATATTACAGATAGGTAGGTCTTCCTAATGTGTAAACAATTTGATTGTGTCATGAAACTGTTGGTAAAGCAATACATTTATTCCTTGTGTGGTCTGGTAATACTAAGAAATTGGCAGCAAAGGATATTGAGGTATATAAATGAGGCAGCAGTGACAGCAATAATGATGTATAAAAATCACAGGCGCCAACTGCAGTCAAACATAATGTTTTGTTTCAGTAGTATTTTTCATAAGTAGTAAAGATAATGAAAAGAGAACGATGATTGGTTACTGTGGCATACTGCACTTTTACTTTTTAAACAGATCCACACTTTAGAAAAGCACGGCACTGTGATTTGTCTTCCTGTTAAACTTTCTCATCTTGTAAACAATTTCTGTACTTGTGATTCATTTTGTAGCACAGCTTCTATCTATCCCATATGGATCATGTAATAAACCTTCTCTTTAAATAGGTTTAATCTTAGGAGGTACAAAATTAATCCATCTGTGTGATAATAAATTCTTTAACGTTACTGAAAAGGGAGCCTAGTATTTTTTCTCGCTGTAAACCTATTTTGTAAATGTACACTTTATGATGCCTCAGTGATTTTTGTCACATTTTAATATGCTTTAGCAAATTTACTAGTTTTTTTCAATTATTGTGATGTAGAATCATTTATACAAAACAGAATTCTATTTTACCTTAAATACACTAAAACATAAAGCAGGAACAGGAATAAATCATTATGTATATGTGTATTGCATTACCTTGAGTTAATCATACTTAAACGTATGTAAAGAATTTCCATCTCTGATGGCTGATTAGATGCATACGGTAGGGTTTACTTTCCAGTTTCCCATGTAATCCTTCAGCCTCTTGGAATATCTATGTCACATATTCTAGCACCTTCAGTGGAGTCTGCATGATTTTACACATGGTACTCGTGGAAGCAGCCAGTGTCACAAGATTATATGCATCATCATCAGTGGGTGTTCCACAAATGTTGATGATCAAGCACATGATTTTGTGCATTATTCAGCATACTGCGTATACTTTTCAGGATTAATATTTAGGCAATAATGTCTTTATGTATGTTGTGCCATATTTTACACTATCCAGACCACTGAACTTTATAAGCTGTACAGTAAACTGTAGGCTAAAGGTGGTCAGATAGTTCCAACCTGGATTTGGACTATATTACCTCAGAAAAAGTAATCTAAACATTTTTCGAATATCTTGCACATATACAGGCTCAGCCAATCTAATATGTAGAATTTGACAGCTGTCAATGGCAACTGGCTAAATTGGCTGAAATATATACCTGTATATGCCCAGTATAGCTTAGGCTCAGCCAGCCAATTTAGTTGGCTAGGACAGCTGTCTTTGTCTGTCCTCTTGTTGGTTTGACTGGACGCATGTAAAAAATTATGTGACAAAAATGTGAGCTCAAAAAAAGAAACAAAGCTGCAGAAAAAAATAAGATGGGTGACAAATGGAACAAGACATCATTTGAACTAGTTAAAAAAGAACTGCTATGAATAGTGGGAAAAAACAATCTAGGTAGAAAGTAGTAAAAACTAATGTCAAAGAAGGAACTTTCAGAAGATTTAATTTAGAATCAAAAAGATTTTGATAAGATTTTTAACGCCTTAAAACTAAAACAATGCCCAAAGATATTCTTGAGCAACAGCATAGGAATTGCTCTCAACAATGTAGTGAGTATTTTGGAGTTTTGAGTTGCCAACAAGAGAACCCAGGAATACAGGCTCAGGTGGGACATTGTAAAAATGAGGCCTTCTGTTGGATGTATAGGCAAATAAGGACATCAACATTTTGGCCACTGTATTTTTATGAAAAATGTGATAGAAAAGAATCAATTTATATTAGTGCTTTTGTTAAATTTTTACAGATGACCTCATTCCAAACTGTAAGAATAGAGTAAGATTATGTAAAACTTAGCACTTTGTCAGGATCAGGATCAGAACCCAGGATTGCTTCTGTGTCTGGCAGTAGCCCTACCCACTAACCTACTTACATAGTAGGATAGGTTGAAAAAAGATGTAAATTCCATCATGTTCACCCACTAGATATAAAACCCTATGCACATAGTTGGTCCAGAGCAAGGCAAAAAAACCCATGAATGGGAATAGAATTCTCTAAGTGGACCATTTTTATATTTACACAGGGTGATCATATTCCCCCTAAATGTCTCTTCTCAAGTGAGGACTGAGCTGAGTCCAGCTCTTTGAGGACACGTGTATGTAATCCATCAGGTCCTGGTGCTTTGTCAACCTTAATTTTGCCCAACTGTTTCTCAATCATATCATTTTTGAGCCATTGTGAACTGATTTTGGCAGTGACATTGCTATTATGAATTTAGACTTGAGCTCTGTCGTTTTGCTTTGTCTACACAAAGTTAAAAAAAGTGTTTAGTAAATCTGTTTTTACTTTATCCTGTTACCAACCCAGAGACATCTTTTAAGGAGCCTACATGCTCAGATCTATTAAATATAATATTTTTTAAAAATGTTTTGAAATATGCCTTACTTTGCTTTGCAATCTGTCTATTATTTTGAAGTTTTGCACATTTTATCTCCTTTTTACATCTTTTGTTATATTCTTTACAGTTTTCAAATAATGAAGGTGATCCTCCATTTTTATATTTTTGGAATGCCCTTTTCTTGTTCTTTATGGCTTTTTTGACATCAGCTGTGAGCCACATAGGTTTAATTTTTAGCCTTTTAAACTTATTACCTATTGAAATGTATTTTTCGTGTGTGCTTTTATAGAACAGACATGAAACATTCCCATTTCTGTTTTGTGTTTTTTGAGGACAATATTGTCTCCCCATCCAAGTCACAGAGAGCCGCCCTTATTAATGAAACATTTGCTGTCCTAAAAATAAATGTTTTTATCTTTCCTGTTTTTGCTTCCTGTGTACAGCTAACATTAAATGAAATCATATTGTGGTCACTGCTACCCAGATTCTCTTATATATGCACATTTGTTATAAGCTCCGCATTGTTAGAAAGAACTAGGTCCAGCAGTGTATCATTTCTAGTTGGGTCTTCTATAAACTGTACCATAAAATACTTGAATTGCTGGATAGCTCTGTTCCTGATCTCACAGTCAGTCTTTCCAGATACCTAGTACTGCAATGAACATTGCACTTCCGTCTCCTCCTCCTGACTTCCTATTTAAGCCCTGCCTCCTGTGTGCCAGATTATTGTGCTTTTGCCACCTTTTGCTACTGTTGCTGTATTACTCTCTCATCCACCAGCTTGTGTACTGACCGTTAGCGATGGAATTACTGACTACTCTTTTTTGCTCTCTCCTGCTAACCTGAATACTGACTTTGGCTTTCTCCCTGATTTCGATCCTGTCTTGCTCCTGCATCATTACAGCTTCCCGTATTCTAAGCCCAGCATATTTATTATTGTGAACCTGCTAGTTGCTACAGCTTTTGGACTCCAAGCTTGTTCCCAGATCATGATACAGTTGCTAAGTAGGACTGTCCACATCATACAGCTAACCTTGCCTTAGGATTTTTCACTGATAGCTATAGGAAATGCGTGGCATACCAATCAGAATTGTAATAGAAAACATTACCATAAGCCTGAAGAAAAAATTATAAAAGAAAATGAATTAAAACTATTGATTTTGGAGATGAAATTCTGCAGTGTGTTAAACTTTCCATATAACTTGGGAATGCCCAAAGCAGGGATAGAAATAGAGATGTAAGTTCAGCACTAGGAGGATGCAACTTTAAGACTATAGTATTCCTTCATATATGGTTTTAGAGGTAAGGAGGAAGTAAAAAAGAAGACCAACATGTTCATTTATCATTATGTCTTTGTCTTTTTTAGCTTTGCCTACCTGCTGCTGTTGTGCATCATAAATGGTGTCTGGCAAGGATAGAAGTAAAATTTAGTCAATAGTGTTGTAGTATCTCAAGTTGAACAGAAAGGTAAATAAGAAATGAAACCATCTAGCAGAACCCAAATACAGCCTCTATGCAAGGCAAACTACAGATGACAGGTCCTAAATCACTAAACACACAAATAGAATGGCTAAAGGAAGACTGCTCAGGCTAGCTTGAGAGGCAAGGTGTGAGGGAACCCAAGAAAAACTAGTTGAAATCAGAGCAAAATATAAAAAATCAAAGAACAACTAAAGTCTGACTGGAAATGTGTGAACCAGAAACAGTGATGTTGTTTCGAAATTAGGTGAACTAGAAATCTTTTTGCAAACACACAATACCACAAAATAAAAGAGAAAAATAGTTAAGCATATTGTTGCAGGATAAATTGGTTTTCTCATCTTTCTGTGTAGTAACAGATAATATCCCTAAAGATTAAAATTTAAACTCTTTAAAATGTCACACCTGGATAGCTCCTGTAAACCAGAGCAGTTGTCATCAAATGCAAAAAAAAAAATTTCTATTTTTTTTCTACTTTGAGTTCTATTATTAATATTTTTATAAATGAAGTCAGTTGTCTCAGATCAAGTATCCTATTAGATTCCTCTATTCCTAAAACCCTCACTTTCATTCAATTTACATTGGTGATCGGAACAATTCGAGAGAGTGAATCTCCCTAACAGACACACTGTGAGATGAACCTGACAATGATTAAACACTTACCCACTGTCTATTGGTAGGTATCCATGTTGATATACACATATTTTCATATACTCAAATATCAATATTTTGTTAGGAGCACTTGTAGAAGCTTCTCTTTCTACACAGCAACTCATGTACAACTCATACAAAATGTATCAACATGTATAATATGGCTCACATAATCTGGCTGTCAGTGTAGGTTATTTGTCAGCAAATCCCTAATATAGGTGTCATTAACAGGTATAGTATTGCCTATTAAAAAAAATAAAAGATTCTGACCTTGGAAGGATTTCATAACTGATCAGTCTGGGTTTGATCCAATATAGAATGTTTGCGTTGTGTGTCTCTAACAATTATACAAAAAGTCACAATGAATTTTAACTACATAATACAGCAGAAGCTACATGTGAAATAAGCAAATATTTCTGTCCCTGTATACTGTACATATTTGTTTAGAAATTATGCATAGTAGCAAGGTTTATGGATTAACTTGGATAACACAATTTACATTATACTGAACCTTTTAAATATAAATAGAAAACATCCAAAAAAGCTAAAGTTTCCATTAATGTTTATTTCTGAAGGTAAATATCAATATGTCTGCCAAATGCTATTTATTGTAATGTATGTAAGAATTCTGTTTTCCTCCTGAGGGATCACTTTACAGAGAAATGTTATGTTCTTGACCACTTTTAAAAGCGATATTACCCCTGCAGTTATATGCCTTAAGCACACATTGTACTTGGAGAGAAACAATCTGTTGCTCCCTAAATCATGACCTGCACAAGAACCCACTCCTTTAACATTCTTTATGCTTTTCTTTTGCCTGAAGCAGTCGTCAAACAGACGCTGGCAACATTTCAAGGCTGCTATAGACTGAATAAAATGGCACGGAGTAATAAAATGTATGTTTAGAGTTTAACCACCAAGTGATTAGCATAAAAATATACGATGGGCCAAATGCTGTTAGTATGTGTCAAATCTGTCAGCTTCAAGATTTTAGAATTTTCTATCTCTGTATCACTATTTTTTTATAATGTTTACTTTAAAATTTGTTTTCCAATACTTGGTGTCATTGTAATACTTAGTTGTACCATGTGTAACAGGTAACTGCCTTTAGTTGCATGCCAGGTAGTGGTTCTAGGTATCTCCAGGAAATATACGGTGTTCTATAACTTCTTGCTAAGATTTGTATTAGCACTTCAGTCATATATCTTACTTTATATTGGCACTGTTCCTTAACTCAGTATAAAGATAAAATAGACATGTTCTTTAACACTGCTGACCTTTTGAAGGTACTAACAGTGGAATGATATTTTTATCAAAAAGGATTAGACCAACCCCCACTGCTCCAATATACAAAACAGTATTGCTGGTTTAAAACACATGTGGATATCAAAGTCAAACACATATCTGACCTTAAGCCACTTAAAAAAAATCCTTGTTTTCTAAAAGAAAAAAAATTCTATTTGTCTTGTTAAGGAACAAGTACATGTGAAGCAAATGTTTTTTGGGGGATTAACACCCCTGGCATTCTAATTCTGTCTGTATTTTCATGCAAAAAGCGTTACATTTTTTTGCATGGAAATTTTTTTACATTGTGGGCCTATAATTCTTAGGCATAACCCACTGAAATATGTCCAACATTTAATACATTTAATAATAAACTTTAAAAAAACACAAAAATCTGTTAAAAAAAATAATAAATTTAAATTAAATATAATCTAATTAAAAATTATATTATATACTAAATGTATATATTAGCATGTATTATACGTATATATATATATATTATAAAATGTATTAGACTCAATACAGCTATTTTGTATTGAATACAATACAAAATATTCAAATTTCCTCCTGCCTGCACCGACGCATGCACTGATGTCACCGGGAAACCCTGGAGAACGTGTTTGCATTCACCGGCTGAACAAAGAAAGCCATTATAGGGTAAGTTGGCCCTGTATCCTCTATAACAAATCCCACTGTTGTGAACTGTGCAGTTCTTAAACAACTGATAGTACTACAGCATAGTATTTGCGTTCATAAAGATCTAATAGAGGAACTAGAACTATATATTATATTATATACTGTTTTCCAGAAGTGTTTGCAAAATGCTATTCTTTCTTTGGTAAATAATTATGCTGCCTGACAGCACTAGCTACTTTCTGTTACTGAGACCCAAAATAATTATGGTTGGGAAAATTTTTGTACATCAACATAAAAAAGTAAACCCACTTAATGAGTGCTAATATGTCATAGCATCTCCAGTAAGAAAATGCCAGATTTATGACATTCTATAGTAGTAGTCCAACAGAATTTGATAACGTGCCAGGAATGCAGTGGCAATTAAGTATTAAACTATAATTTAAAAGCAAAGATTAGCAAGGTAGTATGTATGGCAGTGCAAAATATGATTTTCTCAGGTAGAATTAGGTTGTTGAACCTGTTAAGAATGAACCTGTGTGGGATGGAGTCGAGGCCAAAGGTAAAATATACAATGTATGGATAGCACTCCAGCACCAACCTCAGTACTTGAACAAAATAAAAGAATAAAAACAATAGTATTGCATAAGAATTGTTCTGTTTTGCCTGTTACTATGTGATGCCAAATATACCCATGCACACCCAAGGCCATCCTAAAGGGCTGCAACTGAATGTAGTTCTTTTGGCCAAAACTGAGATATAGTAAGATTTGCATGTATTTGCTCATTTCATTGCCATGTTGTTGCTCTCTTGTTGTCTCCTTTTTTTGATGTTTTAGTATCTTAGAAAAGTTTTAGTTATCCAGGTCTCTTTTTCAACTATTCCAGACGATGTTCTCTTTTTTGCCTTTCTCTACCCAACTGGCTTCATCAGCAATACAGCACTTTCTACTTACCTGTCCAGTATCCCAAAATAGCCATCGGAACTACAGCTAGAGACCCCTTCTGTTGATTCCCAGGAATGTATTTTCTCCTTGTTATAGGTTTAGATGAATCAGAAGACCTACAAAATTCCATGCTATGCCATCCAGAGCAGCGGTCGCCAACCACAAGAAAATTTTGGTGGTCCACAGCTCTGCCCGGTGCGCCCCCGAAGTGAGGTCAGGAGAAGGACCCTGCTGGGGGGGGAGGCAGACCGGCCAGAGCCACGGACCATGTCCTCCCGTACAGATTATGGGCTCAGGGCGGTGGGCAGGTTGTCTCTGGACACAACCTGCCCACTCTCTCATAGCAGGCTTAGACATGTGATGGGAGAGTGGGGGAGTTCTGTGATTATGACGTCACTCTGAAGAAGTTTTTTAAGGGGCACACGGCTCCTCACACATGTGCGGTCATGAGTCCATGAATTTACTGGTCTATAGGTCCAAAAAGGTTGGCGACCACTGGTCCAGAGGATACAATAACTTAACTCACTTCCAGTCCTAATAAGTAAAAACTCTTATGGCAAGGTACAAGAAATATTATCTGCTGATTATAGTGAGTTTATTTAGTTAAAATTTAGAAAACATTTATATGGGAAAACAACCAGGGACACAAGATGAAAATATTACTGATACTGTAATTTTTAGCCAAACCGATTATTAGTCTGATATTTGTAATTCACAAGGAGATACTACTGTCCATTGGCTAGCAGGAAAATTAATAACTAGGCAGGTTAAAAAACCTTGTCTGATCAGTACTGTATTCTTCTAAAACATTAGTAGGGTTTATTTTGTTTCTCAAAGTAAAAAAACAACATGGCGGGTGTATTTGAGTATGTATCGGAAGGTGGCTAACATTTTTCTGATGATGAGTTTGAATGCACTGAATTTATGTATGTACAGTTGATATGTAACTGCCTCTTGAAATCAGCAACATACGTCTATTTTCAAGTGTTATAATTTTTCTAATAAAGATATCAGTTGAATAATAAGTATACTAGACCCTTCACTGTAGAATAAATAATGAGAACATTGTGCACATTTCAGCAGTAAATATTCTCAGCTGAGGTGCTATTTCCATTTTATAATCAAACAAAAGCTGACAAATAAAATATATATTTCATGTCTAATGTGATGAATATTGCATACACTAGAATACTAAGTATCGATATTCATTTTGTAAATGAAACATGTAAGACATATTTCATTATGTAAAGCACTGAGAGGATTAATTCATAAATGTGAATCAGCCTAACTTTCTTGACTTTCCTAATCAAGTGACTTAAACTGAGCATGAAGAAAAGATTAAAAACTCTGGGAACTCTGAGTAAATAAGTGTGTTTCAATGTAATTGTTGGTAATGTTTTCAGTAAAGGTAGATAGTGGGCCATGATATCTATATCTAAATTTTGACATGATTTTGTGTTTCAAACTTTATTATACTCAGACCTTTGTTTGGACATATTTTGGTGAGTTATGCCTAAGAATTATAGGCCTACAATGTAAAATACATGAAAGACAATGTACCACTTTTAGACATATAATTCCAGACAGAAATGAACAGCCCAGGAGGTAATTACCTGCTAAACACTTTGGGGCATATTCCTAAAGCATTAAAATTGTAACATTAACTGCAGGTTAATCAATCAATTTAGTTGAAAATGCATGTACCATGCATTCACCTGTTTTATAGATGAAGAGCCAATGTTTAGAAAAAGTCACATTTAATGCTTTATAAACTTGCCCCTTTTTGGGTCATTCCATCATGCTAGGTGGGGTTGAGATATTAATTCCTGTATCCTGGATCAGGAAGGAGGAGTTCAACATACAGCACATGATGATGTAGGATGAAGTGGGTTCTATACTTACTCCTAAACACTTAAATACACAATGAGGACTTTTTACCAATTTTTAAAGCTTTATATTTGTTTTTGCTTTTTTTTTATTTCCTTGGTAATGCACATTTGTGTTCATTGTTATCCATATGTTTAATTTTTTTATATTGTTGTTAAATATTTCATCCTATTGTTCATAAAATTAAACTGTATGTGGTTAAGATAACTAAGTATTCATAAAAAAATGCTGTCATATATTTTCAGTTACCGGGTGTATTTATTACCTTGGTAAAAAAGCTAACATAGGATAAATGGCATTTTACTGGTTTGGCATATATAAATAAATATATTTCCATATTTCCAACATGTGCGTGTTTATTATTGTCTCCCATTATGATGTTAAGAGTTAAAATTACCACTTACTTACAAAAGCTTTTCATTTAAAGCATTGAATTTTATTTTGTCTGGGATCCCAGATGTTGATTCGTCATTGTTCTTTAGTAAAAGGTCCCTAAGTGCTATGGTTTGACAGTATGTCGTGCATGTAAACAAGAAGATTGTAATAATTAAACAGTAAAGTAACTAGAAAGTAAAATCATGTCAGGCCATTCCTTTTTATCCCATGGCTATCTGCACACTCATAACATTAGTGTATAGTACATATGCAACATATTACAAATACATTTTTCAACTGCCAACAGTAAAGTAACAAAAATAAAATGTAGTAAGTATTGGGGACTTGACATGTTTTATCACATTACAACCTGGAAATTAAATAGAATAAATCAATGAAATTAAACAAGTGTAACCCTTGCTTTGTTCTAATCAATTAACTTCAGAATTAAGTTTATAAGGGTCCTCCGGTGTGCAGTCAAAGTATTATGATCTGTTATATGATGTCTATATACATACTTTACTAAACAAGCAATATGAAAAAAGGAGCGCTCCAAACAAGCCAGGGACAAAGTTGTGCAGACAAATACATCATGGTTTTAGCACCATGTAAAGAATATGTAGAAAATGTAAAAATTATTGCACCACTTCAAACACAAAAAATGAAGGCTGCTTACCAAAACTCACACATTGGACCTGATTTATAAAGGCTCTCCAAGGCTGGAGAAGATACATTTTGATCAGTGAACGGGAGTGAGCAAGCAAACCTGAAATGGATCTGGTCCAGAATTGAAAACATTTGCTAAAAATGGCGAAATATTTAATGAATCCAGAAATCCAGATTGCTGGATAACTCTGCTTCACTGATTAAAGTGTATCCTCTCCAGCCTTGGGGAGCTTTAATAAATCAGGGCAACTGAGCAAAGGAAGTATAAATCTTAGATCCAACAAAGATACCAACAATAACACTAAGGGAGCTACAAAGATCCATAGCAGAGATTTGAGTATCTTTTCACAGGACCACTTTAAGCAATAAATTCAACAGAGCAAGGTTTAACTAAAGAATGGCACATACAAAAAAAGTAAAGTAATGAAGACATGTCAGAAATGTGCCCAACAGCATGTGGCAGACTCATCAAACACATGGAAAGAGTTTTTTTGGGTAAATTAAACTAAAATAACTTTTTAGCCATCATGTGGTGCAAACTCAATACTTCCCATTACTGTGAAGACACAATCCCAAGGTGAAGCATGATGGTGCTCCGGTGCATGCTGTGGTGATGTTTTTCATCAGAAGGGGCAGGACAACTTCCCAAGGATTAAAGGTAAGATGGATGACATTAAATAAAGAGCGGTTTTTGAGGATTGGTTGTTACAAGCTGCCAGAGATTTGAGACAGGGCCACAGTTTACCTTTCAGTCAGTCAATTGCCCTAGAAATGCAGAGTAAACGGGAAACATTTGAAGGCTTTATAACAGCCTAGTCAAATCCCTGACATTATTCCAATTGTGGTATGAGTTAAAGATTATGTACAGGTATGCATCTCATATTTGAAGGAGACATTTTGTTATGAGAATAGTCGAAAAATTTCATTGGTTAGGTTAGCTAGGCCAATAGTGACATACCCAAAGAGATTAGCAGCTACGTTTGTAGCAAAATGTGGTTCTACAAAGTATTGACTTTGATTGAACTTGTTATGCAAACTTTGCCAATTTGTTTTTTGTCTTAATTGTTGTTTCTGTACTAATAAAAAAAATTGTACCTTCAAAGTGGTAGTGTGTGAATCAAATGGTTTTATCCATCCTAAAATAAATTTTAATTTCAAGCTCTAATGCAACAAAACAAGACAAATAGCAAGGGGTGAAAATTTTGTAGGGATTGTAAGGAAATTTGAAAGTGATGTGCATAAATAAAAAAAGATAGCTAAACGTATTGATAATGTACTAAAGATGACAATAAAATGAAAAAATATATATATGTGGAAAAGTTATATAAAAAGATAAGAGGTACAATACCTTTCCCACATACTGTGGTTCAGATCCCATATATTCTTCAAGAACAAAGAACTGATTCCATACCCATCCACGCTTAACTCTCTGTGCCGTTGATCTCCTGCCCGACATTGTAATGATAACATTTTCCTTCTGCTTGAATGCTGAAGTTTGTGGTGGTTGTTGTGAATGCAGTGGTGTTAAGAGACCTCCATCAAACAGGAACCAAAGAAGCAGCGATAAGCAGTTCCTTGTAAGCATTGGAAAAGCTGTCCCTACAGCCCGGTAGTTAAAACTCCAACACTTGTAGAACTGTAGGATCCAGCTTGAACTGTGCTTGTTCCTCACCATAAAACTCTCACTGATGCAAAATATACATGAAAAGTATCTCCTCCGCTGACACACTTGTCATCCTATTTATATTCACCATTGGTTTCCTGTAATTACACACCAAATAAATATTAAATTGTGCAATTTGCATTGAGAATAACGTACACAGCAACAAAAATTGGTATTTAAACAATGAGGATGGCAAAGTCTGTAAAAAAAACCAAAATATAATATTATTAATATTATTAAAATCCAATAAATATGAAAAATTCAGCCAACATAAAAGGAAGCATTGAAGCTAATATCGTGCATGTTTTTGCATGAGTGGGAGATCCCATGTGGACTAAAAACTCCTAATATCTCTGCTAGAAACAGAATATTTATGAACATGTCTAGCTGGGACTTGGCTGTTTAGAATCATAATATAAAAAGGTTTACGGTAGCTAATGAGTGGTGTATTATTTAACACAAGCTTTGCTGCGTTTTGTGCTAACTTTGAAAAGGTAGGGATGCCTACATTTCACTTTTATGTAGCTAAGAGCTTGTTGTTCGCACTGAATGTGATTCTTGTAGGGATGATCATCATTAAAACATCAGTTTGGCTGTAAAATAGACAGATTTCCAATGAAAAGTGTTTGACAGAAGAGAGAGATAAATTTATGTGTCATTCAGTTAGCATTTAATATTGGTATTGTTACATAATCTGGGTCATATATGAATTCTTATTCCTACTCTAAGCAGGCATGACAGTTTAGATACAATATCCAACTCTGCACAGTGGCAAACTGCAGGCACAGTTTACAGTGAAGAATGATTGGTGGGGCTGAATAGGAGGTGCATATCAGTAGAACTGATAAAATTTGTGGGGGGGGGGGGAAATATTTTATTTTTTCGCTAGGAGTCTAGTGCTAGTACATTAGGTCCCATGTGTTGATGAACTCTTTATTATAGACTTTAATACATGAGGCTAGATAGTAAAATTGGTTACATATGCTTTTATTAAATCACAAGTGCAGTGCTTAACTAAATGGGGCATAGCACTAAACACTTACCACAACAATTTGGCAGGATTTATTCCTTATTTAAGTATATGTTTATTTCTAGGAATGATCTGGTGACAAAAAGTTAGGTGAAACCAAAATTTGGAGTTGTCATTACAGCCATATGAAAGAAGACCTTCCAAAAGAAAATCTGTCTGTACTGTACTATACTATGCTATCATGGTGGCCACTGTTTATTATCCTGATTTCACAGAACTTGGGCTTCATACACACGTGCAATAATTTTTGTTGGAAAGGATCTTTCACAATCGTTTCCAACAACAAACTACTGCACGATGCATGAATGAGTGCTGTACATACAGCACCGTTCTGCTCTATGGAGAGGAGAGGGGTAGAAGGACGAAGCGGAACCCTGCTGCGCTCTCTTCCCCTTCACTTCCATTAGGATCGTTCGTCATCCATTGTTCGTGGATCTTTCAAGACAGTAGTTCGGACGATGGAAGGTAGGCGTTGTACACGCCAGATTCTCGTCTGATATCGGCCCTGAGTCGATTAACAGACGAGTACCATTACAAGTGTGTACGTAGCCTTACTCAATAGGCCCACAGACAACAGTTAAAGTTGACTTTTCACCTTCCCATTGTACCCAAAATTAGGAAAAATATATTTTGTTCTAAATGCATTGGGTAATGCATAAAGGCCTATAGCCTATAGTGTTTTAAACCACTTCATTTCCTGCATCTGTACATACCTGATGGACCACAGGAAGGTTAACATGTTAGCTGTTTGCCTGCTAATTTAGCAGTTTTGTTGTGTTGGTAATCAATATACATCAGACCTATACTTTTTATTTAGTAAAAAACATTTATTTTGAAAAAAAAATCTTTTATTGTATTATTTATGCCACCACCAGGAAAGAACAGTGAAATGAAAAGAAAAAAGTTCTAATGAAACAAGGCATTTTACAATTGTGTGCTTGTTTAAATAGAAAACAAACAAAGAAAAGAAAAAAGGTGTTCGTTTGTTCTGATTATATATATATATATATATATATATATATATATATATATATTTACGTAAATAGTAAAAAAATAATCTTAAAAGGAATTGAATTAATTTGCAAATAAAATACTAGTAGAAATAGATTCTTAAAATAATGTGTTTGCAACCTAAACTGTTGACAGATGTTATTTTTCACAGGGGCTTTGCTGTAGACAAGGGAATGTCCACATCATGAAGACAATGACGTTGCCAACTGAAAAAGGACCTAACCAGAAAGTAAAATTATGAATTCAAATTGTCCTGGAGTGTCATATGACCATGTGGCTATGTAAATGGGCAGTGGAAGGAAGGTTTTTTGTATGTTTGTTCTGACACCCCCAGGTATTGCCACTATTTTGAAACTCATCCGGAGAAATGCTTTGCAGTGTTTGCCGAAACAAATACATATAAACAGGAAGTGGCTACAAAGAAACATCAGGATAAAAAAAACAGTTTTATACTAAAAATACAGATTCTATTGTTTCGGATAAATGATGCTTAACAAACATCAGTCAGACTTTACACGTAATATAAATAAAATGGCAATTCTTTACTTGCAATTTTCTTTCTTAGTGCTGTGGGATTTTTTTTTTGCCTCATTTGCAACATAAACATTGATTTCTTTGAGGTATTTCACACAGGGGACTTTCATTTAGTAGTATAGTAAACACATATGTTTGAAACCAGTACCACTGGCTGAACTTCATAACTATAATTGCTTCCTTGTCTACCTTGGGATGTGTGATTAATCACTCAATGGAAGCAATTATTTGCTTGATGTTCAGTCAATATGCCTGTCCAACAGATATCCGATTGCTATGGAGGAAACCATATATGCATAATTTATATTCATTGTCCATGTTGCCCCTCATTACTTATGTTGTATGAACTAGATTAGGAACATTCAGTATAACCTTTTTTCAATACTGCAAGATGTTACTGTTACAATTTTAATATTTATTAATATTTATTATTATTTATGCTAAATCAGGTTGGATTGTCATTTGTCATAGTGTAACTATACATAAAAAAAAATTTTGTAACATTATTTAGAAGAATCGGGTGCATGCTTTCCTATCAATCGTCTCCATGTTAAGTCCAATTCTAGAATTAGATTAAGCACCCCCATCAAGGTTTTATTGCTCTCCATGTCCCTATTGATGGAGGAAAAGAGGTGCTGGTAAATATCTCAATAATGACATAGACAAAAAAAAACACTGTGTGAGCAGAAGGGGCAAATGGTATTCTTTATTTCAATGATTTGTATTGCTCTCTGTGTCTTCCTCTCTTAGTAACACCCATATCCCCATGCGTGCAGATATTTGGGAAGATGTCCCAGTAAGGCTACAGAAATAAACGCCTGACAGAAATGTTATTCTTCCTCATTGGAGGAGTTAGATCTTAGCCAATACAAACCATACATGATTAAAAAAAAAATATATATTAAACTTTGTGAAAGTGTATGTGTCATTCTATTTCAAAGTGATTTATTTAAGCGCATATTCACCCAAAGTAAAACATTTGGCAAGAAAAGGGTATGTTAGGGTTGAGGACTTAGAAAGCTGGGTCGACCATACAACTCATTTTACTAGAAAACAATAATAATACATATAGAAAAAACATGGCAAGCAGTTGACTCAATCCTTAAGCTCCTAAAGCCCATTTTTATTTTTTATTTAATCTTTAGTACAACAAAATATATGATTTATTTTTTTGGAAAATGTACCACTAGCATTTATCTATATTTTTTTCTATTAGTAAAACTTATTATTATTATTATTTTTATAATACAATAATAAATTATACAGCGCTGTACAAAGTCCATATTCATGTCACTAGCTGTCCCTCAAAGGAGCTCACAATCTAATGTCCTATCATAGTCATATGTCATTATCACAGTCCAAGGTCATTTTTTTTTATGTCGGGGAAACCAATAAACTTATTTGCATGTTTTCGGATGTGGGAGGACACCGGAGTACCCAGAGATTCGAACCTGGGACCCAGCGCTGCAAAGACCAGAGAGAGCCACTGAGCCACCATGCTGCCTAATACTTCTGCTGGTTTTGACTCCCAACTCAGTCTCCACATCACCATATTGATTAATCTTCTTTAAAAACATTTCCCTTTTTATAATCTAAACTACGATGACTTTAAAACATCCAAAGGTACCAACCTAGCAATGTATGTGATCCAAATGCTAAGCTGTAATTCACTAAGGTGGTATAGAAAAATACAAATTTGTGTGCGCCATAAGAAGGAAAACCGTCTGGTAGATATTATCACTAATATTAAATGTTCACTTCTTACCACCTTTACTGCTACACTTAGGTTTCACTACATTGCCAGCATAGTATTATACATATTATGTGTATAGAACAAGCAAGGAGGAAATATGCACACTTCGTACTAATTCTGAAACATTTTCAAGAATATTTTAATAGGGACAATTTTCCATTTTATGGACCTATAAGTCAGCCTAAAATGGAAACTGAGAAAGGCATAAGAATAAGTAGCAGTGGAACTGTGCAAAACAACTGAGATCTGCAGGATACATTGTAAAACTGTTTTATTATATATGCAATAAAACAATATAGCATTTAAGAATGAGCAACATGGAAAACAAAACCATAAAGTTTTATGGTGCAGATCATGACAACTCAATAATATGATCCCAATTACAAAAAAATGAATGCTATAAAACAGACGAATATGATATTAATGTTTATTCCAAAGTAATACGTTGTCAGGAGCATGCTACTCTAAACAACCCCTTTTGTAAAGTGAGATTAAGCTAAGTGCATAAGAAAACATTTTGCTGCAGTTGCATCATTAGTTCTTGGACATATAATCCAGTGAGAGCATATTTACTACAAGTACAAGCCTTTAAGGATGATTTTGTCTCTAAAAGCATTTACAAAGCCTGTGCATCCTTTTGGTAGTACACCAAGAGACTAATATGCATCAAAGTGTACCAACCAACCTTGATTAAAATTATTGGAGCATAAAGCTCTGGTCATTGCTTTCTATTTTTGTGCACATTTTTTGCTGTAATAAATGGAACAAGAGGTTTCTCAAATTTAAACTTGCTATAGCTAAAAGGAAAGAAACACTAAACAGTAAAAACTTGTTACCCTCAAGATTATGGACAATAAAGGCTTACTGTAAAACTATAGTGTGTCGTTTCATTTTCTGTTTAATAAATATACAATACCTTCAAGGATATGGCCAGCATTATTTATGAGTAGGTTCAGGTCATCAAACATGAATAACACATTTTTGCTATGACAAACAATATTTTTTCTTCAATATATCATTACGTGCAATAGCCAACTTGGTATACAACAGATGCACCAGAAGTTGGGAATACAAGTTGCATACATGCAGTATATTTCGTGTACAAATTTAAAGATGTTAAATAATTATATAAAGTTCATTTACACCAGCAAAGCCAAAAATGCTATGCGTGCCAATGCAAGCCAATGCGTTAGCATTTAAAGATGAACAGTAAAACGGCTGGATACAACAGTTACTTAAAAACTTCTTGTGTCCCACAATTAGATATGGACTTTCTTTCTACTGCTGCATTTTACAGCCTTTTGGTTTTTGTCAAACATTCTGATTATACAGTACAGGTATATTTATCTGACAAAAAGGGGATTTTTAACTGGTCATACTGTGCATATACTGCCTTGCTAATGTGCTTTTCATGTGTTAGTGTATTGCAATACCAAAATCAAGTCAATATAGAGTTTATGGTATGATATATTTAGCAGTGGAGAATTAGGCCTATTTTTTTAGTAACTCTCAAGCAACCAGAAGCTACATTGATCTGGAATCCACCAATCCCTGTGAGTTCCGCATAGGGAGAAATATACTGTGTGTAGGTAAAATTTGCAGGAATTCTAACCAAAAAGTACTTATGATCCATTTCACTAAAGTTTGATATTTTACATTATTTTATTTAATATTTTATGTACAGGGTTTTGCTAGCACTGGGCACCCGGGGCACCTGGGCCTCAAAGTTCTGATGTTCCAAAAACCATCCTGTAAAGTTGCTGGCATGTGCCCCCCCAAGCTGAAGACTATGTAGAATCGATGGAAGGTGCAATAGGCTCACACAGCACAAGCAGAGGGAAGACTGGGAAGAATCTTTTCACTTGACATGTTGCATCTGGGATCTTGTGGATTCAGAGTAGATAGTGTTACAAGGGATATTGAGGAACCTGGGTTAGTAGGAGAGTATGTTCTGTTTTGTTTTTAAGTTGTAGAAATTTTTGGTTTGTGGGAGGTATTAATTGTATTGGGAGGGGGGTTTGGGGTTGCAGGTGGAAAGATTTGAGCAGAGGAGCGAGATTGGGAGGAAAGGTTTTTGCTTAAGGATAATATTGTCTTGGAGAGGAAATGGGTGTTTTGGTAAGGGTGTTATGTATCCTCTGACCCCCTACCTACCTACCTACCTACCCTGTTTCCCCGATTATAAGGCACTGTCTTATATTTTTTGAAATGCCAAAATATGCCCTAGGCCTTATTTTCAGGGGGATGTCTTATTTTTCCATGAAGAAGACTACAGTACACATTTATTGTTGAAA
>NC_092862.1:71437391-71521079 GCF_032062135.1 Pyxicephalus adspersus | reverse complement strand
CAGGGATCAGCAGCTTGCTTCCTGGTGCAGAATGCCGGCTTGTTACTTTCAGTTTCACTCTGCACTGCAGCCAGGAGCAGACATGTGCTGCAGCCTGCATCAAGGAGACACACACAGGATTATATATCGGGGGATGTCTTATTCACGGGTGTCTTATTTTAATTATTTTTTCAAAAATCGGGGGTGGCTTATTTAATGGGGATGTCTTAAAATCGGGGAAACACGGTACCACTGACACTTGTAATGTTTGAGTTACATAACCCTGACCCCTACCCTTTGTCAGTTATATAACAACTGATCCCTGCACACTGTTACATAACCCAGCATAGTGGTTTATTATTATTATTAAGTACGTTAGTAATAATAAGTGGTTAGTATTATTAAGTAAGTGCGTTACACACTCTTCCCCATGTATACTGTTGAAAACACACCACTGTCCCTAGTTTTTGTGCAATACACACAACTGACCCTTGCATTTTGTATATTTCACCCTTGACCCCTGCACTTTGTGGATTACATAATAATTATCCGTGCGCTTTGTATGTCAAACATTCTTGAACCCTGTACTTAATGCATTAAGCACTCCTAAACTCCTGCACTCTTTCATCTCATACTTCTGACATATATGCTCCATGAGTTTCTCACCCCTGACCCCTACACTCCATACATTACACACTCCTGACTAGTGGTATTGGGATAGTTTAAATCTCAGTTGATTTCAGCTCAGATGGGAGCTATTCCGACCTTGGAATTTTTGAGCAATCTTGGTTCTTGGTTCTGATCCAATATAGACATTTATATAAAATTTTGATCCACCTGAGGCAGAGGTGTTTACATTTAAATACATTTCTGGCTGCATATTCACCTGTTCTGCAATTACTAAGTAAAAGACAAAAGAATACACCAAGTAACTGAAATTACCCAAAACAGTACCCATACTATATTATAGTATTACATACTATATTTTTTCAGAAGAAAGACAATATCATATTAATTAGATAATTTTAGGTAGCATAATCTTACATTTTGGGTATATTTACAACAAGGTGTGTGGGGATTAAGAGCAATATTCAATGCCCAATATGGTTAATGCATACAATTAACATAGGAATAGCTCAATATTAGCCTATTATTTCCACCTCAGTTGAGTCCATCTAGTATGTATCCATCCATACTTTCTGGGTATATTCACCGGAGATGAGCATAGAAAGTGTTTCAGTATGCATACTTGGCTGGGTACAGATATTTTTTTGGGCTAGAACACATAACATGTAAAAGTAATTTTAGTTGGTTTAGGCATAATACATTTATTTATTCTAATTACAGGGGCCATGGGAATGCATAGCTTTTAAGAAATACTATACATCAAAGCAATTTGGTCAATAAACAATTGCATGCAAATTAAATGTTAAGACTAGGCATTTTCAAATTAATTAACTGAAGGTAACTTTATTACAAACCACCTATTTGACTATATTAAATGACCTTAAAAATGGAATGAAATCAATAAAGTAATCTGCTAAAAACCATAAAAGTAGGTGACAAAACACTAATTAACTAATTTATCTGCCTGAATGTAATCTAATTACTGACCACAAATCCTTTAACTGTTCTTGCATAAACTAATACATTAAAATATTTTTGTTAACCTTTACAATTTGTTTCTTTTTCACCTTTTTTAACACCATAGTTCTGCAATGCACACTACTTTACTAATTAGTGCAAGTTTACTTCTTGCTATAACTCAAAACAAATGTAACAGTCTGCCCCGGCTTGTTTCAAGCCTGGCACATTAAAGTCTGCCCAGGAATTGCCAAACATTTCCATGAATTTATTTTAAAGTGTATGTTAGTTAGACCTCATTAAGTACATTTTAACCAGGCTTAGGTGGCCAGAAAGTAAGTGAGCATACCCCCCTCCTCCCCATGTGCACCTTACTGTACCATGCAGGCTCGATGCCTTCTATTAACCTTTGGAGGTCTAAGTGTTGGGTGGCAGGGCCTCTTTCTTTCATCTGGTCCCCCCCAAAAATGTGGAAATTTAAAGAAGGGCTTAGTGGATCTGAAGACCTTTATTAGTAAAGGGAATATACACCAGATATTGACCATCAGCCTGTATTAAAATCCGGTTAAAATTGAAGTGGCACTCATGCAAGAGAAGCTTGCAGACAAAAATCTGACCTCAAATTTATTAAGAAAGCTCCCTAAAAAGGCAGCAAAGGATTAACTGTCCACAGGGAGGGCAATTAGAATGAAATACCATTTTTATAAGTAGCCTAAATCTCGTCTTTGCAGTTTATCTTAAAAAAAAACTGTCTATGCATTTTGTGACTTATTAAGGACCACTTTCTAAGGACTGGTGTACCAGGCATTACAAATGGAATTTATACATTCAACACAATAAAATATTGCAGTGATCATTTCTATACTATGGTATGCTTGCAACATCACTTAGCATCATTGATTAGCATGTATATTAATACCTGCACTCCATGGCAAAACCCTTGACACTGGCAGTGGAGTAGAATTTATTTATAAATTGTGTACTTTGTTGTGTGTGAGTGTTTCCAGCAACTACTACAACTACTGTCCCATTCTCCTGTTTTATGGGGCTACACACTCCAAGGACAATCCAATGGAATACAAATAATAAAGCCATTCCCTAATGTATTTTGGAATATACCTACATAATTCCAAATGTATGTAATGCACTTTTTGAATCAGCTTCTACCAGTGCTGTGCTTCTCCACTCCAAAAGCTCATGTGTATGCTGATAAAAGAGGAATACAAACTCTTGTTAGATTATTATTTTCTATTAGTATTAGATGTAGGAGAATTCTATTCCTAGATAAGATACTTAAGATGAGTAAGGTAAGTCACATAGTTAGTGACTGATACTGTTGAATTGTACTTTTTATGGTGTTATGCCTAAAAGTCATTTAAGTTGTAAGAATCTACTCTTAAATTCACATTCTCATGTATGCTAAATGGGTACACATAAATGATTAATACCATTGTATTGTAATTGTTTTGTGAATTGAAAAAGGATCATATTCTTAGTGATATACAGTAAATTTTATGTGTATTCCCTGGTGGATAATGAATCAAAACATACTGGTATTATTCTGCTATTGGTGGTCATTAGGTAATTAATCAGACACTAAATATGAGAAGCAATTAACCGGCAATGGGGCTCAGCTTTGTAGCTTGAAAATATAAAAACTGTAGCTGATCAGCTATTACAAAGCTTAAGTCATTAGAATTCTTCTTTGGACTTGTTTTACCCAGTGGTGCACATATTGTTATCTGGAAGAGAAATATTAATTGCAAGGATACTCTCTAGAAAGCAGTTGTTATATTATTAGTCTAAGTTTCAGTTACTTTAAAACCATATCATTTGAAATCTAGCACAGACAAGTCAAAACAAAATAATTTGAATGTCAGTAAAGACTCTAAAATATGCTTCTATTGATAAAGGAGTACCAATAAGAAATTACAAGGTTTTTCTTAAGTGTAAAGTAATTAGCACCCTGCAAATCAGGTTGTAGCTGAAAAACAAAAGAACGCTTATGGTCTGTATTAAACACCTCACAAGAGTAAAAAACTCTTTAGACAATCTTGTCTTTAATTTCCTAAAAGTAAAGCTAATGAACTGAACATTGCTATTCAGCATATGTCTAACATTGCTCTGATCATACAAGTCCTAGAGCAGACAACAGATGTAGTTGTTAATAGGAGGGGTGAGGAAATAAACTGAAAACATATTTTCTAATCCCATACCATGTCCTTAGGAAACATTGATGGTTATTTGTTTACATTCATTTCTTTTCCCCTGTCTGAATTTTAATGAAAAGAGTAGTTAATACATTACCCTTCATATAAAAAAAGAACAGTATTCTCATTTAATCATAGCTCATGAATGGAACAAGATGACAGATGACACCTGCTGAAAAAAAAAACTATCAATCCAAACTAACTGCTTTAAAATAAATTTAACGAATATGGTAATAATTAAGTTACTTTTCAATTACTTTAAATTGGGATAATGAGGCTGATGTCAAAAGTGTGCTCTGGAAACTGCCACGTTGGCCATTGTAACAAACCAGCTTCAAACTGGTATTACTAGGTCAAAATGTAAACAAGGTTTTGTAAAACTTAGACAATCAGATATTTTGTTTTTTCCTTGTGCCCCACAACAGCTTCATTGTTGGATTTATCTGCAATTTTAGACTATTTTCAGACTGGTGGTGAGGTATCAGTGCACATATTGCTTCCTCATACCCAGTGGTGGACACAAACAACAGAGGGCCCCTTTCGCAAAAAGACTAATTTTGGTCCCTTCCAACAAACCCACCCCATCTTAATCTCTCTCTCCCTCTAAATTATTATTATTATTATTATCAATAAACAGGATTTATTTAGCGCCAACATATTACACAGCACTGTACATTAAACAGTAGGGGCTGCAAATGACAGACGAATACAGACAGTGATACAGGAGTAGAGGACCCTGCCCCGAAGAGCTTACTATCTAGTAGGTGGGGGAATTTACACACAATAGGAGGGGGATATGTAGTGGTGGGAAGTAGTGGTGGTTTCAAAAGACAGACGAAGATGGGTAGGCAAATTTGAAAAAATGGATTTTGAGTGCTCTTTTAAATGAGCAGAAAGTAGGAGCAAGACGAATAGGACAAGGAAGACCATTCGCGAGAGTTGGGGAAGCTCTGGAGAAGTCTTATATCCGTGCGTGTGATGAGTAAGGAAGCCATTAGTAGGTCATTGGAATAGCAGAGAGAGAGCTGCTGGGGGAGTATTTTTTTACCAGGTCAGAAATGTAAGTGGGACAATACCTGTGGGAGGGATTTGAAGGCAAAGCACAGAGCACAGCTTGAATTTGATTCTAAGGTAAAGTGGAAGACAGTGTAGAGCTCTTATTCTTATTCTATATGAATAGGCATTGCGGGTGCCAGTTGCTAGGAGCCACGTAGGGACTAGTATTTAGTTACTAGTTTTAGCAATGTTTTTATATTGCATTTAACTTTAGCTGTTTGACAAAACTGAATATTTTTTCTCTTTTAATTATCTGTTCTTAGGCTATTTTCTCATTGATTCGAATGTTTTAAGATAAAATGCCTTTAGAAAACCATTCATTCAGTACTGCATATACTCTATAAAAAGATTATATACAATAACATATTTAAAGTAAATAGATAGTTAAAAAGCAACTCTACTTTTGTGAAAGAAAAAAATAATACCCTCCTCCAATCAACATATTTTACAAGGATTTTAGGAAACTTTGCAACAGATACTTACATTTCTTTGTTCTATATAAATATTACCTTGACCACTTACTTTTCAAAACAATCATGATTGGGAGTGTCTGGCGTATTGTAATCAGACACCTCCTAGGATATAATGAGAAAAGTCTACAGTATCTAAAAGGGATGCCCTTTAGAAGAAATTAACAAGGAGTTTATCTTCCCTATTCTAGTCTGTCTGATCTAAACATTGGGGATGCTTAAAATTTAACTAGTATCTCTTACATTTCTGGTCACATTTCTGTACACTAAATATGTGCACAATTAGCCTGATTTAATAAAGCTCTCCAAGACTGGAGAAGATACAATTTCATCAGTGAACTTGGTTGATCCAGCAAACCTAAAATGGATCTGGTCAAAGATTGAAAAGATTTGCTAACAAATAGCAAATGACTTCCAAAAGAAATTCATTCCTGGTTTGAATCAGGCCTAATGCCTCCATTGGCTACAAACTGAAATGGAAAAGCATTCCAAAGGGTGTCATTTGTGACTTGCACACGAAAATCCACAGCAATTTTTTTTGTATAAATAGACTTCAAAATGTCAGTGGAAAGGGGGACAAATGTTGATTTATTGCCACCTGCATAGGGCAACATGATGACATTTATGGCATTATAAAAAAAAATTGATATAGCTGTCAGATGATTTTCTGGTTTACTGCATGACAACAAATTCTGTATTTATATACAAAAACAAAATTTGTTCACAATACACTTTGTATAGTTGTACTGTTCTATTAAAAAAAATGTATAATGTAAATCTAAATTTAATTAAAACATATTAAACAACTAACATACATTTACATTTTATTGTCATTGACATTCCCTCAAACATTCCCTCATGGGAATCTTTTAGCTCCAAGTGTTTCAATCACAGTAATTGATTCCTACCAGGGAATGTTTGAAGGAATGTCAGATTCACAGTTTTACAGAACTCTATGGGGTCCTAAAAGTTGAATCAAACCTGTGCTACTCTTGATGCTTTGTAAAACACATGAGCCTAAAAGCTAATATACCAATGAATATTTGCAGAAAACTTTTTCAAATGACCAATATGATTTAGTTTTATTGAATTGTAATTGTAAGGAACTTACCCGTCCTGCGAGCCCGCGGTGTCCCTGGGGATCCCAGCCGCAGAGGGAGACGCCGCTGTAGCAGGCAGCATGGCTGAG
Organism: Pyxicephalus adspersus; assembly: GCF_032062135.1. Taxonomy (NCBI): domain Eukaryota; kingdom Metazoa; phylum Chordata; class Amphibia; order Anura; family Pyxicephalidae; genus Pyxicephalus; species Pyxicephalus adspersus. Next base: position 71,514,591 of record NC_092862.1, on the reverse strand, counting down.
GCTGCTGCTCTGCTCACAGCGTGTCTCTCTCTGCAGGCGGAGGGATCCGTCCTGGCCAAACTACTGTTCAGCCAGGCGGCATCCTTTGCATCCCTTCGGACGTGGTTACTGAAACTCCTGCTCTCAGCACTCCTTTGCATGTGCAAAGTAGTGCACGTCCTAGGGGTGCTGTGGGAAGAGGTGCGCGTGCTACTATGCGTTCCTCTTGTACCCCCCCAGGGGGTGGCACTCGGCTGCCTCGCCCCGGGGCGGGACATAGTTAGTTTGAATTCCCTGGGGCCAATCGGCCGCAGGGGATTCACTAAGTCTCCTATCAGACGGCGCCAGGTGGCGCAAGGTCATTGGTCACTCTGGCCATTTAAGGAGAGCCTGTCCTGTACACCATTGCCCGCTATAAGCCTCTGTTAACACAGTGTGCTTGAGTGCGCCCTTGTGTTGGTTTAAGTTTATCTGCTTTTGTCATCTCCATAGTGACCTGGTCTGAAGTTGACTCTGCTTGAACTCTGCCTGTCCTGACCTCGGATTGTTAATGACCATTCTGCCTGCTACCTGCCCTGACCTCGGATTGTTCTTGACCTGTCTTTGCCTTACCCTCTTGTACTTCGCTTGTTTGGAAATAACCCTTGTCGTGCTTTATGACATTGAATAAATTGATTGAAAGATATCTGGAGTTGGTCGTGGTTTGTGTGCCCAGGCGCATTACAGTAATATTGAAAAATATACTTTTTTATTATTTTATTATTTATTATTGTTTTCATCTGGGACATGCTTCTACAGGTCCCCCTATCCCACCATCAATTTTGGTGATAATACTATGTTCAGTAATTTACAATGAGTATTTACTTAAAAAGTTGGAAAACATTAAAACATGACTTCCTTGACTATTCTTGACTCCAAATAGAAACAATAGGTGTTTTTTTGTACAGAAGTAGTGTTTCTTAACTTCAACCTACTGTTAACTGTACTGTAAGCCAAGATAGTAAATAGTTGAAAGGACTTTTGAGTATAAAAATGAACTCAATGTATATTTTTCAGTATATTCTTTTAGACTGTATATTGGGTGACCCAATGACAAATGGAAAAGCATGTAAGGCAGACATTCCCTGCAGAGGGAACTGCTATTACTGGTGGGTTCTCCAGGTAAAACAAAAAAAAAGTGTACATAAAAACTGTTTACAATAAGGCATGATGACAAAGTCATATAACACTGTAGCTAACAATAAAATATAAGTACACTATGCATTAGTAACATTTTTATTTCCCCTGGAAGCTCTACAAACCAACAAAATCCAGAATATGCAAAGTTTTAAATGTATTATAGTGTTTGTGATCAGTCTCTTTCTTCCACTAACTCTTTTTTTCTTTAACATCATATTAGATGTGTCATTAGCCATTATTTTCACCTAGGAGTTGCTCACACATCTACAGAGAACAGAATGTAATAACGACTACATTAGGTATTCTAGACTCCCTAAAGTAAATCAACCATTAATTCTATTTATTCAAGATATTTGTGCAGACTACCTTGAAGATTACCTAAGATATTTAAAACAGAAGTGTTGTATTTTATACTGCCTCTGCCTAACAAAACTTTACTGATAAAAAGAGTTTTTCTATATGTAATTTTCATATAATATTTCCAATGAGTACAAGTGATACAGTGAGTAATTAAAAATTAAGTACTCTCCTGCTTAACACTGAGCTTTTTCATTGTCTTTACAAAATGCTCATTCAAAAAAATCTCTCTTTTATGATTTATAGTGGGTGCAGTGTACAATTTAAAAAATAGGCTGACTTGCTGTATGTAAAATGTGAAGCACTCTAGTCACATGTTCCATGTAGCCAAGTGGCCGTTGTATTTAGTGCTGATGCATCCAACCACCACTTGTACCAAACTTTCTGTTTTTTTATTTTATGTACCTTAAAATTCACCTTCATCCCCCTAGAACCTCCAGTGCTTCTCAAACTTTCTAATATGGGGGAACTCTGGAAATCACTTTCAGGGCTTCAGAATATCAATTAGATCGATACATCCAGTTGTAGGTACATTTTTTTTGCTTTTAATTGACAAGATTGTTGAGTGGAGAAGGCTATCAATTAACAACTTCTGAAACATGCCAACTGTTTCCTCTCAGACTTTAACATGGCTGGAAACAGAAGTCTGTATATTTCACCACTAAGGAGAGCTTTATCTGGATTGTGTACAATGATGGTAATTTGTGTGATTGTAACTAAGCTATCTTCATACACTACATGGCCATGTTAACAACACTGACAGTTTACCTTTACTTTAGGTACACTTCAAAAGCTATTAAGAACCTTAACAGTTTATAGATTTTGACAACATGAGATTTATTGCTCCTTGCTAACACATTTTAAAAAACAATCACTTCTGCAACCTATTTTCACAAAGCCTAGCAGTACACAATAATTTACCCAGATATACAAAATATGTATATGATGCTCTACCTGTTATTATTTTTTTTTTTCATCTACAATACAGAGCCCTGTCTGGCACGGGTGGTTTGATTGGGTGTAGTAAGGAAGGGTTAGAGCTTATTTTTATTATCATCAATTATGTTTTTTTTCTTTTATAAAAAGAGTTCTTAGTCCTCTCTAGGTGCATTTGTCATTACTTCATGCTTCAGTGGGCTGGGCTACTTCACAATCAATGGGCTTGGGCACCATTTTGTTTATGTGTTTACATACAGTTGCATTCATGTTGTTGTGGTTTGGACATGATATGTAGCTTTTGGCTGTCCTTGAACAACCAGCTCCTGCTTTGAATTCAACTGGTATGCTTTCCATCTGCAATGAGCTACTCGCAGTTGGGAGAGTACTGGAGATGGCCCATAATCACACTTAACAAGAAACAGTGGAATTGTAAAACCATATGCATATAGGGATGACAAGGAGCAGCTAACTATGCTGTTTTAGACTGCACATCTGAAAGAGGCCTAAGTGTAACAATGATGGGATGCAAACAGTTCTGGCTCTGGTACAACACCAGTTACACAATTAGAGATTAAGTACCCTTTTAAAGGAGACACAGACAGCAATAAAACAATGAAATTATGTCTCAAGCATGCCAAATAAAAAGCAGAAAGCATTTGGTGCAACAATACATACCCTGTTTCCCCGATTATAAGGCACTGTCTTATATTTTTTGAAATGCTAAAATATGCCCTAGGTCTTATTTTCAGGGGGATGTCTTATCTTTTCATGAAGAAGACTACAGTACACATTTATTGTTGAAAATCACTCATGTGCCATTGATTGTCCCCTTCTGATCACTCATGTGCCATTCATACGGTATTCCCCTTCTGATCACTCATGTGCCGCAGGGATCTCCGTTAGGGCAGGGATCAGCAGCTTGCTTCCTGGTTCAGAATCGCGGGGGCACGTGTGCCGGCTTCTTACTTTCAGTTTGGCTCTGCACTGCAGCCAGGAAGAGACACACACTGCAGCAAGCATCGAGGAGACACACACAGGATCAGATATCGGAGGATGTCTTATTCACGGGTGAGTGCCTTATTTTAATTATTTTTTCAAAAATCGGGGGTGGCTTATTTATAGAGGATGGCTTATAATCAGGGAAACACGGTAGATTTACTGTGTCACATGAATTATATGCCACTGGATGTATGAAAAAAATATATATTTTTAGTTAAGTGCACTGGTGGAATGTATCACTTATACAAGGTATAATCCTCTGTTTCACCAAATGCACTGAGGTTGCAGATAGAATATGGTGTATTTGCTTATTTATATCAATTTGCTGCATTCTTTAAAAAATGAGATAAATGTAATTATTTGCCTTGAAATGTACAATGTCAGCTATGCCACTGAAATGTGGCCTTATGTATCTTAAACCTGTATTTTAAGGTTGATAAAAGAGCTTCAAGCTATGCTACGTTGTCATTTTTGCTTAGAAAAGTAATATTGTACTGTTCTCACCTTTTCTGTTCCAGAGAGTTCCTTTCCAAACAGAGAATGGATGATCTACTAACACAAAGATTCTGAGAAGCCCATCATAGCTGACAGTTGCAATGAGACCCAGGTCCGTCCCTCGAAGCGTTTATAGTTTCATATATTCCTCATCAGATACTGAATCTTACAGCTCTATATTTATCTGACACTGAGATTTCAGGACGAAAGACATCATTTTTCAGTGCTGATTCTCTGGACCCTTTGAAAACAGATATGTATTTGTCCTGTAAATGGCAAAAAAACAAACATATCATTAATAAATAATGAAATGGCTGTTTGCCATTTCAAATATATCAGAATTGTATGAAAGTATCTCATATGTGAAAGGGAGTGTTGTTACATTAGTAAATAATTATTGCTTATTACTATATTGTTATGAAGATACAAACTTGGAAAACAATGGAATTGTATAAAAGCCCTTTAAAACTTTTGTTAGCACATACTCTACTGAAACATATGTACCCCTTAGTGCACAGCAACTAGGAACACTCATTGCTTTGTGGTACACTAAAAAAAAGATGCAGGTGTGCCTTTGGAGAGTCAGTGCATGTTGAGAAACCACAAAATATGAATGGCCTTAAACGTGCATTCACGTACGTACTGGGCGAGAAGGAAAAGACTATCATATCATATCATAAGATTTATCATAGACTCCATTTTGTAGAAGAATCATCAATGAGAAATATCACGAAAGCTGACTGCATTGTGAGGGGTGATTGTCCTGTAAATCTAATAAGGTTTATTTTATGTGTCTATTAATCAAATATAAATAAGAAACAATGATTACAATGACCAAAGTTTAAATAACAAACAATGACTAATAAACTGGGATCTGAGAGGAGATAGTCTGAGTATCAGGCCCATGCAATGACTCTGGATTCCTGAAGGACCACTGTTAACTTCAACCCCCATATTTAACTACCTTTATGTACCACCTACTTTACTATGTATAAATAACACTATGTTTTTGAATAAATCAAAACAGCAACTCTATTGGAACTGGTGTCTGTTCTCTTACGATCATAATATTAACCTAACACCTGGCGTTTCTTTAGGTAATAGATACATTTTTCCTTGACACTGGGTAAATGTTTAAACTGAAATTAGAGATCCAAGAAATCCAGAATAAGGTGTATATTGAGATTGCTTGTATGTCGCAGGAGGCAGTGTCATGATACAAAAAGATAACTACTCAGAAAATGGTATCACACTTCACTTTATTTTGCTCTAAAGCATTACATTCACTGAACCATAGAATGACTACAAATAAAAAAGACATTTTGCTTGCATGTATACAGAAGCCAATATACACCTTTTGCCTATCTAAGAAAGGTGCATGCAGGTGCAGGTCCTGGACCTGTATTTATTGATTTACAATATCTTTTTGTAAGTACCCCCTTGTGTGTTTTAGTTTATTTCCAGTTCCCCTTTAAGTGGGTCCGTTTATTTACTGTGGCCTTAGTATTTTTTTTTTAATTATTTTGTTATACTTCTGAAAGGAATTCTCTTGGGGTGTTGTTGAATACTAAAAGTCTGATAAATTTGAATTTGCTAAATTTATCAAGTATCTATTGCCGAGAGGAAGTACTTACCACATGGGAACAACCTCTGCTTTAATGTGCCCATATTGATACTTGATTCAATGAGCCTGATTTATTAAAGTTCACCAAGATCGGTGTTTCATCAGTGAACCTGGGTGATCCAGCAAACCTGGAATGGATCTGGTACAGGATTAAAAACATTTGCTAACAAATAGCAAATGACTAATATTAAATCCATTCAATTAGGTCCAGCAAACCTGTAATGGATTTAATAATAGTAATTTGCTATCAGGTTCAATGATGAAGGTGTATCCTTTCCAGCCTTATAGAGCTTTAATACATCAAGTCTGATGTCTGGTTGTTTACACTTTTTAGATCGTTTTATATACACAGAGCAATTAAAAGCATTTTATTGTTATTTAACCATGATGTACTGGTCTGCAATGCTCTCTGGGATTGTCTTGCATCCTGTGCAAGTTTCATGCCCTTGAACTACCATACAGGTATAATAGTAAATAGAACTAATCAGTAACTTAGCTTTGAGCTCAAGCAGCCACAGAAAGAAGCTTAGCCGCTCAGTAGTCAATCCAAAGAGCACACAGCTAGAATACGAAATCAGCATGTCGGTTTAAGATACTTTAAAACATGCAAAAAAAAAAAAACTATTGAAAGTTGAATAGTACAACAAATAAAAATCAAGCGATTCTTACCTCAACTTGGACAGTATATGTAAAGTAAAAGTACCTAGACTTTTCTTCTAACTGTGTTTTCATTTACTGAAAGACTTCTGGTGGCCCTTGAGCCTCAATTCCTAATACAATACACTGTGCTGAAGTAACCATACAAAGGTTAATTCTGAGTAAAAATGTGTAATCTTGTTCTAGTAAACATAGCTCAGGGTCAGAGTTTAGAAGCCACGGGAACAGAATTACAATGACTGCCAAGATCAGCAGAAGGAAAGTGCTGTTATGTATGTGCTGTCCACAAACAATATATTGTCACACATATCATTTTTGTCATAAAGGAAAAAAGTGTGGTATTATCATGGTTACGTCCTTTGTGCCAGATAGTTATATATGGGGTTAAAGGTTTATATCCAGCTTGTACCATAGGGACAAAAATAATTAGTTTGGGGGAAAACAATGCTATAGTGGGCTTTTGGGGATATAGAGATAATTAATAGCTTGGCATCACATTTATGGCATTTTCTTGACTTTTGGATTTAGTTTGGCCCCTTGGATTTGAATGCTGTATCATCATGCTAAGCTGTTACTAATTCATAGATAGGATGCTTACACAGGAATAGTGAAGGGCAAATTTGCCCACATTAGGTTCGCTGGAATATTACTCTAACTTTTGCAAACGTATCACTCACTGGCTTTTTCCATGAAAGCATATCAGCAGGGAACTTTGACTTCCTGCTTTTAGAGCTAATAGCCCAACTACTACATAGAGCCAGACATCGCCATTGGGGAAAAATATCAATGCAGGCTTAGAAAGCAACATTGAAAGCCTACATTGAAGTCTTTTAACAAACATAACTTAATATGGTATGTGGTATTCATTTTTTATTAAAACAAAAAAAAAATCAGTTAATATTATATATTTTACATTCACCATGCATGGAACCGAGCAGTTCAGAAAAAAAGGGGGTAGCCAGCAAGTGCCCCCTTCCCTAGAAATACTAGGCCCAAAAGAGCCTGACTGCCCAAAAAAAGGTGAAGGAAAGAGTATTCTTTCCCTTCTAGAACATACTAGATCCCCATGTTCCCCCAATAGTGGGGTGACCCCAGAGATACAGGGTCATCTTCACAACCTGTCATCTAAATATTATGATAATCTGCATATGGGGGCATATAGAAATATGGAGGCGCCCTTTATTAAAGGATATATTTATTAACAGATATTCACTCCTTCACTCTTGGCAAGAGTTCATATCACTTCTCCTATTCTAACCATAGCTATATTTTATAAAGAAAAAAAAATTTCTAGGATGAACCTACCAAAGTTTAAACCAGGTAATAGTTTGAATAATGTGCTTGGTGGGTAGCTTGGTTTTGTTCACCTTGTGAATGTACACATAGGTTAGTGAACACAGGGAATGACTAACTTTATGTACACTAACATTTAATTAGCAGCTGTTTGCAAAATTCACAAAAGATTCTACACATCTACATAGTTTGATAGCAAAAGTAAGTGCATGTGCAGTATTTAAAAAAAAAAATATATATATATATATATATATATATATATGTGTATATATATATATATATATATATAGATAAATATATATATATATATATACACACACATTGTTTTGTACTAAATATAGCTTTTCAATATTTTTACTAAATATAGCTTTTCAATATTTTTATTCCCATTCCCATATCATTAACTATAATATTAATATATTATTGATGATGCTATAAAATCTATCATAAAATCTATCATATCATAACTTCAATTCTGCACAATAGGGAAGAATAGCATTTCCTTAGTGGCTGCACATTTGCAATATATATTGCAGCATATGGCTTACTAGCTGCATGAGATTTTTCTGATTTGTAACTGCAAGAAATTCCCTCTTGCATTAAGTTTCAGGCTAAGAGATGATTTACAACTCCACCTCAAGTGATAATGCAATTTTAGAATTAAATATCTTACATTAACTGCTGTAAGGTCCTAATTTATGTTTTGCCAGCTTATTAAATGATCATTATTAAAAAAAACTGATAGCAAAGTGAAAATAACTCAAATAAATATCTGCAGGCATTGCCACATTTTTAAAGCTGGTGACAATGAAAACGGTTTGCTCCTGTGTGCATTTTGCGAATTATTTGAAAACCAAATGTTAACAGTGCTGCAAATTTATGATACTGCAGCTAACAACCAAATGTTACAGTGGAGGAAATACATAAAGCCGAGCAAGCTCAGTCTATAAACTATGTGATGTCTAGGTGTCTATTTTTTATATAATCTAAAATATCTCAGATTTTATTGTTTCTTTCATTATGGAAGATATACAGGTATGTAAAATATAACACAAGAAAATAGAATGTATTATCTCCAGCACATTAAAATCCACACAATATTTTTTATTTGACTAAATTTAAAGAGCATAGAAACACAAATATATTGTAGTAACATAAATAAACAAATACCAGTGTTATAGCAATTGCTATGATGAGTATAGCAATTTTTTTATTTTAGGGTGTGAAACTGTATTTTCAAATATCACCACATTGTTACTGTTTATGTTTATAAATAGAGTTAAAACACTAATCAAATATATAATTCACAAGGTTATTCGCCAAGTCAGATCCAACAGTGTGAGTCAAGCAAACAAGCCTTTGTTTAGGATCAATAGTTATTTTCAACCTGCATACCACATGTAAAGGATATTATTCCTATAGCTGGACATCCAAAAACATGTATGTACCCTTTGTATCCCCTATAGAACCACATCCATTTCCAAACTCATCCTGGTATTGCTGGATGTATCTAGTAACCTCAGAAAAGATATCATGGGGTGGATATCATAGGGATCATAGGGATTTTATTCAATTTATGTGATGATCATTACCTGGTGAAAGGTTAATTTATATTATTCTATTTTTCTTATTCTCTAGTCCAATGTAAATTTTAGGATCATGGATGGTTGTTTCTCACTATGGATGTATGAAGCTTAAAAATCTGTTACACCTGTCATCAACAACTAAACATACAGTTATTTGCCGTTAAATTGTTATAAGGAGGTTGCAGCAATGACTGCTGTAGGAAGTAGAAAGCCATGCTGTATCATCCTTTTACATCTGTGCATGAAAACACAAACAGATAACCAATAAAAACATGTATATGTAGTTTCAGTTTAAATATGATAAATATATTTCGGATGCATGAAAAATATGTGCTTTTCAGAAAGCAGCTACTGCATAAGTAGAAAAGCCCATCCCCTACCAACATGCTGTAGAGAAGATGCCCTACTCTGTATGTGAAATTTATGGTCTCTCTGCAAAAGTCCACCCAACCTCTACTTAGTTAGAGCTAGGTTTATGCATTCATGACCTGTTCACACCAGCACGACAAAACAATGTTGTGTTAATTTAAATACATTTATATAGAACTCTGTTCTCAACTATTGTAAGATTGTTGCAAAGGATAAAAAAGGCACACAAGCCTTTGGAGGAAAAGAAGTTGAAGTTTGATAAGGAAAGGATTCTTCACTGTAAGGTCTGTGAAAATGTGGAATAGGCTAAGTTCTATAGATTGCTTTAAGAAAAAGCTGGATGCTTTTCTAGAAGCACAGAATATAACTGGGTATTAAGGATTTAAAGTAAAGACTGTTAAACCAGAAAACAACCGATTGCCTCATAGAATTTTGTTTCCTCTGTTGAAGCAAATTGTACCAGGGTTTTTTTTTGCATCCTCTGGATCAACTATGCCCATAGGGTTTTATATCTGAAATACGTTTATTTCCCTAGGGGTTGAACCTGATGGACATATGTCTTTTTCAACCTGACTTTTTATGTAACTATGTAAAATATTTGGAAGTTTCAGTTTGCATTAAGGTAATGCTACTTTTATAAAAGTCACTCTTTACAACTTAAAAAACTCTCAACTTATAATTAATATAACTTTTTTAAGCTCAGACCGCCATTTCAACTATATAGCAATGAGTTAGTACAAGTTGCTAGCTCACAATAGTATGCTCCCTTTCCTTTAAGTATGCTCTCTATAATGCCTTTCTTTTTTCCTCATGAAGAGTTTCTTTTCTGTTCTTAAACTAAATTTTGGGTAACATTTACTATCCTCCCTCTGCTATTACCCATAGAAAAAATGGCAGCTTTAATTACTTACCTGTGCCCACTATTATATGCCCCTTTGCAGTGCCTCTTCTATGGGTAATAAAAACTGATCCAGCAATGGAATCCCAACTTTCTGTAAGCTAGTGTTGTTGCCACCCCTCTTGGCAATGTCATTACATCACTGCAGTTTGTAGGATCTAATTGAACCTTGCCTCTTGACAGCCAAAGACAGGTGAAGATGGAAGACCTGGTGTAATGTAGGTAATAAAATTGGTCTTTAAAATTATTTTTTTTTTCTTTCTAAACTCAGCATTTAATTAGAGAGGGTAAAAATAAAGCACGAGGAGGGACACTTGGTTGAGGTCCAACTGGAAACAATTTCTTTGGATCTTCCCATTTAGCTTTTCACAAGTATCTACTGGAAATCTATTTTTATGACATACAAAAGTAACAAACCCAGCAATATAATAACTAGTTATATTCACCACATTACAACAGCTATTTAACTTGTTATCAAAAAATAATCTATCAATATGGGAATTATAAAGCATTATTGAAAGAAGTAATGCTGCAATTGCTTAAACAGGCTGAAATGTAATCAAATCTTCCAAAATAGTTAATATATTCTATATAAATATGAATTTGTTACTTACTTGCATATAAGACTGTTAATAGTAATATCAGTGCAGAATTTCAAGTAGTTCATCACTTCTATGCCCTTCAGAAGAGGGATTTACAAGAGATAATCTTTTTAGCATTCTGCTCTCTCTTCAATGGTATTACAGCAGGTAACAGGTTGAAAAGCAATACATTTTAAGGTTAAGTTGAGGATTTTAAAGGAATTCAAAGCTGATAGTTGGTTTGTGATACAAATCATGCATTGCATCTTCTTACATTTATTTCAAATTATAATACAGTTTATATTATATTTATGTTAAATGTTATTTGAAAAATGCTTTAAATATTTTTTTAACTTTTATACATTTCTAATTTAACTTTTTTATTCCAACATATTTATAGGTTTGCCCAAAAGGTTTCAGATAATAACATATTACATAATACAATATTATTCTAAAATAAAATTGTTTTTTTTTTTATTTTTAATAAAATAAATCTTCTAGAAGGTCAGCAGCTAAGAGAGGACATGCGTGAAGCAATCAATGTATAAGTGAGCCCTGCACCATAATAACATTTTAGCATTTCTAGTTTTGTTTATATTTGGTATAGCATGCACCTTGTACACTAAGTTATGGGTTTTAAGTAGTATTTTTTGTTTTATTTTCAGATTTATAAAATCTTCATATTTCGTAGTGAGTGATTTGTCTTTAAGATTTGCATTGCTTGTTGAGCTCATATGCAGCACTGCAGTTTGTTTAGAGAGTTAATTATTTGCCAATTCACCAGCTTGAAGTGGACTGATAAAGGTTGTTTCTTTACTGACCTCTTTCCAACTAGTGAAGGAACTAATTGGCAGACTGTGTTTATTATGATTAATATTGCATACAGCATTATGAGTTCACCACATTATCATCATGTCATTTGTCTTATTAGCACTTGTAATATTGCCAAATAAGAGCAGTGAAGAATTAATGAACATTATGGTGTTATGTACCTATAATGCCATGTGGTACTGTAGCCAGAAAAATATATATTTCTATTTGATAGCTGACACAATAAACTTCAAGGGCTCTATTTATAAAACAGGGTATCAGACATTCGCTCGTGGGATTCTTCCAAGTCCATGTCCTACAATGGCAGTAATTCCCACCGGGTTCCCTGTTTTATAAATAAAGCCCCAGTGATAGACAGAAGTTGTCAAACAATTTTTTCTCTTTTTATGAGGAAGTAAGTAAACAGGTAGACAAGGGAGTAGCAGTTGATATAGTGTACTTGGACTTTGCTAAAGCATTTGACACTGTACCCCACAGATAGTTAATATGCAAGTTTTGGTCAATAGGTTTAGAAAAGTCAATCTGCAAATGGATAGAGAACTTGTTTAAAGAACGCATCCAGAGAGTTGTAATTCATATTGTCTAGAGGGAATACATTTAGGGGAGTCAAAAATGGAAAAGGATCAATGCCAAGCTGCAATATCTAAAGCTAGTAAAGTACTTCCTTGTAATAAAAGAGGAATAGACTGCAGAGATGGAGACATTATCCTGCACCTGTACAAAGCATTAGTCAGACCACATCTGTAATATGCAGTCCAGTTTTGGGCACCAGTTCACAAAAAGGACATTGTGAAATTGGAGAAGCTGCAGAGAAGGGCAACTAAACTAATAAAAGGAATGGAGGAGCTCAGCTATGAGGAGAGATTAGCTGAACTGAATCTATTCTCCCTGTATAAATATATGATCACTCTGTATAAATATATAAATGGTCCATTTAGAAAACCCATACAGGGTACATCACATTGCCCTATGGAATCAGGAAGGAATTTTGTTTCCCCTGTTGAAGCAAATCGTACCAGGTATTTTTGCCTTCCCCTGGATCAACTAGTCCATAGGGTTTTATATCTAGGATATGTTTATTTCCCCAGTGGTTGAACCTTTTGAACCTGACTTACTATGTAAGTGTTAAAAGAAAACGTGGGTTTGTTCTCCAACATGAGAAGTTAACTGGCCAGTTCACTTTGCGGCTCAATTTAATTGACAGATTGAGGAACCACATTAAACATTTGCTTGTTACAAACCAGCATAATCTAGTCAGATTCCAGCTCAGACAAATCAATATACACATAATGAACATTTATTATGTAAATAAAGATTATTTTTCATTATGCCTTTATAACAATATTCTTTCTTTCAGCACAAAGATGCATCAGGACAGCATAATTTTCCAATATTTACCTAATGTTCAATACCATCATTACTTTCCTTTTAACTGAACGTCATCTTACTTATCATTGAAATGTTTTTACTTCCCCAAAAAAAAGCATTTGAAATGCAATTAGAAATTATTTAAATTTTTTGTTCAAGTGATAGACGAGAACATGCTTTTAAAAAAACAAAAAATATACTTAAAGTACCTTATGATATTTATTTCAAGAATAATTCCTAATAACACATTTTCATAACAGCATGGAACAGCATGCTAGCATCACTTTCACACACCTAAATTTCTTATAACGTGCTATTATTAAGTACTTGAATCAGGAATTAGGAATGCAAAAATAAACTATGAATATTACTTGGTCAAAACAATTATATCAATACCACTGAAATGGTTTATGAAACTTTATGTATTAAAATCCTCAGCAAAGGTATATCTATGTATAGTATGTTGTAGTCAAAATGAACACGTCTAAAAGAGGTTTGCTACTTTTATCACAAAGGAAACTCTGCTTGATACTTTTTTTTTATCAAGGGCCAGAGGGACAGAAATGTTTGTTGACACAGATGCTTTATATTCATCTAGTAATAACTTTTTTACAACAGCATTTCTGCTCAGTAAATGAGAATGTTTTTTTTCCATTAAAGCTGAACTCCAGGCAAACAGATAAATACACAGCTGAAATAAATTTAAGAGAGCTGTTTTATCGGCCAAGGATTTGCATATTTTTCCTAAGGTTTAAACAGCACTGCCACAAAGCACAACAGTTAGGTTAAAAACTGACATAGGTTCATCAATTTCAACCACTAGGGAAATAAACATAATACAAACCATCATATTCCAGATAAAACCATACACATACAAAACTATAAACATAGCTGATCCAGAGGAAGGCAAAAACAATCAGAGATTCAGTTTGCTTCAACAGGGAGAATTTTTCTTATTTCTGATGCTATAAAACAATCAGATGTTCCCCGGTTAACAGTCTCTGGTGATATTTCTTTAAAACCTGACAAAGCTAAACTGGACAGTGAAAGAGCAGCAAGATACTTAGGAGATCATATGTCTGCTCGCTTCTACTAATCTTCCAAGAACATGAATGTAGGACATCTAATTATGCCTGGACATTGCTCTCCCTCTTTCTTGAGATCTTCCTCTCCCAGTCTAAGTACTGCTGTGGAGATGAAAGGCTGAAATCAAGTAACATTTTGTATACTACAATATAATAATAATGTATATAATAATATATACTTGTGTTCGATAGTGTTTTTATTTTATAACTGGAGTTAGGATTTTATCTGATTTTCTGTATATAACTCATACTTACCTGTATGTTTCTAAATGCAGTTCAGTGCAGGATTCCAGTATGTGCAGAATAAGAAATGATTCCCAACATTCATGGGGGCTGCAGATCTGAAACCCAGAAGAGAAGCTGAGAATGATGGTGGTGCCTATGCTAGAACGAGGTCAGTTAAAATTAAAAAAAATATGATTGAGCTGTTTATTATATTGTGAAAGACTTGTCGCCTTCTGCAATAAAGGATCTGCTTGGTTGCAATTTTTTGTATTTTACATTTAGTTCCACATTAAAGAGGGTGCTAAGCTGCAATAAAGGATCAGGGTTCAAGACTAGCTTTTAGTATATCAGTTTGCTCTTAATGTACTTATTTTATTCTGGGCCAAAAGTGCAACATTGACTTTAACCTTGCTTCTTCTCCTTGCTACTGCTATAAAATTAAAAAATGTAATAATTGTCTGTTTTCTGGGGAAGATACTCTCTCTGACCAACTGGCTGCTGGCTGACATATACAGTATGTTTCTCTGCCTTGGATGACGGTAGGTTCTGTAGAAGGAAGAGCAACTGAATGGTACCAAATTGATAAATCTGTATTTACAAGGTAGGTTAACACAGGAGACTTACAGGGTAGTGTTTCAAATGGCAGTCTCCGAAAGAGCATTTACTTTCCAATAAGACAACATGAAATCAATGTTCCTGTTACATTATTGTTAATATAAAATAATTGAAGTGTTTAACAGAGAAATATATCTTTATAATATTACCACCAGGTTAGGGATGTAGGTTTTTAGACATAGGCATTACCAGCAATTAGAACTTGGGGCATGCACCTCACCCCTCTCACTTGATTTCACAGGTGTGGACATCACTTTTTTTTATTTCTCTATTTATTTATCTTTTAGCAACTGTAAAGCCATGGAAACTTCAAAGATACTCCTCAGGTCTGATGTGATATAACAAAAACAAGAGGCACATAGAACTCCCAAAAGACTCCCTTTTCTCTGCTTTGTGTCACTACATTTGTGGTCAGGAAAGTGCAATTTGGAGGGAAAGGAGAACTAGCTATGGGGGAGATTTTTAAATAGTGTTTAACAGTACAGAACAACCACATTATCAAAGTGTCCTCTTTAATTATTAAATTTGATGTACAGAAAAAACAACATGTTTCCTTTTTTATTTTCATCTGAGACTATTTCCTACAGCCATATATGTCTACATCCCCAGCAATTTTGGTGACAATAGCATAATATAAAGTATAATATAGAGTATGGAGGCTTTCCAATTAACTTTACTTTGGTAGGCACAGATACAATTTTAGCTCACTGTCTTTTTTGTGCACAGAGCTTTTATTATTACAAATAAACTTTGTTTGCTCAGAATGACTGAGACATATGTGTTCTAGGAATTCAGTGAGTCAAATCTGCAAAATCTTCCCACACCCAATATTTTACACTATTGTGTATCATGCAAGGACTATTATCTATGCAACTTTAGGTCCCCAGAACTACAGCCAATAGAAAGCCCCAGAATTAAAAAATGTAAAAGTACATATAAATCCATATATGTGCATCAGTTATATTAAATATCCAGAAAGATTGTCAAGTAAAGCCAGATAATACACTAATCTAATGTATCAAAAGCTAACTGCTTAATTTCCTTACTCTTTTCTGAAGCTTTCAAGTCTAAAAATACTCTAATGTGCATTAAATTGAAGGAGCTTAACATATAAATGCAGACTGTTCCATCCTAAATATTTTAAAAGCTTGCACAGAAAATATCGTTCGTGTTCACTAAGAGTTTAATTCACCACAAACGCACACATGAATTATAGCAACCTCTTCTAATAAAAAATGCAACAGTGTAGTACAGTTATGGACCTGATATATTGTATACTGTATAGATGCCACTATGGGACATAATCCATTAGAAAATGTCCATTAGAAAACAAGTATCAACAGATCCATTCATCATTTTAGATACAGAAATATGTATGTATGGGGATAAAGTAACTGGATCTGGCTAATGACTCTGAAGTACAGTATAAGATGCTCTATTCCATTTAGTGGGTAAAATGCTTTTGATTGATGCTGAAAGTAGCATAATTTAAATTTCTGCTTAATATGAGAATTGCCAATTAAAGAAAATCGTGAAAGCATGGCTCCGACAGAACACATACTGTTAAAGTGAATCGTAATGTAACTCTTGAAAGTATATGAGCAAAGCTATACAATCTGTATCTATTTATAAATACATAATAGTAATTTACTCTTTACTTAAGTAATAGGTGGCTAATAATATATTATAATGTACTACTAGGATAAGAGAACAGATGCTTCTAGCATTATTGCTCCTTCTGTTGCTCTTGTAGAATGCCAAGTTTTTTTTCTTTACACATGTTGAATCTTCTTTTTCACAACATGGAAAAGGCATTGAACAGAATTAAACTTTGATTTCAGTTACTGATTTTAAAGAACATTTTACTGAACAGAACACAGAATAGACTTCTCCAAGTCAGGATATACAACATAGAGAGGGAGCTCAGCGGGTAGTGGTTAACAACCTAATTCTGGCTTGGCTCAAATGTAAACAAAGGATGATCACCACTCTCAATGCTGCTGCTTTTCAATGCTTTATTCATGAAAACACAGACGCAACATCAAAGAAGCTCACAAACTCTAGTTTACGCAGCTTTGTGAAGTTGCGTCTGCTTTGCCATGAATAAAGAATAGAAGAGCATTGGTGTTGCGTCTCTGTTTCATGAATAAAGCATTGAATAGCAGTGTCTCGGAGTGCACCGATCTTCCTTTGGTTTACATTGTTATGGATAAATGTTGAACAATCAATGGCAAAGAAAATATTTTCACACACTGCATTGTGTTTCCTGTTATCTAGAATAGGAAACAAAAGTTCATACTTAAATCGAAAAAAGTTGCAAGCTATGTGGGAAGCAAGGGATCCTTACTTAGATAAAGTTTAGGCTGTAGAGAATAACAGCTTGCAAGGAATGTTTCACTTATTTTAATGAATGTGATAATAGTTCAGTTTGCACAAAAGAAAAAAAACAGTCACAAATGGAAATGTAAAAGAAGAAAAAAATAGACAAAAAAATGCATTGAGAGGTTAAATTCAGCAGTTTTTCACCTCATTCACTAAACAATTCACTTGCAAGGTAATAAAAGTGAAAAGCCTATATTTCTTTTGTAAATCAAACCTAATGCTCTACTAACCAGCCTGAATAAGGTGCAATTAAACTTTAGCTGAAATAGCTGCCCCATACACTGCCTCTAAGCCCCAACACTGTAAAATAATGTATACAGACCAAAAGGGATCAAATAAGAGGAGTTTATTGCTGGGTTTTACTTGCAATGGGACTATTCTTGCACTGAAACAATTCAATGCCAAATTGTTTCATCTAGATGGATGTAAACAGGGTTTTACTTACCTTGGTTACAGGCACTGACATCATCTGCCACAATACAAGACTATTACTCTTGTGTTGTAAGGGTGGGAAACCAAGTATCCACTCACAGTCTGTATCAGTCAGATGAAAAAGGTAACAGCTGCCTGGGCAGCAATGGATGAAGTCAGTAAAGTGCATCATATGTTCATTGCCACCTACATGGAACAAGCTCTCCAGCAGCAGTCTCTACTTCGTATAACATTACTGAATACCTGGTTCCCATTCTTCTTTCTGTAAGGAAACCTACCTTAAACTGCAACCGTGTTTGTTACCATGTGATAACGTTTTCAAGTAATCCCCTGAGAAAGCCGTATGGCGAAACGTGTCGAGACAAGAAATGTGTTATGATCACTAATGAACATCTAGGGATCTAATTTGGCTAGTTAATTGATCCTCTACCCCATGGACTTACAATGGGGATTACCATTTTAAAATTAATAAATATTGTATTAATAAATACTTTTGATGTATTAAAAAGTTGCTTAGTAATTTTTATACTGCCAAAAAACCCCAGGTTTCTAATTTTTTCACTTTGAATAATCATCTTTATATTTACTAGTTTTATTAGGGAGGCAGCTTAAATATTTTGATGGAAGATTGCAACCTTGTTTGTTTAGTTTGTTTCATCTTATGTTCCCTATAGACCTTAATGAGCATTTAAACCTTGCAGTGCATTGGATGGGTATTTGTTTCTTCTGTTTAGCTTTAAAATTACAAACAAGTCATTTAATAGAAAGAAATACAATCCACTATAATAAAAATAATAATCCAGCCAAAAAACTGACACCCTCAATAAACTGATGGTTTAAAACATATCATTAATTGAAACCATATTTAAGGTTATTTATATGCTCAAGTAAAAACTGAGATTTTTTTTTTGCCCTCAAAATAGCTTTAGCAAAAAAGAATCTTGGTTTATACTCAGGTCACACCAATAGATGTCCTTGCTCAAGGACATTACCTACTTGAATTAAAACACTATACATATGTTATAGAAAAAAGAAAAATGCCCTCAACAGCTTAGTAGGATATCAATAACCAATTCGTAATTGCAAATTGCGTAGTATGTGCTTTGAAAATGTTGTTAGATGTTGCTTGAAAACCAAACAACAAAGATCTTTTATCAGATTTACTGCTTATCTCATGCTTAAGTAAAAATGAATTAATACTAATTCAGCATCCAATAAGGAGACCAAGGGTGGGAATGTGGCATAGGATTTGCTGACCTAGAGGAAGAATCGTTTGATCAACAGCTGGTTGTACAGTTTGTAAATTACAAGATCGTCTGTAAAAACATGTGTATTTAGATTTCTGTTTGAAGCGTCACCTTAAATTCAGCAGCCTCATCACTGCATCTCGTGATGTGCCCAGTCATTGATTCCTTAATTGTTCCCTGAGAAATCAAGAATAGTGGTTTGACTATTTGCATAATAAAGCTTCACAGCATTCTGTGCAGGTCAGCCAGATCACATGCCATTTAGCCAGATATAATGCAATATAGTCTTTAAAATACAAATAGCATAATGACAGTAATATTATTCAAAGTCAAAAAGATAATTTATTTAGTAAGATTATTGCTTAGGTTATTTGTAGAGAAAGGCATTCCGACTAAGGGGCCATCAAATCTATATTACCATCCATTTATTATCCATTAATAAAGCAATTACTTTCCCCCTATAATTTGTAACTTAATGTGGGTTTATTTTAGCAGCATATGGATTTATATTTGGGCCCTATATACAGCAAGTTACTTTATCATTACTGTAGAAGCCATGAAACCTCTCGCTGCCAATTAAGCTGTTCTTTTTCTTATCTTCCTGTTCTATGTCCCTTGACATGTCAAGACTTGTAATTTGGCCCACTGTTTTCTGCCTTCACTATTCAATATTTCATGCACCAAATGGAGAAGATAGATACAATATTTAATCTGAAAAGTGAAAAGAATGAGGGGTAGTACAGCATGTGTTATTTATTCTGTAACCATCTATAATAAATGATACTGATGTAAAAGTATTTATAGTATCATGTACAAGCTAAAGTAAAAATATAAACCAACTCAGGAAAAAGTACAAAAAAGAATGTTTCCCATCTTTATGGCTTAACATCCCAAAGTGCATATTAATTCAACCTGGAATATTAGGGCAGGTTTTAAAGGAGGTTGCTACTTTCACTGACGATCCAAAAACCCACTTTGCCTCAAAGAAACATTTAAAAAAGTTTGTGCTGCACTTTTTATAGTTATAGACATGCTGTCAGTCATGTCCTGGGAATGTCAGTAACTAAAACTTCAGGTTGTAAAATCAGGGATCAGTTTTAGGAGCTAATGTGGCTCCTATATGGTGAATTAGACAGGTTATGTCCCTTTTGTACTAAAACAAACTTACCATCTTGCTCACAATCTCCTAATATACACTAAGCTACACATGTATTTTGGCAAAGCAGGCTGCCGGGAATACATTATTTCCTGTCAGCAAGACTGTCATTTCATTGTCATGGTTAATCGAGATAGCCACAGATCTCAAACCTATAAGAGGACCAAAGGAAAATGTTTTCACTGGCAAAGAGCTAGGAGTAAAGAATGTTGAAGAAGCAAGGTTAAGGAGTAAGGTGCAAGGTGACGTTAGTTAAAGAATAGCGAATTGGCAGATAAGTTGAATTTATTGCAGAAAAGACATTGCCTACTTGCAATTTTTAAAAGTTTTGTTTTTGCTTTAATGCACCATACAGTCAGCAACCCCCAACTCAATGTGACCAATGACACAACAAGAGTGCACCCATCACAAAGGTAAAAGCTCATGTCTCTTTATTCTTGCATTAGTTCCTTACACTGCAGCAAAACTGATTGGTGCCTTGTACTATTTTTTAATTCTCCAATTGACACCTGCTGTACTTGGCCAGTAGAAGGCTGATACAAAGTCAAATTTGGGTACTTACATCTGTCCCAAAAACTAACCAGTCTCTAAAACTGGCTGTATTCCCTATAATTCCTGTACATCAACACTGCAATGTAGGATACAGAGACATTTTCAACCTGGAAGGAACACAGGATTGGGGGAACAAAAATAGGTATTTCTGCCACACAGAAACCAGATAAAACAGTTCACATATATGCAAAATATTTAAAATGCTAATGTATGTAATGTGTATTTAACCATTTTTCTGGATAAAGGTGGAAACATAAAGGCTGTAAAAGACATAATGGTGCATGTATATGTTGAACATAATGGTTAAAACAAAGAATTTTTTTAAACGGATATGTCTTAAGAATTGATTGGAATGGAGATCTAAAAATAGTACCTAAAACAATACCAGATCAGTATCACACAATGCTACACATATATTCATTTATGTATTCATATTTACATATCCCATCAACACAGTTTCCTTCCGATACTTTATATACATAGTGCACTTCAAGTGAAGCCACTTTAAACATAGTGGAGTCCTCAACTAGCTTATTGTTCTTGCTGCTCAAATGATTATGCACTTTACTTGGACTATTCACAGTTTTATGCCAGAAAGCCAAGGCCGTCTTTGAAAATTATAACAAGTTGTCATCATTGAACTGTGAACAGTTCCAGTCTTATTAGGTACTGCAAGGAAAGAGAATAGAAAATGGCTTTTCCTTTCTCAGTAGTAAATATCGAGTTTTCAAAAGTCAAATGTATATTCACACAGTATATGAGTTTAGAAAGTGCCATCAGTGAAATACAGTCACATACATAAAATGTATTAAAAGCACCATTACATATGTGATTTGATTTAAATCATGTCAAGCAGCTCTGGTAGTAAAGAATATATGCTTGCCAGATGTTCCTGAGCCACTATATTTTCATAAAAATTTCTTCACACAACATAAAACCAAGCATGGGCAAAATAATAGAAGTAACTATTAAATTAGAGATTCTATGCTTCTCAACATGTTTCATCAATCTTCAATAAGAATCATTCACCTATATTATACATTTATGACAAACTCGTTGGATGAACTTTGCCTCTTTTAACATAATTTAGGTTTTTATTAGCTAGTTTTACTTTTTATGCTGAGAAAAATTCCAGTACTGATAAAAGAGCTGAAGTCAACTGCAAAACCAAATACTAATCCTGCATGGTTTCTAAGTGTTCATTTGAAGAAATATAGAAATATGAATATATTTTCTCTATGTAATTAGAAGATAACCATGTAAACTGTGTAAAGCACATGAGCTCTTTTAATCTATTTAAAGGCAACAAGAAATCCTGTACATTTGACCTCTTACCTCTGCCTTTTTCTGTTTGTGCTTTTAGAAGTATCATTATACCTAGTGTTGGCCATTCACAAAATCAGTCTGAATTTCCCACATTCAGTTCAGATCTAATAGACTAAACCTGCTAATTGAGCAAACCGCAGTTAGCTTGTTTAATGTACACAGCGGGTAGTCACTGTCCACTGTGTTCAGTAATAGTTTTTCAGGAGTGCTGCCTGGGCTTACAGTCTGACATTTGGAATAATAAAGGCTAAAAACTAACGTAAATATTGAGCTTGCGAAACAATTGTCAAGGCAAATAGCAGCAAGCACATTCATTGGCTGGTGGTTAATAGGCATGGTCCAACCAATAGGAATGCTCATCACTATCTACTTCAACATGGTAAAATCCTGATTTTCTGTTTAGTTATCAGCCCAACATATGCATGTAATAGGTAGAGATTTAAGTCCAAGTAGCGTTCCTGTGAGCTTGTTACTGTACACAGCTGCTCCTTGTGTACAGGTCTACCTAGAATAGCTCCACGAACAAGGAACCAGGAACAATCATAATACAAGTGAAGCAGGGGTGTAGTCATAAAAAATAGGAGAGGGCACGGTAAACATGCCCGCCCCACTACACTAAGAAACTGGGCGGGTTGTGTTCAGAGAAACCTGCCCACCTCCCTAAGTCTACAATTCCATACGGGAGACATGGTCCGCGACTCATGCAAGAACATGGGGCGAACATGCAAGAACCGCGGACCACCAAAGAATTTTTTACAAAAATAAGAGTGGGCACACATGCCCATTCCTGAAAAAAAGTCAGTGCATGATGTTTCCACAGCGTGTTGTCAATCTCCATATTAAAAGGGATCTAAACCCTGCCATCTTCTCCTTTCATCAGTCTTCTCCCTTCCTTCCTAGTAGCCATCTTGATTGTCAGAGTGGTATGATGCAATGAGTTAATTTAGTCCCGGCAAGTACGGAAAAACCTATTGCACAATTTGCTATTCCAGAATCACATATGCTGGTGGATGAATGGTGGCCAAGATTGTGGCAGCTCCGATTCTCAGCTCATCGAGTCTGTGAACTATTGCAAAAGTTCCCAAGCAACAAACATTGAGTAGGCGGTAATGGTATCAGTAAACTCCCAGATAACTGTTTACTTTGCCAAATGCTTTTTAGATGCCATCACCATCCCACAGCTGGTGCTAGTTTACACAGTGGGCATTGTTTTCATTGTCTGGTGGTTAATAGCGATAATAGAAGACCAATATGGTAGAGTTATAAAAATGTTTATTTTCTTATTTTTTATAGAAGTATAAAGCATAGAAAACACACAAACAAACAAGGGTAAAACAGAACTACAACAATTACAAGCCAATGGGAATTACCATACAACAGGAAAGAACATAGATCAATACATTGAAAAGAAAAAAGGCTCAAAAAGGGCAAGGGGTATATACAGGATAAGAAAGCCATGGGTTTGAGGAAACTAAGAAGGGGATTTCATATAGACTAGAGTAAAGGGGGAGAATGACTTCCAAGTGCATACTTCTGAGGGGGAGTGAAACAAAACGCCAGGAGACAAGACTAGAAAAAGGGAAAGGGTGGCCCACTAACAGAAGGAAGTAGGGGAAAAGGTATGGTGAGGTATGGGTATCAGGATCAGAGAGTCATCTACAGAGGAGAGTGAACTATAGAAAACAAATAAAACCTGACCAGAGAACAATCAAAAGAGGAAAGAAGAATTTCAACAACCCATGGAGTCCAAATAGCCTCAAACTTGTCCATGGAGTCGGATAACAGTTCATTAATCGTTACATTATAGAATGCAGCCGGAGGTTTAAATACATTTTTATGCCCACTATATATACAACCAACAGTAGCATGAACATTTTCAGCAGCATTCATATTATATTTTATATTGCTAATTTCCGTAGTTTTTTTGAATTACAAAAGGTGCTAATATAAAGAAATGTCATACATTGGCTAAAAATGGTGCTAGTCACATGGAAAAATTAGAGATAGCAGCTAATTAGCACTTGCTATTAAATGCTGACGTGTAATAACATGTAGACTTGGAGACAAAAATAAAATTGAATCCATATATACTGAATGCAGATGTTTTTCTTGGCTGCTATTGTATAAAGTGAACCTATCACTTCATAATAGAACATAACTGTCTGGAAAAGCACAAGCAATGATAGTTGATCTTAACTTTAAATGTGGTACATTTATGTATATTTAGCTAAATGCTATGACCAGAATGTATACAGGGCCTTGATATTTCTTTAATTTCATGCAGAAATTCAGCTTATCCCGATCTTGATAGTAACATTCCTCATTGCCTGTCATTGAATTGTCTAGGATTTAGAATAGAAAGCTGAGGGTTAGATGTAGAAGAAACTTGCTCTTTAGCAGTAAATTGTATTTATATACTTTGATAGATATAATGTATGGATGGATATGTAGCAAATCAACTCATTCAAATATTGGTTATTAGGTAAATGGAGACCAGTGGTCACTTTGTAGCGTTTGTATTCATAGCATAGAATATTAGAATATTTTCAACAGATTTGTTTACAATCAAAAATCCATTCGTAAATAAAATATAATACAAAAATAAATGAAAAATATATAAAATATAGACAGGGTTATAACAGAAAATACAATTAATAATAAAAAAAACTAACAGTACAAAAACTCTTTTACTGCTGGAGCCTTTTTTTCCTTTCTTGAAAGTTAACCCAATTAATTTAAAAATGTTAATTTTAGGCTTGTAGCAAAATGATAATTTTGAGTTTGAAAGCACTCACATGTCATATAGAATTTAAAAGTAGAGAACTTGAAGAATGTACAGTAGCTGCATTTTTATGATGCACAATATTTGTGCTTTAAATGATTTAGGTGTATTTTTATTGAAAATATCGCTTTGATAAATATTTGTGTATCCTTAATGGGACATATAAAATCAATAGCACTATTTTTAAATTTAACAGGTTCTGTGCTTTTAGAATATAAATGGTTTTGGAAGCTATTTTACAAACCTTTAAAGCTGCGGGTAGAAAAATAGCAAAAATGTTTTGGTAAAAAAGGGGGATTAAGTCCAGAAGTGAATGCTGTAAAGGATATCTAAGGTTGCCCAGCAATCATTTTAAAATATACACCTCTGCCAGGTATTTGGATCACACTTAATGTGTAGGTTTATGGCCTTTTTCTTACTTTGTCAACTCTACTGCTTCCCACTTTATCTCCATGCACATTAACTGGATGTAATGGTGCTGACTCATGGTCCAATGACTAGAGGGGGAAAATGTGATATAAAAATACAAGAATTTTTTAAGATTCTGTATTCCAAAACAAGATAAATCTATTAATCTAAATTTTTTTTTTTTTTCTTGCACTGTAAAAAATATGTATATTTGACAGGAAAACAAACTACTTGTAAATTTTAACAGTGAAATTACCAAATATTTAGTTCAGCCTGAGTTTCACTGTAAAATCTATTTTTACCTATTTGCATTTTAACCTCTCATAATAATGCGAGCAGAGTCATTAACGTCCGGACAAAAAAAAAATGCTCAGCTAGCATTTCGCTACTTCTCCCCTGACAACCCTTCCTCTGTACAATGTGTTTCATTATCTGTAAAGCTCATTTTAGATTTAAGTTCTACTTTTCTGTGCTGTCACACACATGAAAGCAGGGTTACGAATGAAACACCACGGAGATGCCACAAAAGAGATTCTGGGAATCTAACAGTAGCTGCATTTCAAATAGCTTAGAATTATGAAAAATGCTATGGTTTATATATTAACATACAAGTGCTTTAACTTTCAGCAGCCAAACCATATTTTAATGCTTCTATGATTCCATACACAAGAAATGGGATAACATAGAAAGAAAAAATAATACTAAAATGTAGCACAATTTAAACGTACTTTATATCTTATATAATAGTAATAGTTAATAGTAATAAAAAACATGCATATTATTACAAAAGAAAAAAAAGTTTTTATGAACTAAATACTATGCTATAAAAGGAAAATATTAATAGTATAAATCTGTGTTTTTCAAATGTGTTATTGAACGTACTATTTTATTAAAGCACTCCCTGATGTGGGTCACCTTATGTAAAATGAACTTTAAATGTGCACACATTTATTACTTTTATACCTGGAAAAATGTTTCCTTGGTAACGCCATATATTCCTTATTATTATTCCATATAATCATTAAAAGTGTTTAATTAAATTATATGTTTTAACTTTACACTATTGTTTTTCATTTAATGTAAAGGTAAATATAAAAAAAAACTTTTTTATCCTATTGTCTATTCTTAAGAAAACATTCTACAAGGAAGAGACATTTCAACCAAAATCTATCCATAATGTTATAAGTGTATTTAACATAATTTAGGTATGCTGTTTACCTGTAAAATCATCTTTCATGTAGATGCCAATTTGGGTGTTATGTCAGCATAATATTTTCCTTTACTGCTCCTTTGGGAACTACATAAAAGCTTGTGTAGGGAGTAGAAGGGACAGTAAAGAACATGGAGTAATTAAACACCCCCAGAGGAGGAAAGGGCCACTATATGCAACAAAAATGAAGGTTTTACCATTGACCTGACTAGTCAGGTTTTGATGTAGGTTTAAAGGCCTACTAAACTTATATTGCCGGACAATAGGATTATATAGACTTGTCCTTATTCCCCTGGGACCAGACAGATATCTGGTAACACCCTTTTAAAAGGCGCCCCCCAGGATCCACCCTAAGCCCCATAACAAGCCCTCATATCCTGGAAAATAACAAGGCTATCAACATTGGGACAAGGGTTCTTTACAAAATGTGAGAGGTTTTGCTGCACCACTCCACAAGGGAGCCCACAATGTTGACATGTATACCAGTCTGTTTTAGAAATGATAGCTTTCCCTATGGTTTATTTACACTGCTTCAATACACACTGAAACCATACCCATGAATCTAACCAAACACTGTAATCTAACCATAAATTGGTTTATTATTTACCTTTTACATCAACTTTTATCCTATCTTACAACAGCAAAGTTTACGACATCGTTCCAAAACTAGCACTCCCTAAAGAACTGGGCTAAACACCACTGTCAACAGTCTGTGAACTATCTGCATCATTGAGGACCACCAAGTGCTTGGGTAGGAAAAAAGGTGATAAATAGACAGAAAATGTAAAAAAGACCCATATGATATGACTGGCCTGAGCAGGAGGAATGGCAAAAGTGAGCTGATAAATTATATTGTCTAAAGCCTGGTGCATTGTTGGTGAGCACTTTAAGATCTAAGAGCAAAGGTCATCAGGGAACCCATCGTGTCAGTGAAAAATAGGGCGTATGCATACATTGCGGTTGATTGCAGTGATATTAGAAGGTAAAATAAAGATTTTCTCATAGCATTGTTCTTAAATTATTCCAAAATTCTTCTTTTTCATTCAATAGTGCTGAAATGTAGTAATTTTTAAAATGCAAATTAATGTAATTTTCACACCTGAAATTGTTTTAGTGGTTTAATGCCAGGCATGACCTCTAATTCATTCAGTTAAATAAACACCTGTAATTTTCTGTGTAATTGAGGGATAATGGAACTGATTTGCATCAAGTAACCTACCAAGTTAACCAGAAGTCACAGAGAATCTGCTTATCTAGCAAATCACAAGTGTGTTTAATCATCACGCCAGAAATAATAGTTGATGAGTAAAAAGAAAATGTTGTGAATTTTGGGCAATCCATAAAAATGATAGTAATTGCTGGTTGTAAGTAAATGATCATTTTATTCTTGATTGTCCTGGGCTGTTTAAACATCTGTGGTAACATTTGCAGCATGACTCATACCTAAAATTACATTTCCTGGCTAGTAGTAGGGTATTTCATGTTTCAGAATATGGCTTCAATTAACTGTAGCAAACTTTTCTAACGGACAATGTTGGAAATGTGCTAAACTCAGCAAAAAGTCTAGCAGCTGCTGAAATATTCATAATGATATTTAGGATAAGATTTGAAATGGCAATTACAGTTTGAAAAGAAGGGATATTATAATTGGGTTTTGGTAAGTAATGAAATTTTGTAACTTAGCTGATTGCTTTCATTTAGTGGTTTTATTGTGTTTGCATTGCAGACAACATCTATGTAATATTGAAGATGATTTTCAGTGTTAATGTTAACTTACTCATCCTTTGCACTGTTAAGTTATTATTTTTGGTTGCGTCTGGTCCCTCCCTATGGCAATAAAAAATAATAATAATAAATAGCCTAACAAATTAACCAATGATTGAGATATATCTATATAATAATTAAAGTGGTTATTTGGGGATGTGTAAAAGTCTTTGCTCAGAAGAATACTTTTGCGATGTACAACTATTGACATGGTGACTTTGTAAAAGAGGTTACGTATTGTTTTGTTACGTATAAGAAGGCTCAGACCTTCTTGTTTAAAGTCTCAGAAAATATAGTGCTATTAAAGCTGTTGGGGAAGGTGCTGTCCATGTTTATAATAAAATAAATAGGGGTCAATGGTAGCACCATTCATTAACACCCACAGATAACAGATTATACTTTATGCATAAATAATGCTCAATGGTCCATAGATATTTTATGTGTGTGACCTATAGGTTAATTTTAACCAATTGGATGGATCCCTCAAACTTAATCTCCATACATGTGAGTTATTAAACATTTTTAAAATAAATCAAATATATAAAACCAAATACATACAAAACACAAATATTGTGCTCCTTTCTTGTATATACATTTTCCATTATTCACAATATAGGTCATTGATCTTTTTGGTTAAGATATATGGCACTTTGGATTCCTCAATAGATCAGTCTATTGACAGCAACAATTTCTGGCTAAACACCTTGGTTCACAATTTACCTTCCACCAGGTGTCCAAAGGGTAGTTTAAGGTCATGTTACCAGCAGGAAAAAACAAAACATACAATCACAATAAAATCCTGCAACAAACTTTATATAAAAAGAATAAACACACAGTTATAAATAAAAGTACTTCTATTACCAGCACAATGTAGATGGACCTGAAACAATTCAACTTTAAATCACTGAATCATCATCTTTTATAAGAGAAAAGAATTAAAGTCCTGCACAACCTCTTTAACAGTGTTGGGTCAACAAGTGAGTATTTATGATTGCTAATTTGGTGCAGAAGGCATTGTTTTTGTGGAAGATGATAGAAAATCTCCATGGTTAGTTTGTTCCACAGAACAATTTGTACACTCTGCGTGCACTAAACAGGTAAGACGAGATGCCCTTCATTGTATCTAGATGTCTGGTGACCTTGAAAAGTTGGTCACCCATCATCCATCTATCCTGATAGCAGATGGCTTGACAGACCTTAGTGCTTTTGTTTTATACATGCTTTTTTTTTTGTTTTATCTTGATATTTAAAGTGAACTTGTCTGTAACATTTTTATTCAGCATTGACACAGAAGTGGTTCTTCTATTTAGTATTAATTAGAAGTCCATATTTTTTAAAACATCTCTTGGAGAGTTCAGCTGAAATATAAAGAAAAATATATTTCCATTGACATTCTCTTGTTGAGATAAGCAAGTGGGGAAGATGTAAAACTTTTAGGTTCCATGTGCTTACAAGCCAGAGATAAATACACAGGGAAATATCTAATGACAAAAGGTTAGAGCCAGTTTTGAGAAATTAGTGATATATGCAGAAAATACAGATTTTCAGGTTTAATGCACTTTGGAGTAAGGAATGGAGACTGATGGAAAACAATTCCAGGGATATTTTACTGATAAATGGAAATAATTTGTAAGGGTAAAAGCTGTGCTAGATGTCATTGTTAATGTGTTTTTAATTCACACAAATTACATCTGTTTCTTCCTTTTTTACCCATGAAATATGTATATCAATGGCACCAAGTCTTGGTAACAGTCTGTTAGTAATAAAACGAATAAAATGAAAAATACACAAAAAGACTATTTACCTATTTCCCAGCTTAATTTATAACTAATTAAAAGTGTAATATTCCAGAAAACTTACATTACCCTATTTCTTATTAACTGTCCTAAATAGTTGCCTTGACCAAATCTGTAGTCCCTCAGCTTATGACTGAACTAAACTCAAGCCTTAATTTTTTTGCACTATTGTAAATAGTTCTTTCTGGTGTTAAAGATCAAAAGGCTCATATCCTCTGAGATTGGTTCCTATTTCCCAATACTGGCTTGTCCATGCCTTTGATAGCCAATGGTCAGAGACTGGTAGAGACTACCCAAACTCCACCTACTGGCTCCTGGGGATAGATCTGTAATAATGTCAGAAGGGCTAATAAAAGAGATAACACAGTACGGGGTTAAATAATTTTTAAATTACCAAGGGACAGTACATAGAGGATAGGCAGTGTACTTTTGGAGGTGGTAATAGGGTTCAGTTTTAATTCTTTCAAACACACTTGGCCTGGTGGAATTTAATGTTCTGCATACATTTCCAATATAAAACAGTATACCATAACATTGTTTATCATAAAAATGTGACATCCTCAACTCGCTGTAGATTGCATGAAGCATTTATCACTCTTTTTTTTCCAAATTAAAATTTGTAGGAGGGTATGCTGTAGGAGGCTGCTGTAAAATAATGATCTATGGAAGACATTTGTGGGCATATCCAGTAACTGCAAATATAGTTATTATTTTGTTATCTGAACCAGCACTTCAAACCACACAGTAGATGATCTCTGAACAAAGATGTCTTTGTCCTTCTGATAAGAAAGACATATCAGGACATTTGTCAGAGGGAAAACTGTAATAATGAGCATTTGCAAATGGTATTTTTTGTGCATATGTGCTGCTAACATAAAGGTGATATCTGATACAATGTCCAACTTAATTACCTAATGAAATTAAATTAAAGTGATATGTGAAACACTGGGGAATATTAAGCTTAACATGCAATACAAATAAATGTAAAGTTTCATAGATAAAATAGTAATGTGTAGATAAAATAATAACGTGTGGAACAGATCTCCATAAAATGTATATTCTGCATCTGCATATTTTAATACAGCATTGAAGGAACGTTTGGTAATATGCTCCTTGGTGTATGCAGTCCCTAACAATAAAATTCTGTTATTAGTTTTGGTCTGTTAAATAATCAGCTGGAAGCATTTTATTATATCTTTTTATTAAAACAAAAATACTTGTAATTTCTGCTGGAATTCCAGGGCTATCCTGTGCCATGTGTACCCTGCAGTCTTATCTTACAGAAAGTTATCAGGAAATGCATTATTAGGATGACAGAATACATAAGTATTTGTCTTCTGGGACAAGAGGTGTGTTACTGTCCAAATCACTGGGTGAAAGGAAAAGAAAAAAAAGCCCCTCCACACCTCAAAAATAAAAAAGGACAGATAAGCTGCAATATATTACATTTTAGCTATTGTATTTAGATATGATGGTAATGATTTGCATTCATTCAGACACAGCAAAGACTTTGCATTTATTTCAAGGGCACTGGTCCCCAGAGAATGTTCTCAGACACAGTGGTTTGCTTTTACAAGCCCAACATGAATATTAGAAGTTCCATTTATTGGGATTCTAAGAAGCACAAGGCTGATTGCTTGTCAGCAAATCAGCAGGCAAGCAAGCACCAGTGTTTGCACTGTCATTAGAAATGCTAGAATTTGGTAAAAACATATTGTGAACTTTTTCTTTTGCCTCTTTAAAAAAGTAACTCTAAAAAAGTGTGAGGAATGGTTGAGGAACTATTACTTACTATATGTAATGTAGACTTAGTAAAGGTAAATTTCCTAACAGTAAAAATTTTAAAGAGAAGACAGATTTACCATTTTTACTAAGTTCAATGAATATTCACTTGCTTGTCAAAAGCAGATATTAATTTACTAATGAAATCCTATTGGCTTACAATGCTGTTTTTACGCATTTTGTCTTTTTATTTAAAGTTAAATGTTAAAATCCTAACTTTGACTGAACGCCGCATCTGAACTTATATACAGTTTGGTCCAAGGATTGCCAAATATCAACCCTTTTGAAAATATTAATATCATTTGCTGCGTTTAGACAACGGGAAGGATATCCCCGCTATTCACCAATCTCTTTTTAGACCACATTATACCACTTTGGAAGAGGATTTTATTTTATTCTTCAAAGAGCGAGAGAATGGTCATCATCTTCCAGATCTTCATCCATAACTGTTTTTCTCTTTTGCTCTTGGAAACTGTTGAATATTGTGGAATCTTGTCACTAGCCTGATTTAATGGATATACCAGAAATGCTCAGGGATACACTCCCAAAGTTTATAAACCAATAAAGCTATATTATTAATTAACTAACATATGTTGGCATTTTATGGTCATTTTTCAGCTAAACCACTTTGGTTCTTTCTCTGGTATTTAATCAGATATTTTAATTACCCATTCTTTTTTAATCACTTCATTTGAGTGTAATAAATATCAAGCTATTAATTCTGAACATTTTTGAAATACTAACCAGAGACAAACAATAAAAGGGAAATTAAGATTATATTTTCATGTTGTCAAATGATTCTTCAACTACCACATAGATTAATGTGGCTTAATTTATTAAAGCTCTGCAAGGCCTGAAGAGTACTTTCATTAGTGAACCTGGGTGATCCAGAAAACCTGGAATGAACTTCTTATAAGTAATTTGCTATTTGTTATCCATTCCAGGTTTCTGGATCACCCAGTTACATTGATGACTTCTTCAGACTTACAGAGCTTTATTAAATGTTGCCCTTGGTGTACAGGGGCAGATGTAACAGTCTATAGAAACAGATTCATGCATACACTACATGTATTTAGATGTATATGTATTTGGAAAAGATGACAAATGGTAAATTATTGAATTGCTCAACACTTATATCCCATTCACAAAACATTCAACATTACATGTAACAACAGGTTAGGTGGCAGAAATGATGGTGGATTAATACATTGTTATCCCTATATTCTAAGGGTTTGAATAGATATTATTTTTATACTTATTCACATATATATGAATAATATATAATATAAATCACATATGAAATCTGACATCAGTTGATACTAAGGCCCTGATTTATTAAATCTCTCCAAGACTGGAGAGGATACACTTTCTTCAGTGAAACTGGGTGATTCAAAAAACCTGGAATGCATCTGGACCAGGATTAAGAACATTTGCCAAAAAAAATCAAATTACTTTAGGAAATCAATTCTAGGTTTGCAGGATTGCCCAGCTTCACAGAAGAAAGTGTATCCTCTCCAGTCTTGGGGAGATTTAATAAATCAGGCCCTAAATGTATATTCTTGTGTGGATGAATGCAGAAACTACCCTTGTTCATATTAGTATGGTGTTGGACTTTTCAACCGGCTTTTTCAACCATCAGAGGTATATCAGATTATTTTCCACTCTCATCTAATGTAAAGGGTCACTTTTTCACTGCTTGCCTACATTTTTTACTGTTTAGGCTTCTTTATTGGACAATACTATTATTATTTTATATTGGAATTATTGTTGTCTAATAGGGCAGGGGGATGTTGAAAAATGTTCCTATATGGACTTTTAATATTCCAGGTATGTTACATTCATCCTTCCTAACTAAACATAATGAATATTTAATGAACCGTTATCTGGTTTCCAGGGACTTCAAATTATTTTGAGGATTACTCCAAGGTAAAAAGGTTGCTTAGAAGGTTTTGACCTTCACCTTATTATAATGGCCCTTTTTTTTAGAAACCCTGCTGGAAGTTGTGGTACCGCCCAATAAAACTGTAACAGTACATACTGGAATTCCAGGACGTCTGATTAGATGAATAAAATCAAATCTCTAACACCTCATATAACAAATCATTTTAAATTGCATTTTAAAAGAAATGTTTAATATCTGTATCCTTTAGTCTTTATAAAAATAAAACTTAGTTATCCTGCCTTGAAGGTCCTAGTTTAGACACTGATGAAGGTGACAATGTTCTGTCCCTATTTACCAATGGTTATCTAACAATAGCTGCATTTTCACCCTTTTATGGGAGTTTCCAATGGAGTCTCCAAGAGTCTGTGCCAACACGCAATATGCAAGCATGATCCAATGTTACCAGAGGTAAATCTACCCCAAAAAAATACTATACAGCCATAACTGTAGTGCATGAAGGCAGAACCCCAGTAGCGCAAAAGATAAAAAGGAGACTTGGGAACATTATTTTATTAAAAAGACAATGTCAATTATTGCACAGGTGATTTAAAACCATTAAGTTAGTGTTTTAATGTACAGTACTTTGGAAAATGAGAACCTTAAAGAGCAATAAAAAATGCTTGATCTCGCACAATGCAGTATATGTGTACAAATGTAATCATAATGCAAATATCCATAAGGTTGGGTTAAAGTAGAAACCAATGGTAAAAATATATCTTATTTTTTAAATATTGGGAGGTTCAGTGGCTGATTGAGCATATCTCTGCATGAATTAGAACTTTTTTAAGCAGTCCAATTAAGGAGCGAAAGCAGCAAATATATACATTGTTTACCAACTAGACTAGCATACACTAATTTCTTAGTCATTAGTAATAAATGTGTTAATTTGCAGCTAATTTCTGAACATAATCCTAAAGCCATCTAATGCTTTGTACTTACATTTTAATTCGTGTTACAGTGCTATGAACAAATAACTAAAATCACATGTAATGTATTCTATTACCATCTACAGCATTGCAAACTGTATTCCAAGTGTTCTGTTTTGAATGTAAAATTTAATGGATGCAAAAGGTTATGACCCGTTGTTCACAACGCTAATTTTCAGTTGTGCTTCCGAGAATGATGGATTAAAAACTGTACAGCAATTTTTGCTTCTTTCAAAACCCCTAGAGGCATGTCAATACTAATTGTTATTATAATGGAACTAAAATTAATTGACAGAGTTTTGTGATGTGTAAACTGCTAGCTATGTATTAAAGGCAAAGTATAGAACACATTACTTAAAATAAATGTGGTGTTTTCATTGGTGCTTGGCAATGTAGTTGATTTACAGTTTAGACTGCACTTTGCAAAAAATACCCATGTAAAAGGACATTTTAAAACTTCTGAATGTAAATAATTGGATGGCTGAAGTCAGCAAAGCTTCCCCTTAATCTATAGGCTTTGACAATTATCCCTTGCAAGGGGATAACTGACTTTGCTAAGTGAAAGGTCTAAACTCCTTTAGTAAATCAGCCTTAATACATAATAAAAGGTAAATAAAAAAGCTTTTTATTTAATTTTCAGATGAGCACAAGTGAGTTGAATTATCTGTAGGCTTTTACTATTTCGTACTGACTTAACTGGCAAGATTTCTCTGTCATGATATGTGTTTCCTCCCTTTCCCATAAGGATTAAGGAAAAGCTTCACTCTGTATTGTGTATTGACATACCCAGCATTTTAATATTAAGGCCTTCTACGAAGCATGACATTAAGCTCAATTCACAAAGCTAATATACAAAGATATGGATATTTATTTTCAATGACAGTTATTTCTAGCTGAACCCAATGAGATTTGAAAATTACAGTCAGATGACTAAATTAGACATCTTTATCCTGGTGTTTTACGAATTGAGCCTATTGGTATTTCTCTAAAGAATTCTGCAGTCATGGAAAAATACTTTACATAGCTTGTATAGACTTTATATAACATTCTATCATATACTTTAACTTGATAACAATTACACAAAAATAAATTTGGTTGGGGCTGCCCTTTATTTGTTTTGAATATTTTATTTATTCTTAATTATGTGTTCATTATGGGTAAATAACACATACATGGCAAAAAAAAGTTCAAGTTCTTGGCCATTTTCATGAAATAATCCATTACCATAGATAGTCTTATTCCTACTATTTAGAGAGATCAAACTATGAGTTCCGAGCCAAGGTTGTAATAATTTATATCTGTAAATATCAGAAATTCTTCATTGTTCATACAGCTTGCGCATTCTGGGTAATGTTTTGTCTACATT
This sequence comes from Pyxicephalus adspersus, assembly GCF_032062135.1. Lineage (NCBI taxonomy): Eukaryota > Metazoa > Chordata > Amphibia > Anura > Pyxicephalidae > Pyxicephalus > Pyxicephalus adspersus. The sequence goes on along the minus strand of NC_092862.1, from coordinate 71,478,440 downwards.
ATGTGAAGGCATTCATACATATATTTACCCTTTTGTAAGAGTATAGGAATGGTTATATGTTATGTTTGGGCAAGACTCATAAATCCTGCCACAAAATTGCAGTGGAGTACATCATCGCCTCCTTAATCCAAAATTATGTTTATTACAATTAAATACTTATGCCAGCTCTGTACCTAAGGTTAGCCAGTGCCTGGGATAAAAAAAATATTGTTGACAATATTGTATGACTCTGCTTACTATCCAGAAAAGAAGGAATGTTCCCTTTTGATTTTAGCTTTCTACTAACATTCAAGTACATTTTTGGAAAACAGAAAACAAAATGCGTATATTGCAATCTATTTGACCCCTTTCCACTCTGAAAGAATTTTAATTTTATTCAGAAAGCCTTACTTTTCATCTCAGTCTCCTTTTCTTTCCCTATCCTATTTTTGAAAGTAATTTACTATGATTTGGAACAGTCTTTAATGTATTCTAAGCAGATATAAATTACACAAATAAACCTAACTCTGTAATTAAGAATACATCATTAAATGTATTTTTTGTAATTGAGCATTGCTGCTGGCCCAAGTGCCGGCTTAACGTATGCACAGATACCAAGACCATTTACATGTCCACCACACACTTTGATCATTTGATGCAGCTTCATCTCAATTACATGTTCTGGTAACATGCAAGATCTGTGGTCTCACTTGTGCTGTATACATTTTTGACACTTGGCTGCATACTAGACACCATCACATAAATGATTCTAATAAGCAAGCAGGTAACAAAGTAAGTGTAAAGCTTGGTTGGTTAAAAAGGTTGGTTAATTATGAGACTGGTGAAGCAAAATTTATATCTTTTAGCAACCAACACAGTTTACATATATGTAGTGTTTATATTTACTGCATTTTTGGAAGAGGTACAAGTAGAACCCATCAGAACCCAAAATGATGATGTCCCTTATCCAAACAGAAAGACAAAACACAAACTTAAAATATTTAGTAATATTCAAATTATACTGTAAATAACAAAAAACATTTTTTTATGTAATACACATTCTTATGTCAGCTTTTACTTGAGAAGGGTCCCCAAATATTGGTGGCCAGATGTATTAAAAAATGCCCATGAAGACCTAAAGGCCGTTGTAAACAGGAATGGCAAGGAGAAAAATTACTTTTTTGGGGGGACATTAAACAATCAACATTTTTTTAAAGTTTAGTTATCAGCATTGGGCCACAACTTTTAGACTGATGCCTTTGTTTGTCTGCTACAATCTCACATCAATGACAGCCATGTCAGTATAAAAATTTGCAAGTTTTTTGCATGATTATAAAACAAGATTACTAAGTGGTATTGCATCAAAAAGTACATTTTTTAACTTGTTCTTTGTGGAAGTAATAGCTTAAAATCACGTATAATAATAACTTTTGCCACTGATAACTGACTAAAATGCCTGTCACAACTTCCTGTACTGAATCTAAAACCTAATAGATACGGTAGGTTATGACCCGGCTTTCACTATACTAATTTTCAATTGTGTTTCTAAGACTGATGGATTCAGAAATGTAAAAGGACTCCTGTTTCTTTCAGAACCTCTAAAGAAACGCAGATTCTAATTGCTTTCAAAAGAGATTGAGATTCCAGACCTAAAACCGAGTATACAGGTTTACAGCTGCATTGAAAGCAAAAACCACACTGTTTATAAAATGTTCTTTTTAATCAGGATGCATGAAAATGTTTCTGACAAATGAACCTTTACTATTGTGCATCTAGTTGTGTAATAGAACTTTAAAGCCTTCTGTCAAGCATATCACCACATCTTTGAAAAAATGAACAAATTTAGTAAAATTATGATACAGTAGGGCACACTGCCAAACATTTATTAAAAAAAAAGACTAGGTTTTACACACACTTTAAAGAACACCAGGTATATTTCTCTGCAATATTTTCCAAAATGGTCAAGATACCATTCTTTCCAGGCTACAGCAGGAAAATAGTTGTGCCATTTGTGGATATATTGTGAAGACATTCTTAAATCAAATATATTTATTTGCTAATTTGTTTTATATTTGCTGGCAAATATGTCTGATGCATAGGGCTTGATTTATTAAAACTTTCCACTGCTGGAGAGGACACACTTTTATCAGTGAAGCTGGATGATTCAGCAAACCTGGAATGGATTTCTTTAAGTTATGTGTTGTTAGCACATTTTGTAAATTCTGGATCAGATCTATTCCAGGTTTGCTGTGTCACTCACCTTTACTAATAAAAGTGTATCCTTCCATAATGTACCTCCCATAATGACCATTTAGACCAAGGTTTAAAACTTGAGTAGGTAGGCTAACATGGGTGAACCTAGGTAATCTCGAAATCTGTAATAGATTTGGTCCAGGAATAAAAATCTTTGCCAACTAACAGCAACAATTTTAAGAAATCCATTCCAGGTTTGTTGGTTCCCCAACACTTCTGGCACCCTTCCCTGACAAAGGGTTCTTCACTATTGCTGTGTTTAATGTTCCCTTAAGCAAAGGATGATGATCAGATTGGAGCCTGTGCAGTGGAGAAAGCTAAAGGGAGTTAGTGGATGCTGAGCTCTGCACCACTCTGTCACTCTGGGGACTTTTGCTTAGAGTTTACTTTTATTTTCCTAGGAATGTACCTAGTGTATCTTATGTAATAGGCACCTGCACACTGAATACTGTGGAATGTTCTTCTCACTCTTTAGTTTGGTTTAGGAATCAGTTAAGAAGTTTGGCGCCACATCCCATTTTCCTAAACATTTTAAGCACCTGAAAAACATTTTTAAGACTGCTCTTTCTGAAGGACCAGTACAAAAATCTTGGGGACCGTGCTGCAAGGCATCTAGATTTTTATCCATAAAATGAATGAAATGCATTGAAACCTTCATCTAAATACCGCTGGCATCAAAATTATGTATGCGGGAGCCGGCGACATGATACATCAAGTAACATAGTCTGAAATGTACCAGTCTCACAGTTCCTGAGAAAGTAGATTTTGTGAAACGTGTCAAACTATTGATGAGACTACAATGTGTACAAATGTTTTAGAATTTTATACCTGCTGCCATTCAGCCACTAGAGGCAGCTGCCTCTACTTCTAACCACATTGATCTAAATATCTCTGAAGATTCTCGGAAACTTTTAGGAGGTTTAGATCCCTTTTTCCTGGAGCAACCTTGACAAAATTAATATATACTTTCTATATATTACTGAGACATCCCTGGTTCTCTTCTTAATTTCACCCAATGCCTTGTTTGCCTTTATATTTCTACCTGTGTTTTACATGGTTCTCATAATCCCCTGAGAAAGCCCATAGGGCAAAACGCGTCGGGTCCTGGGACCTCTTGTAAAGAAAAAGATATGTTGATGTTCTGAAACCCTGACCTTAAGTGGTAATATGAGAAGTCTGTCTAGTAAGACTAATGATCCAACTCACAAATTACATATGGCTGGTATCATAGCAATTTCTAATCTTTGATCTTTGTTTTTGAATTTGAAAATTTCGAAAATTCTAAAGCTCTTAAAAAGTACATTGGTGAATGAATACATTTATACATTACCAATACATTTAAAAAAAACTCTTGTTTCCTTTACATTTTTTCCTATACTAAGGGGATGACAGTTTAGAATTTTATCAGGAAAGCACATACATACAAGCCCTATCCATATCTACCTGAGACTACAACATAAATATTTGAATAGATGATGTAAGTATTATATATGGATGTATATTATATATTACTCCTTGAGTTTTTAAAAATACAATAAATTAGGTTCTTATAAATCTTAACAAACAACAGGTGGTTGTGAATTATATGGAAGTTACTGTAAAAGTCAAATCTGTTTTTTTTTTTTTTTTTTTTGTAGTAGTGATATTTTTATAGCTGCATGCAACATAAAATTAACAATAACAATCCCTGTACTCTTGCAAAAAAAAATCTTTCCCAAAATGAAGCAAGATAGTTGATAACACTATCAAAATTTTCTGTATCTCTATGATCCTTCATGCAGCAAAGACATACAGTCATCTGAAAGAGTTAAGATGATGTTAAACATGACCACAGTTAATATATATTTATATGTTTCTTATATCATATTTTATTCTAATAGCACCATGTATATTATAGATGTGGATCTTCCTGGGGATCCTTTTATTCAGTTGTATTGTAATGTTACTAGTACAAAGTGTTTTTTTCCACTTCTTCCCCAGGGATACTGTTATATGAATTGCCATTACTTTCCATTGGCGGTGAAATGCTAATAATATCATGGAGGGGAATATTCTCATGATATTCCATCAAACAGAATTTGCATAAAGTAATATGCAAAGTAACTCTTGGGAATCTGTTGTACATTTTTTATTCAGTGAGAAACTTGCTGTGCTACATCTTGTCCATATAAAATATTCTGATATATTGGAAGTCTTCTCTAAGCACTACATATAAACTAGGTGATAGAAAAGTGATGGAAAATCCTATTTTTGCTCTTACACTTTGCTTCTAACAGTAAGAATTTATCATTGACACAAAGGCTGAATTCCCACTCCATGACTATATTTCATTTTAGATTTTGACAAGCTTAGCTTGATTTGAGGTTGTATCTTTATATTTACTTTTAAACTAACAATTGTATAATGGTTAACAACACTGCTTACATATGGGACTCAGAAACAAGAAAACAAGAGATTTTATTATTGCTCTCAAACACCAACTGTACAAGCTGGCTGTGAAAATGACCTTTTGCAAACATTATAATTTGAGAAACATAGAAGGTCAAAAATAACCTTTTGTATTCAACACACTCGCTCCAATTTATATGTTTTTATCAGGCAGCATACAAGTGTAAAAGTTTAAATACACAGAACAAGCACACAATATATATATATATATATATATTTATATATATTTAGCACTGCAGTAATTGGTATCCCAATTACCAAACTATTAGACTGCTTCAGCAATGCTGTTTCTATTGAAAGTTACACTAGTTTGGTATCCGCACTTTATTACTGATCTGTCTGTAGTGATGTTAGTTAAGTCTCATCTCAAACCTTTGCTACATAGCATCTTTGATAATGATAGTCACTCCTTATCTTTGTAGCTGCCAAATGCCAGTCACACACCTAAAATACATGGTTGAACTAGTTGCACTGCAATAAATACAATGACATGCTTGTGTCTAGTCTATGGACTAATAATAGGTTTAGGTTATGACACTATGATAAATGTTGGCTTCTGTCACACTAATGGGAATTATAGGATCATTATAGGTTGTTTGTGAAAATCTAGGGGTAAAGTAAAGAGAATTACTCACTTTACCTATACTAACACTCTATACACACTCTACCACAGTCATGGGGAGTAAGGTATGACGAGGAACAGAGGGAAAATCTTCCACTTAGAATACTTTTATGGAGACAGCTGTTTAATAAAGGATTTTAGAAATTCATTCAATAATGTTCATGTGTGTCTACAAGACAGAAAACAAATTGTATCTCCCAGATGAAACAGAAATGGCAAAAGGAAAACTGACAGAGGTTTTAGTATCTCATGATCTATTAAAGGTTTTAGCTTTTGGTTGATTTTGGATATTCAATAAAGCTAAACTCTAGCAATAGCTTTATTTTTCTTCACTTGAAGAGAGTTATTGTTGGTGCAGAATTAGTGCTCCACTTGAGTTTTTTCTGCATTCCATATATCATCCAATACAAGCTCCAGCAACACCACAACCTCCGTCTTATTTTTCGGTTGATGTAATAACAGATCCATCAAGCCCTGTACCCCCCTACCTTTGCTGCACACAGCTCACCCCTGTTATCTGTTGCTAGCTCATTGTTCTGTCAATGTGATCTTATAGGAATTAGGGGAAAATTAGTTCCACTTACACAGACTGGATGGGATATGGTGATGGGTATATTGCCATGGTGTTTTGCTCCACCTGCCAAAATCTGTAGTTAGAGATGCAGCCAGTGAAAATGACATCCTTGGCTGTAAACAAATCAAATTTTCAAAGAGTAAGAGTTTTTAAAGAGGAAAGAGATTTAGGTTAAGAAGGCAGAAGATTCATAAAGGTTATCTTGATCGTTGTTTTAAATGTTATTATTTAATCAGTAGTGGCTCACAAGGTAGTGGCTTATAATATAGTATGCCATTTACTTAAAGTACTTAAAGTGCACATACAGGCATGCTTTTACTCCCAAACCCCCTCTCCCCCTCCAGAGTTTGTCCTGGAAATATTTTTTTACCCTGCTTATATGTTATCTAGCAAGAGCTAGCCTATGACAATATAACTAGGTTGTAAAACTTTACTGTAGATACTATACAGCAATTTTTCTTGCACATGACTGGTTGAAGTCAACAAACGTTTCATCCTATTTACTAAGATAAGGGAAATATCCCATGCAAAGTGAGCAGCCAACATCACTTTAGTAAATCAACCCAAACTCAAAGTTGAAAACACAGTGGAGCTGTTATTATATTTCTTTTATCAGGAGGAAAGCTTACATTATCATGTCTGTAAATGCTATAAATTTCATAAATCAATGTATAAACATTTTGGTAGATTTATATACTAATAATCAGCAACATCCATGCATGATATGTATTGTTTCAGTCCAAGATGTCTACATACATTATGTGTCCAGTCTACATTGTTTTAAATAAGATACCATCTGGCCTGCACTGCATGGAAGAAAAGTTCACATTTCACCTGCAGAGAATGATTATGGGCATATGCCTTTTACTCACTGAATATTCTTATATAGAAACCCTTCTGTACATTGGTCTTGTCAGAGAGCAGCAGGTGACAAATGGTTTTGTTCAGAATTTGGAGTACTTTAATCAAAATTGACATTGACAAATGAGCTGAGGCTATAGTTGTCATTATATAGATATTGCATGGAATTTATGAGTATGGCGGAACATGCAATCCTTTATGCACATATGATTTTGAGATGCTTGAACTAAAAATATGACTCACATCTCAACTACCACATTTCAAAAAAGGTATTTTCATGTTTATTTCTGAATGGAAATTATTCCCATTCATCTAAACTATTTCAAAAAGTAGTACTTTAAGAAGCACTGAAATATTGCTAAGGTTATATGTTTGTAAATTGACTTTCCCCATAAGTGATATTAGAAACATGTTGGCAACTGAGCTTCCTTATCTACTGACACACAGATGGCATGACAATCTAAATTAGTACATTAGAAAACACAACTTCAAATAAAAATAAAAAATAAGTAGCTGTGCAGTGAAAGTAATGAAATATTGGAAGAGGAAATGTGAATCAAAAATCACTCCTGCTCAGCCTATTTTGTTATGTCAAAGTGAGCAAGTAATTAATAAAAGGCAATGTGGGGCCTAGCATTGACTCCTTAGCTGTATAGGCCAACTATCCTCGTAAAAAAGATGAGACTTGTAAAGAATATATTCACATGTAAAAGGTATCAGTAAGATACAAATGCTACATTATTCCTATTCAAATACACAATGGTCACCATGGTAAAATCTTACATTACTATAGAAAATCACCTCAGTAATTATTCTTAAGGTAAAGGCCATTTCATCAAAAGCTGCATGATGTAATAAAGTATCAGCGGCTTAGTAGGTCACCAAGGGTTCAAGTATTGATTATCTGCTTTCTATAACTTTAAGCTTTGACACAGGTCATTGCTATCTCAAATGGTTGTCTTTGAACTCATTGTTATCTGGAATTCCAGACAAGATTTCCTAAGCTGCATTGAGGGGATACACATAACTTGATGGCCACCTAAAAATAGTTTAGCACATTTATAAAAAAATATACTATAGATGCATATGATACAACAGACTGGCAACACCAGAACTATAGGTATATTTGGATCTGTCACGTCGAATTTTTTGTGAATTTTGATTAAAAAAGTCCTGAAATATAATAACCTCATTTCCGTGCACACCATTACTTACTATGACCATCCAACAAGCATTAGAAATTGCAGCAGGTATCTTAAGCCCACCTCATTTCCTGTTTACAAAGACCTTTGAGCCCAATACTCTCCATCTGTGCCGTACCTTTCACCCATGCCTCTGACTATGCGGTTTTATTGTAATTGTTTATAAAATATACAATATATTCTCAGTGTAACAATGTATTGGTACATTGTAATTACTACTCATTAAAATGTAGATACAATGTTAGATTTGCATATGACATTTCTTGTAGGGAACAAATTAAGTAAAAAAGCATGCTTTCATTTTTATGAAATGTATTCTACATTCTCAACAACCTTATACAGATCTATTTAACACCCCCCTCCCATACACACACTTCTTGACTAATAATTTAAATTTTTTTATTTACTTTTTTTATTTTTTTTTTGCTTTGTAAGAAAGTAATTTCATTATTTCCCAGAATCATCATTTTAGTGTGATTATGTATGTAAAATTAGTTGATTAGTAGATTAACCTATTTGAATGCATGGGAATTTCAAACATGGGCTTTTAAAGCCTCAGGTTAAATGTTGGGGAAAACGTCCGTGTAGACTAAGCCTAAATGTAGTGAAGCCGGTGATTCAGCGCAAGAACCAATAAACTAGCATTTGAAGAAAAAGAACAACAATGAAAGCCTGCACATTTCCTTCAGGAACAGATTACATTATAATATTTTTTGAGCTGGGGATGAACTGTTTGTTTACATTCTAGAAATAAGCTCTCTCTCATTTAAGTCTATTAAGCATTAGCCCGTGAGGGGTAAACCATTTCTGAAACCAAAAATATGCCATCTCAATTTATTTCTGAATAAATTATGAAGATCATATTAATTATTGCAATCCTGTGTATAAAACAGTTTAATCTTACAGTGCATAAACAGAAGGCGAGCAGTGGGGCAAAGGATAAATAACATTGAAGAAACCTTTTACATTGTATCTTTTTTGATTAGAGAGGAGATGCAATATTGCTTAGCAGCCGAGAAAGTAATTACATGGATTTGCATCATAATTTCCCCCCATGGTCCAGAAAATCCTTAAACACTGTGTTTACAATGCATCTCATGCGTACAAAAGATTTACTGGAACAGTTTTCCGAAACCATTAATATCTCAAGCGATTCTGCAGAATGTTTTCTGAACCATAGCCTGGCCGTTTCACACTTATCTAATCCTAATGAATCGAGTGCATCACAGTGAGTGCTTTTCAGAAGGTTACGCTTTTATGGCCATTAATTCGCTCAATATGAGATATATAATAAAAGACATTCCCTGGTTTTCAGCTGTGATGTCATATACACAGTCTTGGCATGATCATCAAGTACACCATCCAAATACACTACTTCTAGATCACTCACAAAGCTCTAAATGAGCCTCACTTAGTGGAACTGCTGCTTCTGCCAACTACTGCCCAGAAAAAGAACCGACTTTATAAATAATAAACATTATATTATTGATCATTTTGGTAACTTTTTTCTTTCTTAAAAAAAAAATACAAAGCTCTAACAAATGTGTTTTGTGCTTTCTATCTGTAATTACATTTTTATGTGTACACTGTGCATTGTTGAAGATATTCGGTGAGAGAAATAAGGCAAAATGAAAAGCCATGTCTTTTTCCATAATTAGAAGTTTATTTATGAAATGTCTGCTAGCTTAGCAGTTGTGTTGGTTTCAAATAAATTGCTTTAAATAAATCAGGTTATAGCAGAGACAAAAATGCTGCCATAAGTGACCTCCCCTATCATAAAGGATAATTGCTCGGCTGTCATGATCACCCTCTTGCTTTAATGTTTGCATCTATGACCTGATATAACCACATCAGGACTTCTAGATCTTCTCTGGCTCCCCTCATCTGCAAGTTTGTTTCTGTTAAAGATTTGTAAAGATTTGAAAGTATTGAAGCTAGAACGTCAGCATTTTAGGAGGTTAGCAATGACAGACCCATTTTATCTCAATCATACATTTTTTTAATGTGTATAATGTATAGCTCAAACTTTTTTTATGTAGTTTTTCATTGAGTGTCGAAGGATTATTATCCCTGCTAGGTAATTTTTTGATGTCTTTGTAACACTGTGGACATTTTCCTTAACTTCCTATTACATAAATACAACAGGAAGTTAAAGGAAAACTCTAAAAGTAAGGGGAATTCACCACTTAATGTATCCAAAACAGGTGTCCCTACTGAATGTCCTGAATACAACTCTAAAATAGTGTCTATCTATAGACTTTCTTTCATGGTACAATTGGTGAATCTGATCATAATTGGTACAAATATGGCAATAAAAAATGGAGGGAAGAACTAATTCTTTGATATTCTATACAAACTATAAAAAAGGGTTTAATTTTAAGCCTATTAATTCAGATAAAACAGGTAAGTATTGCACTTATACAACCTGTCTCTGTAATAGCGCCTGTAAACCACCAGATATGCAGAATGAAGAAGGTTCATGCCCACATCGAGAGTATTCACAGTAAAGAGTAGTGTTGGTCTAATATCTCACTCTTCGATTCGACAGGTATTTGATCGAATAGGGGGATATTGTTCGGGTGATTGAATGCCGAATTTGAACGCCATTAAAGTTAATGGTAGGAAAATTCAGGTTATTTTTCGGGACTGAGAAGGACTACAAGAGCAATCAGGGGAGCAGAGCTGACAGCTCCACTCCACTGATTGCTCTTGTAGCTCATTACTAGTTGTACGTGTTCTTGGATAGAGAAACTCTATCCAGGAACAGGGATAGTGCTCCCTGATTGGCTGAGGAAAGCTTTCCCCAGCCAATCAGAGAGCACTAGAGGTCTTAAATGGGGAGACTTGTCCCCATTTAGCCTCTAGTGCCGGGGATCGCAAACTGCTCTCAATGAATGTGGCCGCATTTATTGAAAAGATCCCCAGCACTGGAGGCTAAATGGGGACAAGTCTCCCCATTCATTCACCTCTAGTGCCCTGTAATTGGCTGGGGAAAGGAAAATCCTGAAACGCTTGAGCTGTCATCAGGGTTTACCTTTCCTCAGCCAATCACAGAGCACTAGAGGTGATGAATGGGGAGACTTGTCCCCATTTAACCTCTAGTGCCCGGGAATCCCACACTGACTGGAGGATTCCCACAGCTGTGCAGCCATGGGAATCATCCTGTCATTGTGGGATAACCTGTAAAAAAATAAAAGTCACAAATCACATACATTCAATAAATTACTTTCACATTAATTTTTTTGTTTAACACATTTTTTTACACACTAATTTGCGGCGGCGCATCCCGTGTTTTTCGGGTCAGGTCTTTACGAATTCGAACAGCTATATTTGGGTTGAGGACAACCCGAATTCGAACATCAACACTGGTAAAGAGAACATTTTCCATAAAAACAAATTACCACTATTTTACCAGCAACCAACCCAAAAACAAACTCTTGTAAGCATGCTCTCTTTCAACCATCTGTATGCTGGGTTGTACAGCAAGCCATTCATTATGTCACCTGGTCTTTCCATCTAGCATCTACCATGCCGCTAGTTGGTAACATATTCTTTATCCACAGGCTGGACTTTACTGCTGACCAGAAATCATAAGTCTTTTTCAACTTGTATATCTGGCTGCTTACTGGCACTATTACAGAGAAAGATTGCATGAATGCAATACTTATGTGTTGTTATATTAATAAATACTGTGAATGATCTCTGTGCAAGGTCTCTCTGTTTCCCCACTTTAGTTCTCCTAATTTTTTTTAACAGCAATTTTGAGACCTGGTATGCTTTTTCAGGTAATGTATTGATGTATATGGTTAGCAAAAATTTTAGGACGGTACAATCTTATTGATGGATGATAAAGTTTTGCCTAATTGAATTTTTATGGGGACACTGACAAAGAAGTTCAATCTCTTGTTGCTGCATTCACCATATGCTGTCCGTCACCTAATTTACAGAACACTAATATAGTACATATAGTACATAGTATATATTTAAAGATTTGCCATTGGGTGGTTAAATCTGTCAGATGTATAATATTAAAATTGTCCTTGTAACCCTAAACTACTCAGTTGTCTTAAAGAAAGAAGAGAATTCAAAATCTTGTAAAACAACATCAATCTCTATCACACACTCCTTTTTAATCCAAATAGTTTGAATGGACTTTTGTTCCTGAATAGTTCATGGCAAATTTCTCTTTTAACCTTTTAATATACTTATTCTTTTTACAGTAAACAAAAACCAGAGTAGATTGGCTGAACTACGGACATTATTAGCTAGCTTGCTAGTTTAGTTATATTACGTTTTCTAATTACCTGGTTACTGATGTATTAGTGACATATCATACTATAGACACTTGGAGTTTCTGAATTTTATAGCTGGTGACAGTTACAGTACTAAAAAAAAAATCATGAATATAACTATCTCCATCTCTCATAGCAAACATTATATATTGTATTAATGAACTTGTGACAGCTTTCACTAACTCACTAAAGTCATTTAGGAAGCCCTACAACATAAATTGAGCTATACAGTTTGCTGTCACATTATATTTCAATCATGCATTCTTTCTGCCTACAATATATGATAGAATGACACACATAACGAGTGATACATTCATGAAGTCAATGATTCTTGATAACAGTATATAAAGATAATATATAATAATAATATCCAAAGCTTTTATTAAATAGGTCAGAATTCAAACTTTTTCAAGAGTCATACCATCCAAAAACATTTCAATAGTGGGTATATTTTGTCAAGTTTATCTAATCACTGTCTTTTTACAGTATATTTCTTAAAGGTATCAGTCAGAAATATATATGGGTCCAGTTTCCAGGTGTATGTGTGTATTATTGTTATTATTATGATTACATCTGATCTTCAATATAAATCTAATCCCTTTCCAGGTTAACTAATCATTGGCAGTAAGAAAACAAACAGAAAAATAAACAAAAAAAAAAAACAGTGTGAGCCACATTGTTATTTAATGTAGCTTGAAATAAATTTAAATATATTTACTGTACCAGCCAAAGACTAGCTGGAGAAAAGTTTATTTACAAACCAGTAAAAGGTACCTTTCAATTTTAATTGAACTTTGAAAACTAAAAGTGACACTGATCAGTATAGCTGAGTGAGCCTCATTATTTCTCATATAGGCCATGTTGTGTGAACATTGATTCTGTGCCAAAGTATATTGCTCTAACCGTTTCTCCATCAGAAAAGACAGCTAAACAGGCCAGCACAAAGCAGAAATGGTTTACACTTTACACCTGTGTTTATGTGATTGTGTTGTTTTACCCTGGAGTCACTATAAAGTAGATCTAAAGCAACACATTTAATCTTCACCTTTAGAACGTGCACAAGAAATTACGGAGCAGCATGAGACTATAATATAGACAATCGGCCCCAGATTGTGTTTTTATAATTAGGGAAATAAAAGCAAAGGGAAAATATTTTATGATCGATTTACACTAACTGCTTCAGTTCTTTACTAGAACCTAGATACTAGATACTAGAACTAGATACCATTCTAAAGATAGTTATTTTCTTCTTCAAAACTAATTTAAAAGCAGGATGAAAAGAACAGCTGCTAAATAATACAGTGGAAACAATTAACACTTTCACCTATGTGAATTGTAATGAGAGATATTTCAACAAATTACCAACACCTTTGAAATTAATGGGTCTGACTGAACAGAGATTATTCACTTATCAATGTGTTTGTTTATTTAGCTTGGGGAATACTATGATTGTCTTCTAAAAACAGGTCACAAGCAATTATTTCAGAAGACATAGAGTACAAGGAGACATGTGTGGCACCACTAAATTCCATAACAACTATTTTCCAGATCAAGGCTAAGCTTTAGTACCCGATACATTAAAAATAGGCTGCAGAGCAATAATGTAACACTGATTAATAGGTAAGGTAAGATTACAAGATAAATTTAAGGCTTGATTAGGTATATTTGAACCCAACAACATAGTTATATGTTTCAGTTCACCAGTTCACCAGGTGCCATGACTATGGACTTTGTGAAGCGCTGCATAATATGTTTGCACTATATAAATACTGTGTATTATTATTAGTAATAATAATAATAATAATAATGGCTGCATTCATTTTTATAAAGCATTTTTCTGCCAGCAGAGAAAAATATCTGTTGACCTTCCCTAAAATCTAGCACGCTAGCAACTCTTTATATACATAATATAAGTAAAGTAATGATATCACATTTAACATATAAAAGAGGTTCACTCTTTAGTGCATATTGATTTGGACTGCAGATGTAGTAATGGAGACTGGTCTCATGCATTACATCATTAGCAAGGAAGGGGAATTTGCCTGAATAATGTTTACAATTTAGAAATACTATAGAAAAAAGAAGAGGTATAATGGGCAGCCCAGGGTGATGATGCAATCTCTCCATTGATACAATGCAGAGAGTTAGCATTGTCACTAGCATTCGCTAGCACATCATTCGCTCTGGATCACATGGTTTTGAAAATGTTACATTATTTGTTGGTTGCAGCAGATAAATTCTGTTACTTGGTGTGCTATGTTTCAAATGTATTTATACTTTGTTCTCCATTCTTTTGTGAAGTCTTGAGCAAAGGAATTAGCTTCTTAGTTTCAATGATTCCAAGATGCACTGGCTAACAAGAATTACAAATCTCAAAAAATTCCTGCCAAGCTTCTATACTACTCCAAGTTACTTCAAAGAGCCTTGGACGCAGTACAGCATTTGTTCTCACAATAGAATGATACTCAGTCTCAAATCATTGTTTATCATACCCTATTTTAGCTTTTAGGAAGAACAGTGATCAGACAACGAAAATAAATATCTGAATTTCTTCACATAATGTGTCTTTCTAAAAGTACATCTATACAAAAAACATTTTTTTTTTGATGAGGTGGGACTCCTTGTCAAGTTTTTATTACAAAAATGACTCATGCACTAAAATGAATAAAATAGTTAGGATAAAATTATCAAATATAAAACAACCTAGAAAAAGATTAATATGTTACCACATTGTTGTTTGTGTCTGCACTGCAGAGACCTCATGATTTGTCATATTAAACAGGATGTTAGGAGAAAGGGGATACCAGACCAAGAAATAGGGGGTCAAATGGCCCCAAATTGGAAAAATGACCCAATAGTAAAAATTGAGCCCCAGCCTAAAAATTGGACTAAACCCTACCCTACTGTAAACAAAACAAAAAAATGTTGCTATACATACATTTTAATGCCTCCCAGCTACAGAAATGTCCTGTGCAATCTAGGTGCAATGTCCTGTGATCTAGGTGAGACAGTCTTTGTATAGTAACCCAACAGGCCACACTACCCACCCATCCTTATAAGTTTAGATGATACCCTTTTTTTGCCCAGCTAATGTTTTAAAAGCTGTAAGCTTTCAGGAAGACTTGGACCTGAAGATCAAAAGGGTTTAACCCATGCAGGGGGTCTCCACTGCAAAGGTTAATAGTTTTTTTTTTTTTTGTCGTGGCAATAATAAAACCTGGGCAAAACTTGCCCTACTCCACTCCCCCACTTTATTAGGCTGGTCTTACGCAGCCATGCAAGAAACCTTGTTCCCATCAGTCTATGAGCCTATGAGGAACTTCAACATTATGTAATCTAGAAAGCTTTTCTTTTATATTTTAATTCCAAAGTTCTTGCATTATTAGATGCCTAACTTGGTATAACACCCTATTTCTATATTTGTGAATTGGTCATTTTAAAAAGAAAGAAAAATTGCCACATGATAAAAAAAAATTCTTAGTAATCTGAGTCACATATCTTTATTGTAAAATGTAAGACCTGGTGCTAGATATTTCATGCATACCACAACATGCCTATTCTGGGTTCCAAAAATCATATATATAATATATATATATATATATATATATATATATATATATATATATATATATATATATATATTTATACTTTTATATATGTGGTATTGTTAAATTTTGTTCGAGCTATTTTCCATCTGAATATCTGAATACAGCTCATCAGCTTTTCAAATTGCACTATTCCATGACTATTAAAACTAGGAAATGACTAATATCTCCCATAAAAAGACTTCAACATAATCAGCTTGATTCAAGGATTAAGTGCAGACATTGACAGTGTACATGGACAGCTGCACCACCAGTGTACATTTGTGTAAGTATATGGATGTAGTTTCATCATATAACAGATAATGTTATATCAGTCATATCATTCCTTGTCTCACTGGGTGGTTAAAATAAATTATTATGAAGTCACTAATAACATCTCTAAATAACCCAAAAGCTGCTAAAAAGTTGAAACTCAATGTCATTAGATTGTGGTGGGATTTAAACTCGGCTAGGACTTATTACTGCAAGACTGTCATACAGATCATTAGGACATCCTGCTGCCATAAAAATGACTCCAGGCTCAGTTGCTGTGTACAAACAGACACTGAATTAGTTTCTGTTTCAGCCAGGGTTATTTTAACTCATTATACTATAAAACGTGGAAATTATAAACATCAAGATATTTAAAAAAAATAAAGTGCCCAGAAACAGGCAGTAGCGGTTGCCAGTGATTTGTCTTATTAAATATGTTCACTGTGTGTTCGTAGATCGATAGTAGTAAATCAATTGCATCTAACAAGTCTATGGGGATGGGATGTGAATCCTGGTATTACAGTCTGGCTATTTTTAGGGTTTTTAGGCCTATATATATATATATATATATATATATATATATATATATAAGGGCATCTGAAATTTGGTACTGCTATGGATACTTGATAATGCTGATGGATCAACGTGGACAGGTTTAGTTTGCTATGTGTTCAGCAAAGGTTTGCCAAAGCCATTGGTTAGGAATAGTGTTGGTCAAATAGCTCACTATTCGATTTGTTAGCTATTCACTCGAATGTAGCAAAATTATTCGGGTGGTCGAATGTCAAAGTCGAACACCATTAAAGTCAATAGGAGAAAAATTTGGGTTTTTTTCAGCACTGTGTAGAGCTTCTACAGCCTCCAAACAGATGTAAAAAGATACATTATAAAAGGATACATAAAAAGATACATTGTAAAAAGATACATAAAAAGATACATTATAAAAGGATACATAAAAAGATACATTGTAAAAAGATACATAACACTATTACATACCCCTGTACTTCACATGAAGAATAAAGATCACCTGTCACATCAATATTAGGATAAAGCTAGGTACACACTTCCAATAATTTATGTTAGAAAATGAACGATTACGACCGATCAACGATTATGCGCGATTGTACTTGAACAATCATATTGTGCACAACTCTGTAAATGCTGTAACAATATGATTGTTCATATATAATCTACCAACAGTGTCCACACGCTAGATACAATCGTTTGAACGATGCAGGGAGGGACATGTAAAGGAGAAAGTGTACCGCAGAAACATGCACGATCACTGAACGACCGTACACACGATAGATAGTGAAAGATCGTCGGCCAATCAGATCCATTGTGGCGGTCGTTCATTTCCAATGACAATCCTCGTTCGTCGGCGTCACCAGCCCAGTGGGGGGAGATGTGCATGGGGTGCAGAGTCTAAGTAACAGGTCAGTCTTCTCCAGAGCCTTTAGAGGTGAGGATGTTGTGCAGTGAGCTGTTGCAAGGTTGCAGCCCCGTGCCTGCCAAGGCAGATGACAACTAACTAGCAGGAACAAAACGTGATGCTGGAGCGAGAGCTAGAGAATGGTCAGACAAGCCAAAGGTCGGGGCAGGCAGCGATCAGGAATAGTCAGGAAACAAGCCGGGGTCGGTGCACAAACAAGTAAGGAACAGGAGGCCCAAACTGGAATAGCGGAAACCTGGGAGAAGAATCAAAAAGAACTCCTTGTCCAGGCAACTTTCTGTTGCCAGCAACTTCCTTAACCCCCTAACCGCTAAGCCCGTAATTTCTCGCACTAAATATTTTTGCTGTTTTGGTTAAACCCGTATTTTTTCGCCTACACTAAAATCCCCACTTACCTGGTCCCACTGTGCTAATCCAGCGTCGGTTCCGTGTTCCAGCGTCGGGTCCATGTTCCAGCGTCGTCCTCCAGCGTCGGGTGTCCCTCTCCTTAAAAGAAAAAGCCGTCATGATATCTACTAGAACCCTATTCGGACATATTTCTGTAAGTTACAGGTCTACAATTTAAAAAAAAAAAATTTCATGAAAACCTGTGACGCTTTTGGAACAGAAATCTAGAAATCAGTGTAACGCTCAGGTGGTTAAAAAGGGGATGTCATGTGATGAATATGAGTCATGTGAGCCGCAGACTCTTAACTCACCAGCAGAGGGAGTGCTGGTGAAGAGACAGTCTAAGATGTTGTCACATGCGTCCCAGTAGATGGCGTGCATCTGCGGAACACTCTAGTCCTCTGATCAGCAGTCACATGACCTGGACCAGGAGGCGTGCAAGGAGTTGAATCCTGAAGCAGACTTGGTGCTGGCAGCAGGGGAGTGCGAGGTGGGTGAGCCTGAAGGAGGCACAGGGATCTGTGACATTCAGTGTTTCTGCAACATGAAAGCTGTGCTTTCAATATGGCAGATTTTGGTAAGTGTATCTTCTTTCAGATGGCAAGACCTGGTTTAGTCATTTTAAACAGTTAGAGGAAGGGCAAAGGTAAATAAATGGATAGGCAAAGTTTCAATGAGATGGGATTAAGGACATTGTATATAGTTACCATCATTTTACTGAACTTCAGCTTTTTTATTAGAAAATGTTCAAGTATTGAATCAAATGAATGAAACTGTTGCAAGGTATTGTAAAATATGAGAAATGTATTCCTGCAGACTCATAGTTACTGATAGGTCTGCTTGCAATTCAAAGAGCCGAATTCACCACATACAACATAGTATATATATCGATTTACATTACTGGGAGTGGTGGAGTGAATCATACCTCTGCCTTTGTATCTGTTTTTACAATGATATGAAAAAACAGACAAAAATGCTAATTTTACAATTCACTGAGCTTGGCAGTGTACTGGAGTGAATAATCTACCTCGCAGAATTGTTGTTTAGTAATTTACTTTTTAGACACTGTTTTAATGGCAGTGACAAAAAATAAGAAAGGGCTAGTTTATCATGGCTGAAATACTGGAGATAGTATCCAAGTAAAGCAGGAAAGGTAATGTGGTATAGACATTGGTTATCTACAGCAGGATACAAGGGAGATAATGCTAATAGAAAAAAAGGTCAATGTGTGAAGCCACTTGAAATAAAAACTAGAGAGCAGTCCTAAAAAAATGTGCCCTTGCATAAAGCAGAAATAAACAGTTCTTTTGCTATGTTTTACTCCAGCAAATACTTATGTTAATAACAGATCTCTTTCTTAGTAAATACTTCAAGTTAATGCCATAGTAAGTTTTGTGCCAGCCTTGCACGTGCCACTACCAATAGAAAATAGTAAGTCATACAAGTAGATGAGGAGAAATGAGACAGCTATTGATATTAAGATAAGTAGACAAACACAGTAGGAAGTCTGGAGAGAGCAATAGTGAATGTGTGCAGAATGTAAATGGTCGTAAAGAAAAGGCACACTGGGGAAGATGCATAAGACAAATTACATTCAAACTGTAAAACTTCCCTAGATCAGAGGCACAGCTACTAAGAGCTGTATATGAAAAAGATTGTTTGGAAGCAAACTCAATGTCCTCAAACATATGAATTATGAAACAATATATGAAAAATTGCCATGGATTTCTGGAGGTTTACAACTGAAATAGAGTGAATTTAGTGAGATGTTATTGTTTCAAACACTACTCCAAAAATGAATGTTTTAAACCTGTTTTGCTTACTTACAGAAAATTATATTTAAAATAAAATGAAGTAGAAAAGAAAAAAACTCTGTTTTATATACTGTGTCATATAGCCTATCAAGTTATTAAGCAGATGTACTGAAATTCCGTGTACAATAAATACATACTAATGCCCTTTGCAGGAATCTGTGTTAAAATCGATTTTACTAGCCTATTAGAAAGTTAGAAACAGTTTAAACCAGACCCTACACTTACATATATGTACTTACCATATGTAGTTGAAAAGCATTTAATAAACAGATCAAATCCTGATCTGTCTTGACCTAATTTTTAAGTATTGCCATCCTATTCATATGTACAGCTTCCTGATGACATCTGCAACTGAGCCTGCATTTGCTCTGCACATGCGTGAGATGTCTTCTGACAGTGGACCTGATTTATTAAAATATATTTATTGGAAAGAATGGATCTGGATCATCATTGAAAACATTTGCCAACCAATAGCAAATAATTTTCAAGAAATGTATTCCAGGTTTGATGGATCACCCAGGTTCTCCTATACTAGTCTATCTTCTTCAGTCTGAAAGAGCTTTAATAAATCAGGCCTAATGTCCCTCAAATGTTAACAACCCAGGGATGATCCTTCTCTATGTAAATGCAAAATTGTGTGCTGGGTTATTTACATTTGTGGAATGCCGCTGATGATGCAGTGCCCAGTCTCGGCATTAGCAAATGGTTTCTGTCACTAGCATCTTGTGCAGAATCCCTGTAGCTCCATGGAAAAAAAATCATGTAAGAATCACAAGAGGCTGTGAGTTTACCGTTCAGCCTTTATTGATACAGTGATAAAGTGGAAGGTAGACACTAAAGAAAGTTAGCTAATAAAGTGTTTTCAAGAAAGCAACCCATTTGCCTAAAGGCATTAATGGCATAAATACTTTAAATGTTTAAATTGCTGATATAAAAACATTAAAGTAACAATACCTGTTTCTATCTTGTTCAGTTTTTTAATTACCAACACTTTTTAAGACCCACTATGCTGGCAAACAGTCCACAGATATGCTGCAACTTTTGTTATCGATTATTGTATTGAGTATTAATGTGGCTTTCTTTAAGGGAGCTAATGGAGAAGGTTTTTGAAAATGAGGACAACATGGAAAATTTAAACAATGATGAGTCCAAGCCTCAGAATAGTGTTCCATGAATAAACTTTTCAGTTGGTGCACCTCTCATAGTTTCAAGTAGGATATTATGCAGACGTTTGTTTGAGTTGCCATCTCGTTATGATTTATCAGCGACTGTCCATAGAATTTTTTTTTATCAACCTCGGAAGCGCCTTTTTCTTGATAGAACATATACTGTAAACTGCTGTTATTTACCATAGTATTAGAGAAAAAAAATGTAATGAGAATTTTGCCTACAAATTATTTAGGTTTAAAGGGTTTATAGGAATATGATATCTTTATGGATGCTGTAAATAAGGCCCACAAAGCTCTATAACTGATAAAGACCATTGTATTGCTCTTCTCCTATGCTAAATTCTCTCTGTACTTAGACCTTAAAATTCCTATTAAACTGCGGCCACTTGTCTCTCCAAAGTACTGAACCCAACAGGTTTTATC
The DNA here is from genome assembly GCF_032062135.1 of Pyxicephalus adspersus. Taxonomy (NCBI): domain Eukaryota; kingdom Metazoa; phylum Chordata; class Amphibia; order Anura; family Pyxicephalidae; genus Pyxicephalus; species Pyxicephalus adspersus. Next base: position 71,457,106 of record NC_092862.1, on the reverse strand, counting down.
CGATAGAAGTTCACTGACCCAAATCTTCAAGGCTTTTTATTCACATTTAAATTATTCATAATACCAAAGACTCTAAAAAGATTATATCCTTCGATCTAGAAAAGGCAAATTTCATGCCAACCCAACTGTGGGCATGCAGTTTGGTGTTTTAGTCTTGAAATTGCTTAGGTAAGGAAAGGGTAAGGTAAGGAAACTGGACAGGGCTGTTCACTTCCTCCAGCCTTACTTGCCTTGATGGTGGAACCCATAGCTGCAGTAATGCAGCAAACTTCCCTGGTTATGGGGCTCTAGGTGGGAAAATAGCCTGACAAAATCACTTTATATGCAGATAATATTATAATATTTTTTTCAAAATCTTCTCCTTGGAAAAGCACTAATTGATTTGAATACCCATGCAACTTACTCTGGACTCAAAGTGGAACTAAATCCTTTATTCTTAAAAATGTGTAATAAGCCAAGTCTTTAAATACAGAAAGAACATGCAATGTCTCCATACTTAAATTGTTCCTGTGTTCTGCTTCTCCTAGCAAAATAAAGTTCAAGGTATATAAGCCCTAAATTCATCTCAACATTTCTGAGCCAGTGATTTCCTGGAGATGGAGGGTGAAGTCTAGGATGACGTTTTCCCCTTTCTTTTGATTTATCTGGTTTCTGCTAGAGACAAGCTCATTGAGTACACGTTTGTTCTTCTGATTTATTTCTTATCACCTAAACATATTATAATATTTCCATCTAGTTTGTACTCCTGTTGGTGTTTTTCAATCTCTTGCTCATTTTCTCCACATTTTTGGCCTTTCCCTGGGAGTTTTTTTGGCTGAAGGCTGTCCAGACTAGTGTTGGTGTTCGAATTTGGGTTGTCCTTATATTCAACCCAAATATGGCTGTTCGAATTTAGACAGACCCGACCCAAAGAACACGGAATTCGACAGTAAAAATTTGGGGAAAAAATTTAGAAAATGTGTTAAAAAAAGTAAAGTAATTTATTTAGAGTTTGTGTTTCTTTAACTTTTTTTTTTACAGGTTTTCCCACAATGACAGTATGATTTCTGTGGCTGTGCAGCCGTGGGAATCCTCCTGTCATTGCGAGATCCCCAGGGACTATAAGTGATGAATGGGGACTTCATTCATCACCTATAGTGCCCGGAGATCGTAGTGGATTTGCAGAGGTAATCTCCAGTTCAGTTCCATTGTGACGTAACATGGGAAACTGAACTACAGATTACCTCTGCAGTTCCACTACGATCTCTGGGCACTATAGGTGATGAATGGGGACTTGTCCCCATTCATCACTTGCGGTGTCCTGTATTCTTAGATAGAGAAACTCTATCCAAGAAAACATAGTAGAAGCACAGAGCGGCAACAGTGATTGCTGATGCAGCACTGTACTAAGTATTCTTGGATGGGGTTTCTCTATCCAGGAATACAGGGCACTACAGGTGATAAATAGGGACAAGTTCCCATTCATCACCTGTAGTGCCCAGAGATTGTACTATCCAAGAAAACACAGTAGAAGCACAGCGCGGCAACAGCAATTGCTGCTGCAGCGCTGTACTATTTGTTTTTGGATAGAGAAACACTATAAAGTAAAGGGCTACAAGAGCAATCTGATTGCTCTTGCAGGCCCTAAAAGACCCTTAAAAAAAACCTGAATTCTCGCACCATTGACTTCAATGATGTTCGAATTCGGCATTTGATCACCCGGATAACGTTCTCACTATTCGATCGAAAGCTGTCGAATCGAATAGTGAGATATTCAACCAACACTAGTCAAGACCTTCTGCCTGTTCACCTTTATCAGTCTTTTTCCATCTATTTGGAAGTGTTTGTTGGACCTATTAGAGCCACTAACACCTACTGTACCCAGTCTCCGTGTTAAGGACATCCGATATACACACAACTCTTAGATACGAATGGGGCTATGCTGCTCCCTCGTGTGCAGGATGAAGGCTTGAAAGGGGGAGGGGGGACAATTTGCATGACTTGCAGAAAAAATCTTTTGCTAAACACAGCTGGGACTGAGCTCTTCTTCAAGCTCTTGTAACTCTTTAATGACCAAGACAAACTCTGCAGCTTCTTTATGTTTGCATATCAAAGCACAGCTTGCTCCAGAAGGTAATGAATGCGTAGGCTTCATAAGTTTTTTTTTTTTTTTTTTTGCTTTGTTTGTGGTTAGCTCACAGTGAGGATTTTATTCAGTAACTGACACCACACTGCCTAAAATTAGGTTGAGACAAACATCTGTCCTAATTGCATTTTATAAAATAATGTGCCTGTTCCGACTTACACACAAATTCAACTTAAGAACAAATCTACAGTCCCTATGTCATAATATCTCGTATGTAACCCAGCAACTACCTGTATCAGTTAGGTCTCTCCAGCAACTCCATTTATACTATGGCAGGAAACCTATAATATTGAATTGGAAGAATCCTTTTCCACCCACAGTGGCAGCCTGGAAAAACCTAACTACTGAAATGTGATAGAGCATAGCAAAGTTGTACAGAGTCTAAAAATACAGTTTCTTCTTAAGTTTCTTTGTGTTTTGGTAATCATATTTGATGTATTTTGGAACTGAATATATAGTTTATTCTCCTTAATGAATGTTTCTGTGCTTTGCTTGTCACTCCTTAGCTATTTCGTATCCTATTTTGGTAAAAGGGGTGATTGGAATGTTAAGAGGGCAATTATTATCACCATTGCTACTGGGGGTTACTTCTTGTAGCAACATCATTGTGTTTATGTTCTATTTATAGTATTTGATGGTCTGTCTGCATTATGTTCCACAGTCTATGAGGGTATTTGTTTTTTATGTAGCATTGCATGCTATGTGTGTACTACTTTCAAAATTGTTTAAAAAAGAAAATCCTAAAAAAATAAAAAAATTAGACTGTAGGTAGGGACAGCTATACTTTTACACAAAAACGTAATAAAAATCAACACAATAGAAATGTGTCTTCTAAGCCCTGCATCTCTATACAAGCTTAGAAAATATTCTGCATCTTTTTAACCATACTCTCTCTATATATTTTTTTTGCATCATTTTAACCTTGAGTTTTAGAAAACTTTGTCCTGTCATGTCCCGGGTCTCCTGGGTGAAGGAATGCTTGGAACAGATTATTTTAAAACACAGTTATATCATAGAAAACATTAACTGCTTTAACCATTTTGAGGCCAGTGGCTTTTCTCATGCCTAAGTCCCCAAACAAGTTGCGCAGGGCCATAAAGAATGGCCAGGAGCCTGGGAAAGGAGGGTGCCAGCCTAAGTCTACATTGATGCATATGCTTATGATGTGAAGAAGTGAGTAAATGCTATGGAATTTTTTTTTTTTTAAATAGATAAGCAATTGGGGTTAATGTGCATTCATATACAATTGAGCACTGTACATACCACATTGTTAAGTTCTATTGAGAATGAAAGACAAGCATCTGGATCTGCTTCTTCTCCCATTGGAAATGACATAAGTTGTCCTCGGTCAGTCAGATCAGCAAACAACATTTGGGAAACACTGTACACAACCTAGATTTTCACTCAAGACAATCACGATCGTTCATTCTGGGTGACAGTTACATAGCACATGTTTATAGTTTACCCTACATGGGGTGTTTGTGACAGGAAAATTCTTTGCTGTCCAAAAAAGGAACATTAAAGCAAGACTAGATTTTCCCAATAAATACAAAGGTAAAGATCGGGCCTTTTGTTCAAGAAGTATTTAATGGGAAAATCTAACTTTTCTATAGTTATTTACACTTTCATCAGTGAAGCTGGATGATCCCACAAACCTGGAATGAATTTCTTCAAAGTAATTTGCTAGCAAATGTATTGAATTGTGGACCAGATCCATTTTAGGTTTGCTGGGTCACGCAGATTCACTGATAAAACAGTATCCTCTCCAGCCTTGGGGACTATCGGACCCTATGCAACTTAAAGAATGTTTAATACACTAGTGATTAAAATGTCAGCGATTGCTAAGAGGGGGCAATAATAACTTCTTGGACTAAAGGTATGTTTACTTTTTCCTTGGCACAATATTACATTTATTGAGATTTTTATAAGTGATTGCAAAGCAAATTTATAATGTTTATCACCCTAATCTGTAAACATTTCTTTAGCTGGCTGTATATTGTAATACAATGCAGATATTTCAATAAAAACTAGTTCACAATATGGTTACAAGCATTGTGGTATTCTAATATTCATACAATGTGAATTACGATAAGCTTTATAATGGGTGCAAATTTTCATAAAATAGCTTAAATGCCATGCACTGAATATAATGTGTCATGTTACTGGTGTCAAATATTTAAACGTAACTATATTTAAATGTACAGAAGTTGAGTACATTAAGATAATCTGAAAGAAAATCAAATGATAATGGAAAGAAGTTTGTTCTTAGTATAAATTTTCTTCAGAAATACTTAGTGTACAATATGCATAAATGCTTTTAAAGGTCTTTTCTGTCACATGTATAATTTAATTCACTTACTGCAATCTGTTTGAAACCTTACTGTCCATTCAAGAAATATTTTTACTGCAAATGTTCCCAAGCAGAAAATCTACAATGTATAATGCAACATTTATTGAGTAAAGGCAAATCATGAAGCTTACAGATTTATTTATAAAGTTATAAAATACACGAATATACAGCAGATTGCATTTAAAGTACCAATGATGTGTATTTATGCTCCTTTAAAGTGCAGCTCTGACATATTCTGTTGGAGATGAGCTATAGAGGGAAGAAATCAAATCTGTCTTTTGGAAATATTTTCAAATTTTAAATATACTGAAATACAGAAGAGTCATGGCACCCATGTGAAGCACTTTAGGTAGAAAGTCACTCTGAAATATTCAATAAAACATCTAAGCTGTTGAAATCCACTTGTCAATCTAGTTTAATGTATTCAATAAAGTTCTTTTTAGCCAGTAGCCTGAGATAAGAATCTTTACAGTCTAAATAATAGAAACAAACATTGTTCCAAAAACCACAGGAATAATGCCATGAAAATGCCTGTTAACTAGCTAGTTAGTTCTCCAGGTCATTATCCAGATTATCCAGGCCATTGTAGAATCCAAATCTCTTTAAAAGTTTGTTTATCTTTTAATACAAAAACAAGACTATTGCTTCTGCTTTCAAAAGGACATGACATTTAAGTTTAATGAAGCCCCTGATCCTTACGAGGATTGTTTTACTTTTGATATACTGTTTTACTTTTGTGTACCTTTAGGAAGATTTCCATCACTCTTTCCTGGAGATGTACTTTGCATTGAGATAAGGAAAATCTATATAATGTCAGGGGATTTACCTTCCTAGGCAACTATCACTAGGACAGGTGTTTCCACTGGGAGATTTCCCCACTTGCACTGGTGGCAAATGTAAAAATAGGATTTTCCATCACTTTAACTAAAGTCACACACATATGTCAGGTGATTCTTGCTGGAAACAATCTTTCCAGGTTCTATTCAATGGAGAGGAAAGGGAGAGGACAAATGAGTGACACCTTGCTGTTCTTTCCTCCATAGAAATGTGCAGTGGTCGTTCCTGGTAGAGTCACAGTGGATTGACAAACAACGACCGATGTAAACATTAGATTTTCACCCAAGGCAAGCATGACTGTTTGTCCCAGGAGACCATAATCTGATATGAGCATGTAGGTTTAGACTATGTACTGATATGTGCACAGCGGTTGCCTGGTGTCGATCGTCATTCTGTCCCAGCGGATTCATGAACAACGATCTGTAAAAAACGCTATGCATGTCAATGGAGCAGAGCTTAGTGGGGTGCCAATCCCTTGTCCTTCCCTTCTCCCTCTCCAAAGAACAGAACAGGTGCTGTGTGTACAGCGCTCGTTCATTCATGTCACTATCTGTCACTGGAAACGATCATGAAAGACCTTTTCAGCAACAACAATTTTAGGTGATTACGTATGGCAATGGTCAATAGGGACTTCCAATGGTTCCGCGAAATTTCGGTGAACTGATTTCGCGAAATCATTGGAAGAGAAAATTAAAACAGGAGGATTCCCAGAGCTACATTCAGCCCTGGGAATCTCCCTGTTTGCGAGCCCCAGAGCAATCATTGATAAGCTCACTATAAGATCCCCGGGGCACTAGAGGTTAATTACCCTCTAGTGCCCCAGGGATCTCCTGCAGTCACAGCTGTGACCACAAGGTTCTCACAGTCACGTGACTGTGGGAACTGAACTGCAGATGAATTCTGCAGTTCCACTACGATTCCGGGGAACTAGAGGTTAATTAACCTCTAGTGCCCTGGGGATCGCACACTCCTCTTCTCAGTGTGCGATCCCTGGGGATCGCCTGCAGTCACAGCCGTGAGAAGAGTGCGATGCCCTAATGGTCAATAGGAAAAATACGCTCATCCCTAATGGTCAATAGGAAAAGCAAAATATTTGATTGTCCCCAGTCAGGGATGCAAATAGAATTGTATTTTAGTCTTTCTCTATTCTACTCAAAACTAAAAATTCATTCATTTGAAGGGCAAATTCTATCTATCGTGTTTAATGTTATACCTGGTTCCTCTGTGCAGAGGTTGTATATATAACAAAAAGATATCTTATTACTTTCTTACAGTTCTTAACCAGAAGCTTTCTTATCTATTTGCACCTTAGCACTGAAGATAAGTGATATGTTTTTTTTTTTTTTAACTGTTTATAGCTTCCACATATTATGAGAAATGTGTTGTTTTTTACCTATGCTTTGTAGGATTTAGTATTGGGTTGATTTCAATAATTAAAAGCAGCTAAACCATAATCTTTTACGTGTATATATTTCACTAAAAGCATAGGTGGAGTTTTAGATTTAGTTAGTTTTAAAACAAATGACAGATAACGCTAGCTAAAAAATAGGGCATGAAAAATGATAAAAATAAAGCCTACAGTGTTATATCTTTAGGACAACAAAAGGTCACACAAGGTTTTGCTCAATCTCCCTTCGGCAGATTTCAGAAGTAATATAGAGCCAAAATTCGGTCTATAGCAGCACCAAAACACATGACTATTTAAAGCACACTGAAAAGACCAATATGCTGCTTTACATTGCTATATTTCTACTCTTAGCTTGCTCTAATATTAGCTCTTTTCAGCACTTCTGATTACTGGTATTGTTGCCTTACAATCCACGGATGATTTTCACAGTCATCCTTGTTTGCCTTGGGTAATTAAGAAACCGTTGGCAGATACTTATCTTGGTCATATTTATTCCTTGGTTGTGATAAATATAACTTCCTTATCAGACTTCCTGAAACAGATTGAGAGAGCTATCTGACACATAATAACTGGATCAATGATCAACGGTGTATGAAGTGTATGGGCTCTGTTTGTGGCCATGAAACAGGAGATTGCAATTTACCTTTTGCCTGAATTTGTGAACTGTGCGAGTAAATTACATGTCACATAGCAGGTTCTGTAAAGAACTACATGAATACAAAGAGAGAAAGAAAATCTTAGGCATACATTTAATATTATTTATGTGCTTTTTGAGTTTATAATATATATATATATATATATATATATATATATATATATATATATATATTTATATATAAATGACATTGAAAAAAAAAACTAAAAGGTACAGTAAATTACAGCAAAGTTACTGCTAAATAAAAACGTTTTCCATCAGTCCTTTGAATATCAGACCATCAAAAGTCCCAGTTACCCAAATCTAACTTTTTTTTCCCAGAAAATGGTGTTTGTATTTGGACATCCTAAAGGTTTATTCCAAGAAGATATAAAGACAATATTAATGCAAACTTGTATTTATAAACACATCATTATTTTTTTATATATGTATTTTAGCCTCTTGCAAGTCCCTGTACAACATTGCTCAGATTAAGAGAGAGAGAAAAAGTAAAACGAGTCATTACAGTGTGCTGTCATACTGGATCCAATGGACCAATTGAAATGGTTTAATAAACCAAATAGACATCAGAAAGTAGAGTTTTTTTGGCTGATGAGACATGCAAAGACCCTTTTGCCTAAAAAACCCTAAAACATTTAGATCCTTTTCCTTGCTTCTGTTGGCTTTTTGTTCCTAGTTTACACTGCCTATGTGCCATGCTGTGTAGAGCCTCCTCTCTATTCTCAGCATTGCCAATAATAGACCTAGATTGCAGTGACAACATAACTCCTGCACATGAGTCCAGTTGGTGAAGAGGATCACAGTTGACCAGATCAGTCAGCAGTGTGGACCGGCCTTTGGGGGATACAATGATGACAGGCTTCTGGACCTGTCATTGCTAGATGGCTTTAAAAAAGATAAGTGGGGGCCATAATTGGCAAGTGTAATGTGCATACTTTTCAAACATGCCAAAAGCTCACCTTCACTAATAGAATAATTCCTGTCTTAACTGCAATATTTAAAAATCAGATATCTAGCCTTGCTAGGCAATGGTGTGCGGTAGAGTTTTGGTAATATCAGGGATAGACAGAAAACCTAAACAATATAGGCAACAAGGCTTCCATGTATGTATTACTTTTGTGTATATAGCTAGTTGCATGGATTTCATATTTTAACAATTAATCTCAAGCAACAGGATGCCAATACTATCCAGAGTAAAATACAACTAAAAGTGTAACTAACACAAAATACTAAAATACTGACAAGCTGTGTCTCTGCAGCCATGCCACCTGTTTGTAAATTGGTCTTTTGGTGTACTGTAAGGTGTTACAGACCCTGCAGTGACTGTTCCATCATTACAGGTAGGCCAGTTTCAGGCTCATCTGATTGCAGACGGGGATGGGGGTTAGGTGGGCAGTCATTTGGTTATAATATGTATATATATATTTACAGACAAATTCCTTTTTATGAATAATGTTGACACTGTTATAGTGATCGTAATACCATCAAACCCACATGATTTTTTAATACAGTTATTTGAGTATAAACTTCAGCACAGGCAATAAGGAAATACTTTGGATACCATGAAAAAATTTAAGTGGTTATATCAATCTGAATATGAATGGCATTCCTTATATCTAATGTTACTTTTAATGCCGGTTTGGTCTATGGATGACACTGTAGCACACAGTACCATACTTACTGCCATGCTGGAACCAAGTGGTTTAATTATGTGAATAACATTCACAAAGAAGCTTTATGCAAATGTAATTGTGGCTAAACAGACAATCTTTTCCATCTTTAGGGGGAATTAACATGCCTCAGGGGAAGTTAGCTCTAAAGATAAATAATTCCCAGGTATCTCTTGCATATTATCTATGGAAAAAGAGTGTTATATGTATTTGATGCAGGAAACTATGTCAGCTATGGTCAGCAACACAATACACTTTAATTAACATTCCTACCAGAGGAGATATGCTGCTGGCTTATTGCATTGTTTCCACTCTGGTCTATAAATAAATTAATAAAAACATAGCTATAAGCTAGCTGTAGGTGAGGTGCAGAACACTGCAATGCAGCAGAAGTCAAGCCTTATGAAAGTACACGTCATCCATGTACGTTTTAGGTGCAGAATCTGGCAGGTTTATTGACTATGGTGTCATTGATAATGCATGCCCGGTCTTGGACATGTGCACAAAGAGCAGCTCACAGCCTCCTGGGATATGTGATGCAAGTATCCTAGAAAGCTGCAGGTTCCCCAAAACAAAATATTAAAATGTGTGAAGAAAAAAAATCACTTTATAAAAAGAATAGTTACCCCTTTATATAATGTTAAAGATGTCATGATAAGTCTGTGTTACTTTATAACCATAGCTATGACTAGCCAATTAGGGTGATCACTTTAAAAAAAGTAAATAAAGCTTCCACAGAAACCTGTGATCTGTAAACCTGTCTGAAATTACACTTTGTGTTTTGTGATAATATCTATCTCAAACAGGTAAAGCTGGGTGTATCTTCATAAACAGAAGAAATATCACTGCTATTTATTAAAGGTCTTTTTACGTTTCCTACTTTCTCCAAATCAACACCTTACTAAAATACAATTGGCATTGCTATTTTCCAGCAATATCTGCAATAATCAGAAAGTAAACAGTTTATAATTGGACTCAATACTTAGGGTTAGGGTACATTAGGGTTTTTGTTGTGTGTGGATAGCAATGTTGGGGCACATTTCTTACAATGGCTACTGAAGTGGCTTGGAAAATTAAGAAAAATTTTCAACATTACAAGAACAAATCCAATTTAATGTGACTAACTACTTCTACGAATCTCCCAAGAAATATAAAACATGTTTCCTGCTACAAGAACAAGGTAATATAGGGAAGACAAAAAACAGAAAGTTAGGGTAAAATTAGGGTAATGCCTGGACATACACTTTAACATTATTTTGATAAAGTAGCTTAAGTGCTGCTAAAAAGAATACAGGCAACCAGACTGTTGCAAAATGCTGGCCTCCTACACTTCTTTTTTACAAATGCTAAACGTTGTCATTTTCTAAAAAGTTGTAGCTGATTTGTGATTACTACAAACTTGTATAACCACAAAAAGAGGTCTATTTCATAAGCAGTGAATTTAACATTCACTAAATAGGAGAATGGAGAATCATTCACTGCCATTAAAAGAACATGTATCTGGAACATTCTCTATTGGAGTATGTGGTTGAATGTCAGATTCTCTGCTTTAAAAAAAGACTATCAATAGTGCAACAATAGCAAAAGTATGATCATTGCTATATATGACATGATTTACTACTCACATGTTGAAACTGCAAAAAAATTAAGATATTGGTATTTATTTGCCTTACAAAAGGGATCTACATTAGATAAAATAAAAATCCCCTAATCAAGAGGAATCATACTTTTTAGTGCCCCCCCCCCCCCCCTTACCCTGAATTGGGTATTTTTTGCAAAGTGAAGCTAGGTGAAACATCCCTTACAAGGGAAAAAGCTTGCTTTGCTAAGTACATAGTCCAACCCTTTAATAAATCAATACCAATGTGTTGAACTTAAAAGAGAAAAAACATAAATAAGATTTACAAGTACCATATAATGTCCTAGGGACAAGCATCATTTTAGTGCAGCTGCAATTTCTATACTTCAGTATGAGAACAACAGTAAGCCTAAATATAGTTAAATCTTCAGGAAATGGCAGAAATGAGAGGCTAAAAGACTGTAAATGGCAATCTTTTATAGCACATAAGCTGTCAGCTGTGAGTAATAAATCTGTGAGTGACCTAGTGAGACTAATTACTCTGCTTTTTGGTTACACTAGTCGTTTTTATACATTGCACATTTCCTATGCCTGGTCAGTTGCTCTACTATTCTTTCATACATTGTTCTGCATTCTCTTGTTATAATACCTCCACTTTTATGCACAGAACCATGCCTTTTAGCACCTGATTTTCCAGGAACTGTCCAAGGTACTAGTAGGCACAAAGACATGGCTTTGGGAGGGATGTAAAAAAAGTAAGACTGCCTTAGTTAGTTAGATCATGACTGTGTTCTTTTTTCCTTTGTAAGGATTAATTCACATGGCGAGGAGTCCTGTGGTTTTTAAAAAATTCCAAGCCTAGTGAAAGACATCCATTTTAAAATATTTTTCATTACAAACACTGTACCAAAGCTGCTTTATGCATTTTTGTTGAGCTAATCACACTATGTCATCTACTTTTTTAAAAAAAAAACACGATGTGAAAGAGATTTCTATCCCTATGATACAGTCTGCTATTGTCATTCAATGTCTATGTATTCTTTGTTAAAGCCCAGGTCTTCTTAAAGATGTGACTCAATCTATTTTAGTTTCATTGTGGTCAAGGACATCTAAATGGCAAGGCTACTAAGTAAGATCATTTGTAGGAAATGACATTTTTTTTGCTTCATTTGCTATCAACTGATCCACGTTTGAGGCACCTGTGACTTGCATTAAATCATTAGCTGCTTACATACTGAATAAGGGCCATGAAAAACCCAAATCATGATGCACATGAAACATGCCAGTACATGTAAATACTTTTGCTTTTTTCCTGAGAAAAAACAAAGTTTCAGCAACAGTAATGATCTTGTAGGTCTCTTTGTTTCAGTGGGTTTAATTGGGGAGGTTTTAGTGTTAGATCACATGGGAATAACAAACAAAAACAATTGATAATTGGGCATGAATATATTACAGAGATGGATGGGGGAACATTGAGATCCTTCATATATGGTCACTAATGCAGACTGAAATTTTCATCAAAAGTTTGTTTTCTGTTTCCAGAGGGGATAAGGTATACGGATGTTGAGGAAGAACAGCTCACATTTCTGTAGCTTGCAATGATCGCTTCTGTCTACAGAAACATACCTTGACCATTGGTCATGCCCCAGATTTGAAACTTTTATAATGGCTTATTTTATAATTTATTAAACATCAGATAATAGCAGTTTTTACTGATTTCAGAAGCGAAATACACATATTGGTAATATACCTTTTTTCATAAAATAATTCCACCCTTGTAGTTAAAGTGAAAGTATAACTAAAACCTTTTTCTAGTTTTGAATGGACTATAGAAGGTCTAAATACAAGAGGAATTTTGTATTCATACTTAAACCTTGGTTTGCTTTATGTATTTCTACCAGATCTGAGCAGTAATCATCATAAGACATTTTCCCTGTCCAGAAGCTTCCAGTTTTAAGACTAGTTACTGCTGCTTTCTCATCTGTCCTCTTCTCCATACATTTATTTATATATACATGTGTCTCATACTCTTTTCTACTCAAAATCTATATGGAAAAAATATATAACTTTTACTCCTCAAAAATGCTACAATTAGACCAAAAAATGTATGTGAAAAATTGTACCAAAAAATTGGGAAACAGTGATGTTGAGTGTCCATTTTATGTCATTTGAAGGGCAACATGGGGCAGATGTAAGTTTTTCAGGTTTATAGGATTAAGTTTACAGCTTTATAGGGTCCTCTATCCTGTTCACGGGATGACAAAATCAAAGGGTAATTTATGGGACGCCCAACAGTAGCAAAGTATGTTGAAGATGTAGCAAGTGACCTAGTACAGGTAAAATCAAACTACCTCCTCTTGTTACTCCAAGGCCCAGACACAAAGCAGCCAAATTATAGTGAGGCATAAGCAGGCTGCCATTAACTTCCTTGCATGTTAACCTCTACACACTCTAAAACAGTTGACAAGTACCATTATGAAAAATGTCTCAGCTGTTGTGACTGTTGATAGAGGAGGCAAAACACCCAGATTATTAGTAATAAGACTTTTCATGCACTGATGCCCAAACTTTACTTTATGTTGAGGATTGGACAAGGCAACTGACTCATCCTGCTCCCTTTTCTGTTTACATCAAGGTTCACGCTTGAACCTTGGACCCTGACTTACGTACCTCTGTTGGTGAAAAGGAGCCCCATAGCAGAGCCAAAACTGTGAAACAGAGGCTAGAAGTGAAGCCCCCATCACCCTACCAATCCTTGTCTTCATTTCCCATATCTACTTTTTCACTGTTTAGTAGCTAGCTTGTATCCCACAGGTTTTTATTGTACAATAATACTGGCTTGTACCAATATTGCACAACTGCTGGTTCTGCAACTGCTGGTATAAGGACCAGTGCACACAGCTTGCTTCCATGACTTTATAGCCTGTGGTATACTCTGATACAACATGCCAGATAGCCAACCCTGTTCTGCATAATTGTATGACTTATATGAGCCTCGATAGGTGGACACTCCCTATTGACTAAATGCTTGCCACCGTTTTTTTTGGCATGGAACTTACAGCTCTTTATACACAAGTAAAAGTAGCAAAAGTGATTAGATCTACACTGAGGATGTACATTTACCGACATCTAAAGGTTGTTTTCATTGCCAGTCAAGCTATATAGCCTTAAACCGATGCATGTTAAAGTAACACTGGAAATAACAATCCCATTTTATTACTGTGCAAACCGTGTAACTAGATCTGTACACACTCAAGTTGTGGGCCTTTATATTATTATTTTCCACATAGTTACACAAAGTGATTTGATGACATGTGACACAATACAGAATAAACAGTCTCTACTTGAGAACTGTACAAACTGAAGAACTAGAATTGTACCTAAATCAAGTTCTGTCCCTTTATTTAATTATTAATTTTCATTAGCTGACACAAGTGGTTGTGACAAAATGAAACTCACTAAAGAAATTTATTTTTTTCTGCATAAAGTAAATATCTTGCAAGAGCAATAACACGCTCCCACTTTTCTGTCCACACATCTCCCACTCACCAGTTCTCACATCTCCAACTTCCCAAAGCGGTAAATCAAGGGTGAATGCTTTATTATTTTAGTGGAATTTAAGAAATAATTTAAATATATGTCACATAATTTATATGAAGTCAGTGCAGTGCCTGAAAGATGTTCAATTGATAAGCATGGCAAGTTGCAGGCACAAAGATTTTAGTACAAAGATTTGACATAAGACTATCTGACAAAGTTATCCAACCTGTACAAAAACAATGTTTAGCAAGCAGTTGTATCATACCAAAATGACAACTCATAATCATGTCCTGGACTTGACAAATTTGGGAACCAGTCTCTTTGCTTGCTCTTTTCAGACCACTATTAGTGTTTTTGTGAACTTTTGTGATCTTTTTACAACTTTCATTTTTTTTCAGAATAAATTATAGAGTGCAGGCTGTTTTTATTGTGTTATGTTTGCAGAGCATTCTGGACTTTTTAAACAGCAGATGTTCTTATGTGGACCCTCTATCTTCATTCGATGTCCACATCGACTGCACTTATTGAATGCATACATTAAATAGGTTACAGGTTCACTGGCAGGGTAAAAATATTGTTTTAGAAATGCTGCCCCATTTTACTGGTTAAATATCTATAAAAAATACTGCATACTGTATTTTGGGCTTCTTTTTGGACCTTATTGTTAAAGGCATTAGCCCATTAGTGTCTTTAATGTAAGTACAGGACTTTTAGGAAAACAGGAGCGTGGAAAACAGAAGCCCATTCAAGAAACATGTTGATTTTTTATGTATTTTATCTTGCCAATCGAAACTCTACATCCCAATTTCTTTATTATTACAATATATATATTTTCGATTCGGTTAAAGTAGTGTTGAAGGAAATATCATACTTCCAGTTTAAAATGTTTCCCCCTTGTGCCCTCTTAGAATGATCATTAAACAAAATATATATGCATTACATAACTCTTAACAACAGGTTTGCTTTGTATGCACATTCCTTTATAGCTAGGTCTAATAGCTTTAAATATTGCTTTCACTTGCAATCAATGGTACAATGTCCAGACTGAGATGAAGCATGGCGGGAGATATTAAAGCACAGTGAAAAGGTAGTGATAAGAACATATGGCAATTTCAATAAAGAAAAAAGATTGTCATACCCCCCTATCAAGGAACTATTGTTTTAGAGTAAGCTGTAGCAATCTTTTCCTTATGTCTCTCTAACCTCACATTTTCTTTGGTTCTCGAAAGCATTTTACTGTGCACATTCTGACTCTGTGTACTGTAGCACACAACTTAATTTTTATTTTGTTGCTGAACCCACAGTAATAGCTTCCATGCTGATCTGCTTTTTACTATGAATCACTAAGGGAAGTTTTTTCTAACCAAGCAGTTTCAAAAGTTACAAAATGCTGTAGGTATGGAAATGTATTGCAAACAAATGTTTTGATCTTAAGTTACTTGCTGTCCAATGTGTTATGAAATTCACAGCACAATTTACACAGTTATCATACAAAACATAATGGTCAATATAGATACTATACAATGTTAAAAAATACGATGGGACTAACAACAATAAATCACTTTCAAATTAAAATTTAAAAATGAGGAATTTGGAATTTTTGGTAATATTATTTTGTTCTGCATTTTAGTACAGATAGCCATATACATAATGGGGTGGTTGGGTTTATTTATATTAAAACAATTCTTTTTTTTTTTCACACGTATCAGATGTATCCATCTCCACTCCTTGAAAACCAAGAATGGGCCAGGGTTTCTGACTTCTGATTGTAATCAATGCTATACGAAATGTTTTGCTGTCTATTAGAGAGAATTGGAGTTGGACCCACCTAACATAGGTATTTAGACATGTAAGATACACAAGCAGTATTAACATCAATACAAGAGAACAATGTATTATCTGAAACTGTCTGCTAACACTGAAGTATGCATGTGAAGTGCTTGTTAACACATTAAAAAAGTTTTTAAAACATGAGTGATCAACATCATTCTGCATAGGATAAGAAACAAACTTTTTACATTTTCTACAGTTTACACATTGTTAGGAGTCAAGGTGAAATACAAAACAGGCTCAACCCAAGGCACCCACTGTTATCCATGACAGGCCTCTAGTGTATGACCACTTTATTTTGAGCACATTTTAAAGCAGGTTTACAATTCTATAATATATTAAGTGCTATACTGGAAAACATATTTTATGTGTGAGTTGTTCTATCAAACAATAAAATACAATGAAGTGAACCATATAAAGTCAGCCTTAAAAGTGCAGTGAATTGGATATTTTTTTTCAAACGAATGTGCCAGTTATTTTTGAAGTCCTTATCTTTTATTCTGCAATGACAAATTGTTTTGCTTTGCTAAAAGAGAGAGAACAGATGAAGAAAAAACATACATTGATATCCAGGCTGATATGAATAAAAGGTCATTTGGCTTATTTACTGGTCACGGGATGCTGGAACTGATGTAGGCAATCTTGTAAGTTCATACTTATACATGTATAAATTGCCTATGTATGTTGTTATATGTACATATGTTCATTTACAAAAATTGCTGGACCATGTATTGACATACACATAGATCTCCTGAAACCGTGCTGAAGAAGTGGATCTTGTATTCCTCGAAATGTGTCGACAATCTAGAACCCATTGATTTGGTGTCTAGCACAGGAGATATTGTTTTTATGATATGTTTTTAAGCTGAAATATGATTATTATATGTTTGATATTGAAATTAAGCATTTCAAGCTATATGTCATTTGTACCTAATTTTGGCCTTTTAAAGTCCCAAAACCTACTCTCTTTTCTTTAATGTTTTCATTGCCTATTGGCAATTTGAGTAGAGGAAATCTGACCTAACTATATCATTTGGCTTATTTAGTACATCATTCCAGTAGCCCATAGTAAGCAGTCTAATTTTAGTCCATTGAAAGTTGTTCAGTGAAAGATGATTTAAAATTGGTTTTTGTAGATTGTGGCATTTTTTAATGTCAGTGTTGCTTTACTGAGACATTTTGCCGAGTTTTCAATATTTATGAATAATGAAGCAATGATTCACTCACCGAAGCCTTCTGGAATGCTCAGGTATTCCACTCTGCTCAGAGGGGTTATTAAAAACACTTGTGATGTGGGTACCTTTTGCAAACTCTCTGACCAAGGATCAGAAAGTGAATAGACTAACAGACCATCACCTATAATAGGATGATAATACTAGAAGGAAGGATCAGACAAAGTAGATTGGCTAAGGGGTAAATTAGACTATTTTCTGAATCATGGCCAACATGTAATTCTTGATAGATGTGCTTCCCCACTGTTTATGATTAGTAGTTAGCAACTATTATCCATAGTGATGTATTGATATCTCTAGTTTGCCAATCCTAAAATGATTTTTAGTTGTACTTGTGTCATTTACTCTTTATACGATGGTATACTCAAGTGTGACTAGGCATTTAAAGTAACTTTGTAGGAGAGCATTCTTAATAAATAAAACCACAGTTTTATTAAATCAGTTTGATAAAATTGGATACACTTACCTTTGCAGTCTACTTTAACAACTTTCAGGCAAACCAGTAACTAGCTTCCACTGCTGCAAGAAAAAAAAACATTAAATGCAGAAAGTCAGACATATATTAAAATATATGCTATATTTATTTATTCACTAAACATATATGTAACAAAAATATACAATATAATAAGTTACTTCATGGATTTTTTCATGACATTAACAATTGCAAACAAAGTTCAATCATCAGTCAAGTGTAAGTGACATGTAGAGAATATTCTGTGTTACATTGAAATGTGAAGCTCTAGTTTTCATGGAAAAAAAATATAATATAAAAATAAATATATATCTTTGGTATAATTGGTTAAAGTGTTTCTGAAGGTTTCAATTTAAAAAGATGTGTCTAAAGCATAGTTTACAAAAGTAAAGACGAGTGCTGTCTTTTTAGAACAGAACATTCTGTAATAATAATTCTTAACACCACAGGGAATCTAAATGCTGCTTCAAACACTTGGTCTGTCACATATGTTTTCCATGTTCATATTTTTTCAGATTTTTATCAGTAGCTATAAAGCTTGTTATAATGTGAAATGTTTGAATTCTGCATAAATATCAAATCTGAATTAATATGTTTATTATCTTGTTATTGGTTTGTCTGTCTAAGTATAGAAAGAAAGAAAGCTTCAGGATTATCCAGTTTTTTTCCTAGCTGACAATTTCAAATCACACATTTAATATTGTTTATTTTAGCTTACTGGTTGTTTAAATAACCTTTACTGTTAAAAAATATAACAATTACCTTTAAAATGCTTCAGCACCTAAAATACATTTTATATCCAAGGTTACCAATGTTACAAAATATATCCAAGGTTACCAATGTTAACACTGCTCAGGTTGCATTTCGCTTGTACATATCTGCAGTGTAACTAAAAGTGAAGAGGAACAAAGAAGGCTTCTGGTACACATATATATTTAATGCAATGTCTCAATGCTAGGAGTCACAAATGATTCCATATTGTACTGAACTCAAGTAAGCACAGGATATCACAGTGAAAACAAAGTAGGATGAAATTAATCTTAAATCATTTGTCTGGCATCACATGGTTTCTCCCACTGGCCAATAAATCCCTCCTGTGTCTTGTAGTTACTCAGGGGCAAGTGTTTCCATATTTTCAGTGGCAGTAATTCCTCACCTGGGGTATTATGTAGCGGAAAAAGAAAAAAGCTAAATATTAATAATGGAACTTTGAATGGCCAAGTCAATTATATTTTGGCTATTTACAGTCCTAGCCAAACTAAAGCCAAACTAAAGTGAAAAAAAAAACACATTTACCCAAAGATTAGTTGATCCATTAAGAGGATTCTTTGATCGCGTCCTCCCATTATCCTTCTTCAGCCCGGGCACTGCCATCTTCTTCAGTCTTCTTCTTCGCATGTCATCCAATCTCATACTTCGCAGGTGCGAGATCAGGTGACGTTAATGGGGGAAGAAAGTGTCTATGTCACTGCGCATGCATGAGATTGTCAGTTTTTTCCTCCCATGAAAGAAAAGGCTCCTTCTGCGCATGCCTGACATTGGGCCTGTGCAGAAGGAGCTGCCAGAGCCTCCCGGGATGCATGACGTAGGTATCCCAGGAGGCTCTGCGCTCCCATTTAGTCTTGATTACAGTGGCGATCAAGACAGAAAGGGGCTGTGCTGTACCCTTTTTTTAGGGACCTGTCAGTAAATGTTGCACTGCAGATCTGCAGCTCTATATTTGAGGTCCAGGCCCTGAGTGTCCTGAAATGACCAGAGTGTTCTGAGTTGATGTATTTGTGAATAAAAGTGAACAGAGAGCCCTGAAATTGAAGTAAAATCTGAATGACCCCTCTGCTGTGACTGTGTTTGATGCTAATGTCTGACATTGCCTGGATTTCTATTACTTTTACATTGCGAATGCTGCAGCCAGACTCATCCATCCTTCCCTCCGCTCCTCTTCCGCTGCATCTCTTTGTAGTTCTCTCCATTGGCTTCCATTTCACCTTAGAATCAAATTCAAGCTCCTGTGCTTTGC